>NC_062545.1:187255155-187558185 GCF_016906955.1 Phacochoerus africanus | reverse complement strand
TGGCCAGTTTCTTAAATGCACTGAAACTTGCTGATCATTGAAATGTAAATTTTTACCTTTGGCTGGAAATGATTCATGGGTCTCGGCTTGTAGGAAATAGCAATGTCACTTTCAAAGGCCCAGACCAAGTGCCCAGTGTGAGATGAGGCTTAACGTGTGGCAACCAAGAGAGGGCCACATGTCATCTTCCCGACGCAGCAGAAGGGAGGTCTGGTTGTGAATGTGGGGAACAGCTTGAGGGGGAAAAACGGTCCCCTTGTTGGCAATCTGGTGTACCAGAGCTCAGAAGAGCCCGACCACAGGACCAGGCTGTTCAGGCTCCTGGTCACATCAGTTACCATCCCTCTGAGAAGAGTTCAGGCTTGCCACCCCAGGCTCACCGGTGCAGAGTGGTGGGCTGGTTTCTCTACACAGAGGAAGATCGAGCCGTGGCCAGTGGAAGACCCCAGACCAAGGAAGCTGGTGAAATGGGTGAGGCGTAAGAAGCCGTCTCAGGAAACAGTGCTGCTTGATACAAAGCTAGATGTCCTTGTTTCTAAGCATGTATTTTTTTATTTATATTATGTGTAACATAAGATAGAGTTAAATGATATTATTTTGATATATTGAAAATACTTAAAATGTTTAAAATAAAATATTAAAACATTTTTAAAAATATACACCTTTTCAATTTTTTAATTGTGGTAAAATACATCACGCTGGTTCCCGTCATGGCTCAATGGTTAATGAACCCAACTAGCATCCATGAGGTTGCGGGTTTGATCCCTGGCCTCGCTCAGTGGGTTAAGGATCCTGCATTGCTGTGAGCTGTGGTGTAGGTCGCGCGTTGCTGTGGCTGTGACACAGGCCGGCTGCTCCAGCTCCGACGTGACCCCTAGCCTGGGAACCTCCACATGCCGCTGGTGTGGCCCTAAAAAGAGAAAAAAAAAATACACATGATAAAATTTATGATCTTAACCACTTTTAGGTGTGCAGTTTAGTGGTATTAAGAACATCTATATTGTTGTGTATCCATTACCACCATCCATCTTCAGACCCTTTGCATCTTACAAACTAAAACTCTAGACCCATTAACAATAACTCCCTATCCTCCTTCTCCCCACACTCCTGGCAACTAGCATTTACTTTGTCTTTATGTTTTGACTACTCTAGTTACCTCATGTAAGTGGTATTTTCTTATAATGATGTCTCTTTTTATAAAGGCACTAATCCTATCATGAGGGCCCTACCCTCATGACCTCATCCAAACCTAATTATTTCCCAAAGCTGCCATCTCTAAATAGTATCTTAATGAGGGTTAGGGCTTCAGCATGCACATTTTGAGGGGGCATAATTTAGTCCATGGCACTACATAAATGTTTCTTCAAGACCTGCTTTCAATTATTTGGGGTATATACCCCCAAATGGGGAATTGCTGGTCATACGGTAATTCTATTTTTAACTTTTGGAGGAGCTGCCATGCTGTTTTCTACGGTGGCTGTACTGTCTTACATCCCCACCAACAGTGCTCAAGGGTTACGATTTCTCCATGTCCTCGCCAATACTTGTAACTTTCTGGTCGTTTGATAGAAGTCATACTGATATCTGTGAGGGGATATACTTCATTATGATTTTGATCTGCATTTCCCTACTGATTAGTGAGGTTGAGCATCTTTTCATGGACTTACTAGCTATTCAAAAACATTTAATATACACTTTTAAAATATACTTGATATATTTCAAAAGTACAAGTTAATGTAGATGCTTGGGGAAAAAACTGAAAAAAATCATACTACAGGGTTATTGATTCTGCTGGCAAGATTAAGGGTCAATTTTTTGGTTCTTACGTTTTTCTATATGTTCTAAGTTTCTTTTTATAAAAAGGGTTTCTCTTATAATTACTGTTGTCTTATCATCATCTAACATTCATTGAATAATTGTTTTGCTCCTGGCACTGTGTTAAGCACTTTATATGAATTCTTTCAAATAAACTTTATAATCACCTCAGGTAAAACTGGTACCACAATCATATGTAAAGATGCCATTTTGCTTAAAAAAAAGTTCAAGAAGTTCGGCGCTGTCGAGGTGATTTGCCACCAAGTTCATTAGAAATCCCTTTTGGTCACATCTATACTGCGTTCTGTCCCCATGTTCTAAGTTAAGCCACGTTGCTCAGTAATGAATCAAGCTTCTTTGTGCTAGTGTTCTTAGCAGCACTCTGTGGAGAGGAATAATTATACATTCAATTTGTTTAAACAATGTGACAAACGATTACGGAGCACCTACTATGCACTAGACACTGGGACACTGGGCTCAGAAGTGTATTAAGAGAAAAGACAGTCCCCACCTTAAGAGTCTGGTAGACGTAGACTCACGAACAAGCTGCTATAGCATCCTATAAATGCCCTCCAGGGCAGCCATGGCAGTGGTACAAAGAAGGGAGGACTCCGCTTAAGGGATTTCTCTTCCTGAAGACACATCAGAATTACCTGGAGCACTTTGTACAGTTACAGACTCAGGAAAAGCCCCTGGACTTTCTGAATCAGAATCTCTGGATGAAACCCTGGGTATCTGTTTTTTAAAGCAGTTGCCCAGGTGATTCTGATTTGTAGCTAGGATCAGGAATCACAGGTAGATTTGTCTTCTTGACATGCAAGGTGCAGTGTAGTCACTATAGTTGACAATCTGTTTTCAGATAAAAGAGGAAGGGAGGAGGTCTACAGAATAATAATAGAGCCTTAAGATGGATGGGGAGGGATATTAGGAAACTTGGGTTTTACTCCCAAGCTTAGTGCTATGAGAAATATATCTTATAGAGGGGTTAAAGAAGACATATATCCTTGGTATAACCATTATGGAAAACAGTATAATGGTTCCTCGAAAAAAATTAAAAGTAGAACTGCCATGTGATCCAGCACTTCCACTCCTGGGTAAATGTCTGAAGGAAGCAAAATCAGTATCTCAAAAGGAATATCTGCACTCCCATATTCATTGTAGCATTCATTATTCACAATAGTCAAGACAGAGAAACAATCCAAATGTCTTTTGATGGATGAGTGGATAAAGAAAATGTGATATATATGTATATATTATTAAAAAGTTAAGAAAGAATGCTACTAAGCCTGAAGAAAGAAAACCCTTCCATTTGTAGCAAATGTGGATGGACCTTGAAGGCACTGTACTAAGTGAAAGGAGTCAGACAGAGAAAGACAAAAACTGTGTGGTATCATTTATATGTAGTATCTTAAAAGGCAAAAAGCATGTTTCACAGAAACAGAAAATAGAATGGCATTTGCCAGAAACTGAGGGGAGAGGGAAATGGGAGATGCAGGTCAAAGTGTACACATTTCTCATTAGAAGAAGAATAAGCTCTGAGGCACTAACGTACAACTTAAAAGTTGCTGAGAGTACATCTTAAACATTTTCACCACACACCAAAAAAGTTAAATATATGTGAAATGACACATGTGTTAATTATGTCAATCTTGGTAATCATTCTACAACATATATGTATATCAAATCATCACGTTGTACACTTTAAAGATATACAAATATATTTGTCAATTATTTCTCAATATGGTTGGGAAACAAATGTTTCTTACTGCTCTTAAAATCTTAACTCCTTAAACAGACGAAAAAGGAAAATGTATCTCCCTAGTAATTTTTTTCTCAGCCTAAAACTACTGAATATATCAGAGATTGTTTTATACAGTATTTGGGTAAATATTTCTGCCACCCAGCATCCAATTCAATCCCTATTCATCAAATCATCCAAAGACAATAAATACGTCTTTTAGTACCTATGATGGACCAAACGCTTCGCTGATCAGCGAGCCAATAAGAAATGACCCCTGACTTTAAGGAGAGCAAAAGGGCTTTACAGGATGAATAATCTAAGGAGAGAGAGAGACAGAGAGTAAGTAGTAAATGTATACACACTGAGAAAAGTCTGATCAGCCTGCACACAAGTTCAGTCCACATCAATTTTTTTTTAATTTTTAATTTTTATTTTTTTGCTTTTTAGGGCCGCACCCACGGCATATGGAGGTTCTCAGGCTAGGGGGCAAATCGGAGCTGTGGCTGCTGGCCTATGCCAGAGCCACAGCAACACCAGATCCGACCCACGTCTGCAACCTACACCACAGCTCATGGCAATGCCGGATCCTTAAGCCGCTGAGCAAGGCCAGGGATGAAACCTGCAACTTTATGGATCCTAGGCTGATTCGTTTCCGCTGAGCCACAATGGGAACTCCAGTCCACATCAATCTTGAGGTAGATTCTTATCTTCCCATACTACTGAATTGCTGGCTGTGATTTGAGAAAGTAGCTGCTAGTTTTCTACCCAACATCTATCCTTGGCTTCTTTTCTCTATGTTACTAGAGACAAAAAAGTACCCAGCAAGGAAAAAAACCTTAACATTTCTAGTGTCTTTTACATTGAGGTGTGGCTGATGTGATATTAGTGGAAGTCATTGATTAAGACTTCCAATAAAACACTTTTCTTCTCTTTTTGCCTTTTCTACAGGCTGAGGTTTAGATGTAATGGCTGGAGCTCCAGCAGCCAAGCAAATCACAGAGACCTCAATTCTGATATCTTTATGTCATTGAACCTTTTAAGGACAGTCTCTACTGACCTCCAGATTTCTCAATACATGGGAGAAATAATTCCCTGCGCGGCAACTGCGTGTTTAAGCCTCTTTAGCCAAATCTCTGTTCCTAAGCAGCTCAAAGCACCACCTAATAGAAAATGTGCCACATCTATCTCCCAGAACCTCGACTGTGCATCGGGAAACCAGCAATGTGCTTTAATATATTTGCACATGTGGCTTCAGAACTGGAACCAAAAAACTACCAAACACTCGATTGAGAGATCTACTTCACTCCTCTCAGAAAGAGCAGTTAGTTGTGTTGGCAAAGGTCAGGCAGGTATATGGTCATGTCTGGGACCAAATCCACAAGTTTAGGTCCACCTGCGCTCTACATTGCTACTGCTGTGTGTCATCACCCATCCCAGGAGGCTCTTGGCCTCTCCAACTAGGCCAGGATTAGAAAGGCACTGGTCATGTCAAAAAGATACTGCTTTTTTGCCAAGTCTGGGGGATTTGGGGAAAGATTCTGCTGTCATGGAAGACTGGCTAGAGGGACAGGCTCCTCTTTCACTTTTACAGAAAATCTACTCCTGCCCTGAAGCTTGCGATTCCATTTCCTTTGCTTTGATAAACTACAAGTGGTTTTAAATTGAGTCATAAATTTCTCCAGGCCTTTTAGAGACCAACCTCCTGCCTTTGATTCCCTCACCTCCTGTGGCAGTGAAATCTGTTAGAGATCTACTCATATGCTTTGTGCACATGTGGGCTGGGAGTTTGAAATTTACAGGCTGAGCCTTACAGAGTGACCTCGACTTTTTAATAGCCTGTGATGGAACCAGAGAGATAGCAAGCAGGGATGCACCAAGGTTGCAGGTCTAGGGGACAGACCCAGCTGCATCTAGAAAAGAGCTATACATCAGATGCTAGAAGGGTACAATTTTTTTGGTGGCTCTGATAAACTCCTCAAGGAGTCATGGTCTAAAATGAATTTTCTTTTTTTAAATCATGATTTGTAACATGTATACTTTGATTAACACTGAGCTTCAGGAACTGAATAGCTCTATGTGTAAAGCCACTATGTTCCGTGAGAAATGGTTAGTAAAATCCATGTCACCACAAAGTTCTGGGAGATCCCCTTGGTGGATTGTGTGCAGAAGATCTGTGTGGGTTTGCAGGTGCCCATTCACCTATCCTTGCTTTTCTAGGATCCATTTACCAGGTGAGGGGCAGCAAAGTGAGCATGCGTGCTTCTACCTGAGCAGGTAGATCCTCATGGCCAGGAAACAGGTTCATGATCCCCTCTGACCCACTTCCACAGCCTGTACTCTTTCAGGTGGCTCAGAGCAAGCTGGGCAGGGCTTCACATTGCCAAGTCGTGGCCAGTTCTAGTCTCTCCTCTGAGTACACCTGAGTTGAAGCAAAACAAAACTCCACCTCTGAGGTTTTGCTTGCGGTCAACCCTATCCCCAGCTCTGCCTGCAGACCAAACACTGACTATCCAAGCTACCCAGACTCAGTCTGCCCCAACCCCATGCAGCCTGACACTCCCAGATTCTCCATTTCTCTCCCCCAGTGGTATTCCCCTTCACTCCCTCAGTACTACCAATCTCAGGAAATGTTAGAGAGACAACAGTCTTCCTAAACCAATTCTCATTAAGGGGTTTGTAATCTACAGACTTCTCACCATCCCCTGCCATCCCTTAAATCTGCTTCAATTTTAGGAGTTTGAGACCAACTCCTTTTTCCAACTAGCTTCCCAGTGTTGCATAAGTCACTGCAGAACTTCCATCAATCCATCTGGGTTTTCATTCATTCATTCAAACATTTATCAAGCACCAGTACGACATAATTTTTAAGGGTGTAGACAGCCTGGGTTCCAATCTCATCTCTGAAACTAACAAGCTGTATAAACTCAGGCAGGTTGTTCAACTTCTTTATGCCGGTTTTGACATCTTTAGAGCAGAGGGAAAAGAGCGATACATATCGCAATAGGTTATTTATTTAACATATACTTTCATAGTGCTTAGCATAGGCAGGTTCCATTCTGTTTTTTTAAGCAAATATTATATACATGCCTATATACATATGTATCATTCATATATAAAGTGCATCTGATTATGTATATGCAATGTGTATAAATATGTAAATATGTATGTATATATATGTAAAATAGTTAATTCTCATGTGATTAGCAGCTTTGAGGTAGTTACTATTTATTACTAGCTCCATATTGTGGATGAGGGGATTGAGGCATAAAATGCTAAAAATAACTTCCCTAAACTCACACAGCTAGAGAGTGTTGTAGGGATTGGGTTTATGTAAAGCACTTGGCACAGAGCGTGGTACATAGTAAGCATGATATAAGTGTTAATTATGATAAAGATTATTATTCTAATATTCCAGGCTCTATACTAGTACCAGAGATACAATGATGAATAAGACACAGCCTCTGCCCTTTAAGAACTCACTGTGTGGTGGGAAAAATAGTCATGCAAATGGAAAATGATGCTACAGCTAAATGTTTGAGGTCTGAATAAGGGAACATAGAGCACACAGAAGAAGCACGAAGCTCAGCCTGGAGCTGCTATAGAGCAGCATTGTCCAGAAAAAATATAGTACAAGCCAGATATGCAATTTTAGAGCTTCTTGAAGCCAAATTTAAGAGTAAAAAAAATGGAGAAATCAATTTCTTAATATACCAAAATATTTTCATTGCAACGTGTAACTGATTTTAAAAATTATTACTCATAAAAATATTTTATTGCTTTTTCATGCTAAGGTTTTGAAATATGGTATGCATTTTATACTTGGAACACATTTTAATGCAGACTAATCACTTTTCAAGTGCCACATGTGTCTAGTATCTCCTATATTGATCAGCAGTTACAGAAGGCTTCCTGGAAGAAGCGACATTTGAACTAAACAAGGAGATTAGGCCTCATTTCTAATTACTCCTGAAAAGGATGAGCTTGTGATTCACCAGTAACTTCGACCCCAGGGTCTACTTCTCTAGAAGGATGCTCTGTGTGGTTGGCAAAATAATGGCCCCCAAAGATGCCCACTCACCAATCTCCAGAACTTGTGAAAATGTACTGTACCTGGCAAGGAGAAATTAAGGTTGCGAATGGAGTTGATCTTGAAATGGAGAGATTATGCCGGTTTATCCAAGTGGGCCTAATTTAACTACAAAAGTCCTTATAAATGAACAAAGAAGCAGGAGATTCAGCATCAGAGAGATGCAGTGTGAGAAAAGGCCACCAGCCATTGCTGGCTTTGCAGATGGAAGAAGAGGTCATGAGCCAAGGACTGTGGGCAGCCTCTAGAAAACAGAAAAGGCAACGTGCAGACTCTCCCATAGAGCCTCTAGAAGGAATACACCACTGTTGTCACCTTGATTTTTGTCCAGTGAGGCCCCCATTTAAGACTTCTGATCTTCAGAACAGTAAGACAGTAAATTTGTGGGGTTTTTTGTTGTTGTTGTTCTTTTTAGGGTTGCACCATCAGCACATGGAGGTTCCCAGGCTAGGGGTCAAATAGGAGCTGTAGCCTCTGGCCTGAGCCATGTCTGCAACCTATACCACAACTCATGGTAACACTAGATCCTTAACCCCAACTGAGCGAGGCCAGGGATTGAACCTGTGTCCTCATGGGTGCTAGTCAGATTTGTTTCCACTGAGCCACAAGGGAACTCCGTAAATTTGTGCTGTCTTAAGTCACTAGGTTTGTGATGCTCTGTTGTAGCAGCCATGGGGAACAGTCTCATTTCTTTCTTCTGTCCTGGGAGACCCAATGTGGTCCCCATTCCTCCAATGAGTTCAGCTGAGAACCGGAGCTGGGGGATATCCCCAGGTGCTGCCACACGACCCCCATCACTGCCTACACCCAGGCCCTGAGGCTCTGTGTCCAAGGTCAGCAATCATGGGACATACTCATTTCCTAAATATCTCTGTTAAATGAGATACTATAGGTGAAAATCCTTTGTCTTCACAAACATTATCCTTGTCCGGCCCTGCTGTTCATGATATTAATAAAAAATAAAGGCTACTATTCATAATAGGGGAAACTCAGAGACTAAGCAAGTATATGGGAACTCTCTGTACTTTCTGCTCACTTTTCTATAAACCAAAAACTACCCTAAAAATAAAATCTATGGAATAAAAAAAAAGGTAACTTAGAAATAGAAAAAAGTAGAGGGAAAATGGCTCATAACTCAACACCTGCAAATATGCAGGAGGCTTTATTAGCAAGATGTAAAGGAGAGAGGATTAGAAGAGTAATGAGGATGCTTTTCAAAACACAAAAGGAAGACTCTACTATGTAATTAAATAAGGAACCAGGAAAAGACGGCTCCGTTCCATGAGCCCACAGAAAAAATGGGCATGAGGGCAGTTTTGTTCTTCAGGCATGCAGGACCTTTGGGTCCTAGACCCCTACACTGGGTATGTCATGAAAGGAAAATGGACCAAGTAAGGTAAATAATGATTCCCATCCACAACACCCAACTTGGCCCCACGGGGAACCCTTTGAGTGTGTTCCTAACCTTCCCTTGCATTCAGAGAAGCAGCACCACCTCTTAGAATGCCAGCACCTCATCTCTCCTGAGTTCCCCCAGGACTGTCAGGTCCCCCGATGACTGCTAATGCCTGAGATGCACAAAGGTGGCCTGGGAAAGGAAAGTGCAGGTTGTCTGTCCTTCACCCCTGCCAGGCTCCGAGGCTCCCTTTCTTTCCATGAATCCTGGGAAAAGTCAGAGAGAAGCTGGACTCTGTTCTCATGTGAATAGTTACTCTCCTTACTAGGTCCATGGGAGGAGGCTTGGATAAGACACCGAGTGGTGGGGAAAGGGACACACACCTCTGTTAACAGCCCTCATTTTTTCCCCAAGAGTTTAGCCCTCACATCAGCAGGCTTCACTTCCTGTGTCTAACCAGCCAGGAAAAGACAATTTGATATTTTTCCTGTTTTTCTACTTTGTTTTAAATGGCTCATTATAAGAGTGTTTAAGATGTAAGAGCAGCAAATTCAAGGCCCCTTGGGAAAGAGCAGGAAGAAAGGGTGCCCAGAGAATAGCAGTGCTCCCTCCGCACGGAAAGCCCACCATCCAAGTGGACAGCGAGATGGATTATTTATCTCAGGTTAGAGAGCAGAGGCTTGCTGCTCCAAAGATTTGGCATTCTGGGATTTATGGACTTCATAGAGTTTATGCTTTTGCAGACTCATTGGTTGAGAAAATACAAGATTCTCTGTTAATAAAACTCATAGCAGGGATGATGAACCACATCCCACAGGGTCTGAGAATCTCCCAGCAGAGTTCCCAGCAAACCCCCTGCTTGGATGAGGCAGCTCCAGGCAGTTCTTTCCCCCAACCTCCCTCGGTGACACAGCAAGGGTCTCCCAGAAGGGAAACTGGGAAACTGGGTGAAGATGAGCAACTTCATGCCCAACCAGATGGGACTCTTTCGCTCCTAGGAAATACAGAGGGAAAGATGTATTCTTTGGTGGGCACCTATTCTGATATGTTATCTTACTGTCAATGGAAACAGTAGCAAAGAGAAACTTACATTCGTTTCAGCATGTGCACACTGCTTCACCCAGGTATGGAAAAGAATTTGGTAAACAATTGGTTCTTGGAAATCAGTGTTTTCCTTTTCTTGATCACATCTTAAGGCACATATTACCTGGCAAGAAAATGATACAGTTCAGCTGGAAGCTTAAGATGCCCAGAGGTGGATTTAATTTAATATCATTATTGAAGTACATCCTTTAGGCACCTAGTTATTAGAGAAGGGAGGGGACGTGTCTGTGAGTCGAAGGATGGGAACATTCCTAAGAAAATGTAAGTTTTAGTACCCGTGTGGCATTTCAGGGCAGAGGCAGGCAGGTATGGGAGACAGTAGATGAGCACCCATGGATGCATGGTTCCCAAGCTGCCCCAGCTGTCCTAAGACTCCCTAAAGACAATGCACAGTCAAGGGCAAAAGAAAGGGAATAGCCCAGAAGAGGAGGCTGCGACTCTGCTATTTTTAAACTGCCAATTAGAATGTCTAAGATTACGTGGCTGGAACTACCACATCCGCTCCAAGATAATCATACTCTTCTGAGCTGAAGTTTTAAATCTTCTGTTTTCCAAGCCTCTGATCAGAATATTTAAAAAGATCATTTCTTGGCTGTGTTAGGCCCAAAGCCAAGGTGTGGTTCAGCATGTTTTCTTCTGGTTAGAGTTCTCAGAACCTGTCTTTTCAATATTTTTTGTTTCGGGTGGTGGGGGGGAATAAGGAAAAAATAGAGATTAAAAAACAAAAGGGACAGAAAGAAAAAAATTCAGAAAAAAATTGTATGAAATTTCTTTTTTCTTTAAGGTGACATTGTTCTGGTGATTCTGTTTGACCAATCAAATTAACATGATTAGCATGGGTCTGCTCACTACTTACCCTTGACCTCCTGTTAGCCCTCCTTTCCCTCCAGGTATCACTTTCCAAGCAGTAAGAATATGATGTTTTGCTTAGGGAAAATGAATCCAGTTTCCTCCACTGACATCGGACTCCAGAGAGTTCAATTCAGATGAGACAAGAGAGACAGTACATATTAAAATCCTCATCAAGCCCCCTTAAAAGACCTGATTCAGGAGTTCCTGTGTGGCTCAGCAGATTAAGAACCTGACTAGTATCCATGACGATATGGGTTTGATCCCTGGCCTCGCTCAGTGGTTTAAGGATCCAGCATTGCCGTGAGCTGTGGTGTAGTGAGCTGTGGTGTAGCTCACAGATAAGGCTCAGATGTGGCATTGCTGTGGCTGTGGCATAGGCTGGTAGCTGCAGCTCTGATTGGACCCCTAGCCTGGGAACCTCCAGGGGCAGCCCTAAAAAGAAAAAAAAAAAAAAAAAAAGACCTGATTCAGAGTCCAGCCTTCATGAAGGCTGAAGGAACCAAAAAAGTATATTGACTTCCCAGTAATTCCTACACCATCCACACTGCACACTACCCACCTTGTCTGTCTACACAACATGTGGTTAGTATGTAGGCTCTCAAAGCTTCATGAGCTAAGAGCTTCATGAGCTAACTCTGAAAGACAGTAAGGACTGAAATAAACAAAGAGCAAAAAAGCCTATCTATCTGTATATGCCATATAGGCAGTGTTTTAAGCAAAATTAATTTTATTTAATGAATTGTTAGGTTTTGGCCCATGCCTCTCTATGGCCTTTTTGGAGGGGGTATTTTTTTATATAGTTGATTTATAATAGTGTGTTAGTTTCTGGTGTATAGCAAAGTGATTTATACACATATGTATTATTTTTCGCATTCTTTTTCATTATAGGTTATTATAAGATATTGACCATAGTTCCCTGTGCCATACAGTAGGACCCTGTTGTTTATCTATTTTATGTATAGTAGTTTGTATCTGCTAATTCCAAATTCCTAATTTATCCCTCCCTCCACTTTCCCCTTTGGTAACCAAGCTTGTTTCCTATGAGTGAGTCTGTTTCTGTTTTGTAAATAAGTTCATTTTTCATCATTTTTTAAGATTCCACATGTAAGTGATATCATAGGGTATTTGCCTTTTTCCGACTGACTTCACTTAGTATGACAATCTCTAGTTCCATCCATGTTGCTGAAAATGGCATTATTTCATTCTTTTTATGGCTGAATAATAAATATTTCATTATATATGTGTGTGTGTGTATACACACACACTACATTTTCTTTATCCATTTATCTGTTGATGGATATTTAGGTTGCCTTCATGTCTTGGCTATGAACACTGGGAGCGGGGGGGGACAGGAGTGGGAGAGAAAGACATGCATCTTTTCAAATTAGAGTTTTCTCCAGATATCTGCCCAGGAGTGGAATTGCAGGATCATATAGCAGTTCTATTTTTATTTGTTTAAGGAACTTCCATACTATTCTCCATAGTAACTTCAGCGATTTACATTCCCGCCAACAGTGTGGGAAGGTTCCCTTTTCTCCACACCCTTGTCAGCATGTACTGTTTGTGGACCGTTTAATGATGCATGTCTCTGTATGTGTTAAGGAAAACTTATTTTGTGTGGTCATTTGGGCGTTTTACCCCACTCCCCATGACTGTGCATTTATTCTTTCAATTCTGTCAGAAAGAGAGTGTTAATTTTTTTTTCAGAAAAGAATATGAAAGATTCTTGAGGACAAATAGAGCAAGTGTTTTCCAAATAATGTTATATGCCTTAGCCCACCCCGGGAGAGGGCATGTGGGGTGGCCAAGTGCACGCTTGTCCCCAGTGATGGGGTTGCTGAGAAGGCTGGCTGTCGTCCTGCAGCCTCCTGTTCCTGTACAGCTTAGCTCTGAAGGCTCCTTCTCAAGATGTGATCAAAGGAAGCTGGAAATGATAACAAGGAAGGATGGTGGCCACCTTCAGCATCTCTGTCTCAATCAGTCTTCAATGTATTTTTTAATTATTACATTTCCCGGTGCAATGCTCTATCCCCTATGACCTCACATTCAGCAAAAGGCTGCTTATACCATAAAAAAGCAAGTGGGGGGGGGACCCAAAATTACTTTTCAAACGTGTGCTCTGGATTCTAAGCATTTTTAAATGTATCTGTGTACACAGTGCAAACACTATCTTGCAGCTCAAGCCACTTTAAAATGAGGCCCTATTGGTCCTTCAGTAACTACAGCCACTTAGACAAATGCAAGAGGAGGCAGAGAGCACTGTCCAGGTGCCAGGACAATATCATAAGAAATCTGAAAAGATACAAATAGCAGCAGTTCTATTTTACTGTGGGCACATTGAGTTCCACAATAATTAAATAACTTCCAAAATTAAACTGAAAAAAAGAAATCAGGAGTGGAGTTCAAGTGGAATGCTGGTCTCCAAGCCCTTGTCATCTAGCCCTTTTCTCATTTAAATACTACAGTATATCTTCTTCCTGCCACAATAAATAATACAAGCTCTCTTCTCTCCTGAAAAGTTTTTTCATTCTGGG
The DNA here is from genome assembly GCF_016906955.1 of Phacochoerus africanus. Lineage (NCBI taxonomy): Eukaryota > Metazoa > Chordata > Mammalia > Artiodactyla > Suidae > Phacochoerus > Phacochoerus africanus. The sequence continues at coordinate 187,544,656 of NC_062545.1, read as the reverse complement.
GATCAAACAGGGTGCCTATTTCTTTGTACTACTGCCCCTCAGTCCTGTGAGCTCTGATTAAATGATTTCACATGCTGAGTTGAATAATTGGAGTTGCCTAGTTCCTGACCATTTGTTTGCCAGCTATAATGAGTGTCACTCTTTCAAGGGAATGACTGATATACTAAAGGAGCAAGAAAGGGGCTGTGAGGACTAGGACACAAGGAATCCTATTCAGAAGTGAGGCACTAAAGGTCACCACCGCCCAGCTTCCCAGGCACGCCCAGCATACCCCCACCCACCCAACACCTACCCACTCATCAAATGCAAACCCACACTCAGAGCTCAACACTGGAACCTTGCAAACTGTGTCAAAAATTCAAAGGCTAGTAATACCAAGGCCTGGTTTTCAGCCCTTGTTTTGTTTTTGTTATTTACCAGTGTCCTCAGGCCAGCTTCTTTATCTTTCTGAGGCTACAGTTTCCTCATCTGTCAAAAAAAGAGAGAGAGACCTATAAGGGCCTTGATGACATTTTGTGGTTCCTATTAGGCAAGCTGGTTAGAGATGCTTTAATGAAAACCCACCATGTCACCCAGAGACCCCAGGGGAGAACCCATGAGCCACAGATTGTTACTTCATGTACTTAGAAGGAGGTCTACTACAAAGTAGACTCTATGTCTACACTAACAAACTTAAAATTTAATAACACACGAAACTAGGAAAAGGAAACCAGTAAGAGAGTGTGCATACAACCCTCACAGGTTTATAAAGTATATAAAAAGGGGTCTGGATGTTTGAGAATTCATTAAACTACCCACAGGGCATCCACGCTGTGCTCCACACCACAGTGGGTGCTTGAGAAAGGACAAGACACAACCCTCAAGGTCCTTGGAATTTTCCAGGAGCATGGAGCGCAGTGAGCCCAGAAAAGGCATGTGAGCTCTGCCTTTGGGTGCCGGGTTCACATGGAGGTGAAATGCAGGTTAAGCCTTAGAAGCAAGCAGAGTCAGCCAGAGGGAAAAGAGAGGATGAATCCAAAGCTAGAGAGATGGCAAGAAGTACTGCCCAGAGAGAGCAAATGGCAGGGGTTCGGACCGGCTGGACCATGAGCTATTGGAGGTGAGAAAGAGCAGGGGAGGAGACTGCCAAGAAGGGTGGAGAAGGGGTCCTAGGAGCAGAGGCCCCACAGGCAGGAAGCCTCAGCACAGCTCTGGGGCAGCTGGAGGGGGTGTCAGGCAGAGGGAGGTCCATTGTGCTTACATTGTAAGATGATTCTGAGAGCAGAAATGGAGAACTGAGTGAGTGTGTGCATGGTAGAGGAAGGACATGAAATAGGGGATGTAGGTAGGAGAAAGTGGTGGTGACCATAATTAATATCAAAAGCAAGAGCTTTGGTCCATATGTCATGAGGAGACAGCCTAAGATAGGGGTGGGCACACCATGGCTTGTAGGGCCAATCCCAGGGTTCTACACAGCCCTGAGCTAAGAATAATCTTTGCATTTTTTAAATGACTGGAAAAAATCAAAAGAAGAAAACATTTAACGGCACAAGAAAATTACATGAAATTCAAATTTCTGTGTCCATAAATAAAGTTTCATTGGTGCACTGGGCAGGCCTGTTTGTTTACTTGTCTATGGCTGCTTCAGTACCACAGTGGCAAGTTGAAGCTGCAACAAACCGCATGGCTCCCAAAGCCAAAACTCTTTACTCTCTGGCCTTTTATAAGAAAAGTTTGCAGACCCCTGGCCTAAGGCCTGAAGATAAGGGGAGAGGACAGGTTCCTGCAGGCAGGTGTGTTGTTTTCTCCTCTCTGTACACCCGGCTCATGCCTGGCTCCTCATAAATGCTCCCAGACTGCTCAGTGGAAGAATGAGTGAGGACCAGATGGAAAATCATAAACTGGAATGATGACAAGGCTGCCGCAGGGGTTGGCAAAGTAGGAGTTTATCTTGGCGGGCTGATCCTCAGATGTGAGAAGAACGCAGGGCCTCACCTCCCAGAAACCTTCCACCACTTTTGGTGGAGAAGACGAGGAGGGGAAAAGACATCAAAGAACAAGATGTGATGCAAAAAGACTCAATTTTTTTGGAGTTCCCATTGTGGCTTAGAGAGTTAAGGACCCAACTTACTCTCTACAAGGATGTGTGTTCAATTCTTGGCCCTGCTCAGCGGATTAAGGATCTGGCATTGCCGTGAGCTATGGTGTAGGTCACAGATGCAGCTCAGATCCCAAGTTGCTGTGGCTGTGGTGTAGACCAGCAGCTGTAGCTCCAATTCAACCCCTAGCCTGGGAACTTCCATATGCCACAGGTGCAGCCCTAAAAAGGGGAAAGGAAAGATTCTTTCCTCATTTTCTTATTGGAAAAAATTATGAGGCTCCTACAAGGAGTTGGAACTGGGAAGATCCTGGAGCTACATTTGAAGTACAACACACATGCTGGTCTTTTTTTTTTTTGTCTTTTTGCCTTTTTCTAGGGCCACTCCATCGGCATATAGAGGTTCCCAGGCTAGGCGTCTAAATTGGAGCTGTAGCTGCCAGCCTACGCAATAGCCACAGCAATGCAGGATCCGAGCTGCGTCTGCGGCCTGCACCACAGCTCACAGCAATGCTGGATCCTTAACCCACTAAGCAAGGCCAGGGATTGAACCCACAACCTCATGGTTCCTAGTCGGATTTGTTAACCACTGAGCCATGACAGGAACTCCCACACTGGTCTTCTAACAGGTGTTCCTGTCCTTTTCTCTTCCTCCAAGTTATTTTCTCTGCAGGTACCAGGGTAATTTTTCTAAAACACAGAAGAGAGCACACCATGCCCCCTGATTTAGCCTCTCCCAGAAAAAGTCCAAACCCATGGCTATGCATAAAGGCCTTGTATGGCCTGTGTTCTTCTTTAGCCACTGCTCCCCAAGTTCTCCTCAACTTGCAGTTTCCCAAATGAGTCAGACTATTCTCTGCCTCCAAGCCTTTGGACCAGCAAGAACTAGTCCCTCTACCTGGCATGTGAGCCCTCTCTCCCTGCAGCATCTACTCATTCAATACAATTCAGCTCCAGGGACCCGGTGTATGGAGGTGGCAGATGTGAGGATAGCACATGCCGGGGTAGCTAGAGAAGTAGTGGACAATACTGGCAAAGTGGTGTGAAGCCAGGATATGAAAAAGAGTGAGTTCCAGGATCCTATTTATTGGGGGTGAACACAGGGGTAAGACAGCATTGGCAGGCTCAGACCTGAAGTTGGGACTCAGGGCTTGAGTTGATTTTAGGTTGTCAGAAGCTACTGATTTTTAAGAACTGGAGTTCTCAATCTTTGGTGCATATCAGAATCACCTAGAAGATTTTTAAAGACACAGGTATCCAATAAAATTGGCTAAAATTAAAAAGATTAGCAATACCAAGTGTTGGTGAGGACATGGAGTAACTAGAACTCTCAAAGAGTGCTGGTGAGAATCTAAAAGCAGTGCAGCTGTTTTTGCCCCAAACATTTTGCCCCAAATGCAGCAGGCCAAAGCTCTGAGACCCTGAAGTTTGCAGCAAAGAGAAGGTAGCTTCTGTGGGATGGACAGGGAGCTTGGGGTTAATAGCTGCAAACTATTACATTTGGAGTAGATAAGCAATGAGATCCTGCTGTATAGCACAGGGAACTATATCTAGTCAAATATAAGACTAGGTCACTTTGCTGTGCAGTAGAAATTGATAGAACACAGTAAACCAACTATAATGGAAAAAAATAAAATCTTCAAAAAAAAAAAAAAGAAAGAAAGAGAGAGAAGGTAGCTTCCCAACACAGCCAAGTGAATAGACAGGAGATAAGACTCAACTCTACCTCCCACAGGTGAAGAGCCCTAAGTATTTATGGGCAGCAGGGTGGTCTGAGGTGTGGGCAGCATGGAGAGGTGGGGAGTGTACGGAAAGGTGATTGGAAAAAGGTACCATAATAGTCCTTCTGTGCAGCTATAAGTAACTACAGGCCTCTGCAAGCTCAAATGTGGAGGTGCCTAGCATGATCTGAGGGTGGAGTTTTTAGCCCTCTGACATCAAAAGGTTACAAAGAGGACACTCATGCATGACCATGTGGAGGGTTGGTTCTCCTATCCAGTGTTACCCAGCTCAGCTCCAACTAGACACAGCAGACTCCAAGTTCCTGAAAACAATTCAGAAACACATCTTACTGTTTAAGCTACATGCTTCTTGGAGGACATGCGAGTCTTACAACGACCTTGATTAGCAAAGGCAGCTGAAATGGATTTGACTAATAATTATAGTTTCATAGCCATTTTGGAGAACAATCTAGCAGTTTCTTGTAAAACTAAATACAAACTTTTCATATGAGCAGTAAGTCCATGTAAAGACTTTTACATGATTATTCATAACAGTTTTATTCTCAATATTAAAACCCTATAAAACCCAAATGTTTATCAAAAAGTGGATGGATAGGAGTTCCTGTTGTGGCGCAGTGGTTAACGAATCCGACTAGGAACCATGAGGTTGTGGGTTTGATCCCTGGCCTTGCTCAGTGGGTTAAGGATCTGGCGTTGCTGTGAGCTGTGGTGTAGGTTGCAGACATGGCTTGGATCCCACATTGCTGTGGCTGTGGCATAGGCCAGTGACTACAGCTCCGATTTGACCCCTAGCCTGGGAACCTCCATATGCCACAGGAAGCGGCCCTAGAAAAGGCAAAAAGACAAAAAAAAAAGTGGATGGATAAATAAACTGTGGTATAGCCATACAATGGAATACTATATACTAATCAAAAGGAATGATTCAATGATATATGCAAGAAAATAGACAAATCTCAAGATGATATGCTTCAAGAAATAAGGCAGACACAAAATAATACATACTGCATATCTGTTTTCATGAAATTCTAGAAATGGATACTTGGGTCCAGGAGTTTGGGGGATGGGGCCTTGAGTGCATGAGGAAACATTTTTGGGTGATGGAAATGTTCTGGATCTTGGCTGTGGTTGGTGGTTCGAGGGGCATATGCTTTCATCAGAATGGAATGGACTTTGTATTTAAAATGAGTCCACTTTATTGTTTGTAAACTATATATACCTCAATAGAGTTGACTATATATATATATATTTTTTTTTTTTTCAGGCCCTGTGACAAAACTCCTGAATCAAAATCTTTATAGATTGGGCCCAGGACATCGGTGTGTTGAACAGGCTCAACAGGTGATTCTGATTTGCACTAAATCTGCAAATCGTCTCATCACCATTTCACTGAACTAGCTGAAAATATCGCAGTCATGGCTCCCTTTAGCTCTCTCTTGATGATCTTTGGGTTTTGGAGTGAGTGGTGCGTCACAGTCTCTCAGAAGAGACTTCATTAAACTAGAAGAAATCTTGTAAAGTCACCCAGGCCAATCTGTGCCTATGGCCAATCCCAGGTACCAATCCGCTCCCTGGGTTGTGCCTACTATCAATGCCTGCAGGAGAGGATTACAGAGTCTTCTTGAAAAAGGTTCTAGAATGGACTTTCCAGTCACAGTCCTCAACAGGAGACACCTCCAAATGGTAGCCCAAAGCCAAATCTCCCCAAGGTGAGCAAATGGGTTCCCCTCACCTGAAGCTCCCACCCACATGAGTTAAGCAATACTGCAGTTGAGTTTGTATTCCAAGAGCAGTGCAGTTTCTGAAGTTAGTTTGCTTTTCTACTCATCTCTCTGTGGAAATTAAGATAGTTGTGCATTGCATATACTTATATGCAAAAGTGCCTGATTAAAGAGTCTTGACTTCAGGTTGTAGAAAATTATAATTTTCAACTAAAATAAATATGCCACTTTAGGAAAGGATGAGTAATTCCGTGTCTGTGATATTTCTCAGGATGGGTTCAGGAGTTTAGAGTGTAATGTAGTCTATGACACTACCTATGATAAAATGCTTCTGTGTGCTAGTAACAAGCACTCCAGGGTTTCTTCAGCCTGTTTAATCATGTAAGATAGCTTACTTGATGTTTAGCATACTGCAATTTGGAAAGCAATGCATTATGGGTTAAATTACCACCCAAACACCACTAATAAATTTTAGCCAAAGGTAGAGATGGATGTTATATTGTCTTTGGCAGTAGAAAATTTACCTTCCTGGAGGCTGACTGCCTTGTCTTGATCAGGACTGCTGCTCCTCAGGCACCTGCATTAATAGAACAGATTGCTGGTAAAATAGAGCTAGAGTCACAAAGGATTGCTGCATAAAGAACAGCTTGAATTACATCATCTCCTGACAATGTCAAAGAAAATTCAATACTTAAGTCTGAGGGACTTTTATAGGATTATTGGGAAGATTATTTTTGTCATTGGTGCTTTTATTTTTATGTCTTTAAAATTTTTGTTCAGTTTTAAGGCAGCCTTATTCTATAGAAAAATTCCTGACCTAGGTTTTTTTCACTAAGTAAAGCTGGAGTAGAGCAGCTCAACATCCCTAAATAATGTTAGACACAATTATGTGAACTACACAACTCTCAGAAAAATAAATGATGTAACAAAATCTCTTTGTATTGGTGCATCTTGGGTGTATCAAGCACTAGAACAAAAAGGGAAAGGATTTGGTGCCTGAAGAAAGCATATGAAAATATTCTTCTCATCCTGGCAGCAGTGTCTGGGGCGGGAATGAAAGAGCTTTCTCTGGAATAACAGTGGTGGTGGCATTTGTCGTGGACACTGCAGTAACTACTCTCACAGAGCAGAATCTGTTGTGATGTTGTGATGCATAGAGCCTCAAAGAGTTGTGAAGGTGGCCAAAAGATGTACAGGAAGCACTTTGTACAGTTCTCAGGGCACTGTGAGCACTTAACAAAGGGTAATTACTGTCATCATCTTTGTTACCATTAACCCAATTTTAGAATCAAAGAGGTTCAGGAGCTTGTCCAGGGTGGCAAAGTAGTAAGGGTCCTAACAGGAAGCTAACCTGGGTCTGAATGACTCTAAAGCCATGATTTTAAACAATCTCTAGCACCTTCCTGGTTTGTAGCTGCATGAACCTGCTGAGAAAATTATTCCCCCCAACACCAAATTACTCTCCTTGAACTGCGTAAATAACTGAGATTTTGGAAACAGCTCAGAGGTCTATATTTATGTATTGCTGGGTCTCTAGTTAGAGCGCTTGAGCTGAGTGAAGGGGGATCACAGGCTGATGGGTGTGGGGGCAGGTGGGAGAGGCGAGACTGCCTCAGGCTAAGGGAATGGCTTTGTGTATGCCCCTACTGGAAGCACCCTGGCTCCTGGGCCTTCTCCACACCTCCTGTTCTGGGTCAGAGGGAGCCTTCACAGGTATGCAGAGCACAACAACATCTGGGTTGTTGGGATTTGTCCTACAGATCTGGTGAATTTAGGGTACACATCAAACTTTTTTAATGACTTCACAGTTTCTCCCAAGAAAATACATAAGGTGTCTAAAGTCAAGTACATTTACTAAGTTATTTTTTCATAAGGAAAGGGCTGAAATGCCCTAAGTGATGAAAATCACTGTGCGTGCCTATAGTAGAGCACATAAATCTATCTGTACTCGGAAAGTATCACAGAAACCAGAGAGCGAAAATGTTCATGGGCAGCGCGGAGAAGGGTTCTGTCGCTAGGATGCACACTGATGCATAAATAGATAAGAACTCCACAAAATCTTATTAATAAAGTTGATGTGTCTTTGGTTGACTGGCCAACTATGGCTGCCTTCAAAGTCATTAAACTTCAGACCAGGCTCAAGATTTATTAAGAGATGTTGCTGCCTGATAGTCTGTAGGGATATTCTATCTAAAGCAGATGCTACTATCATGTTCAGCCACTGGGTAAATTTCCAGCAACCAAGGTTTTGAGAGAAACTGAAATCAAGTTTAATATAATTTAACTGCAGCAAGAACACAATAGGAAGCAAGGTAGAAAATGATTTCCTTGTAAATAATTTTACATAATTGACATTAAAGAAGAATTGTTTTTTGGAATCCACAGAAGAAAATTGTTGCTTTATGTGAAAATATCATTGATTCATTATCATCATTATCCTCCTCATAATATTTATTGACCACTCACCACACAGAAGGCATTGTGCTGAGCACCGCGTCTCATTTAGTCCTCCCAACATCCCTATAAAATAGAGGTGCATCCATCCTACAGTGTCCATCCTCAGTCCTAATTGAGACACAGAGAGGGATGTCCAATATAATCTCAAGTTATCTCAAGAGACATGGACCTTTTTCTCCAAAAATATCTAAGCAAATTAACCTCAATGTATTTATTCTTTAAGAAAAAAAGTGTATGTCATCCACCCCTTTTAGTAGAAGAGGCATTCAATAAAATCAAACTAAATAAAAATGGGATGCCTTAATCCCAAAATAGCGGGGATTATGCTTCTAAAGCATTTAGGAAGTCATCAAAATCCTATATCTGGCCGGTGATTACAGAAATTGATTAAGCCAGTTCCTTGGGGAAAAGTATTAGAACCAATGCTTAAGGATTAAGCTTCAGAAGCTCCTTGAGAATACATAAAGGTGCTGTGCTACCTTCCACTGTCAGAACCTTTGGAAATACGGTGAAACAAGGAGCATCATCTTATCTCTAAATGAGATGAATGCACAAAATGGACTGAATCATACCGCAAGACAAAGAAGGAGTCCCCCTCCTGTGTTTTCTGAACACATCCCCCTTCATCCAGAGGCTGTACAGTTCACCCACCTACTTTAACCCTCTGCAGATAAGTCTACATGACAGGAGGTACTGCTGTCAAGATCTTACAAATGACATTTTAAAGACTGATTTTTTTTTTTTAACTTCTCCTTAAGCCCTTGAAAACGTTCATCTTTGTACACATCTCTTTACACATTTTTGTCCTCTTCCCTTTTGGAGAGTCAAGGCAGAATGCCTAGAACACTAACCCTCTCCATGGAATGTTCAAGGGCTCTACTTAGGTCCCTCTAAACTAGTGTCTTAGTTTGGATTCCTCCCAAAAGAGCTCCTGAGACAAAAACTTCAGAAGCAGTTTATTTAGTACAAGTCTACTCCCAGTGATCCTTGGGAGTAGACTTGAAGCAGCGGGAACATGCTATAAGAAAGGGAGAAAGCCAATAACCCATGCATCAGTGAGGAGTCGCTACCGAGGGCACCTGAGGGCCTGGGAACTCTCTAACAAACCATGTAAAACACACCTCAAAATTACCCCATTGGGCATTAATCACCCCATTGGGCATTAACTCCCATTCCCCATGGTGGAGGGTGCCCAGGGACATGAGTTCACCTGACCTCCTGTTGACACCAGTGTACTCATGGAGGGTGGGGATCAAGCAGGAGAATTGAGCTGCAGGTGCTTAAGGAGGAAAGCTGCTGGCATGCCGGAAACTGCTTTCCCCTGCAGCTGCAGGTGGCCTCAGGTTGGCTGGGGGATATGGGGCAGGGCAACTGCTTTTCTCTTACTTCACCTCTCTCTTCTCAAATATGCTCCAAAGGTTCTGGACCAAGTTGCCCTGGGGAAGAATTTCACCTCTGTCCCTTACTAGTTCTGTAACCAGAGGCTGACTTAACCTCTCCATGTCTCAAATCCTTTAACGCAGAGTGATAATACCCACTTCATATGGCCTTGTGGAGATGTAAATATGAAAAATGAAAAGCTTTTGGCACGAGGAACAATAAGGCATATGATAACATGCTGGTTATCATCAGTTTTACTTATCTTACTTTTGTTTATATTTTTAAGAAGTAGTATGGGACTAAGAATTTTGAGAGGTTGGTTTCAGCCCTACCCCTACTTCTAGCTAGTTGTATGTTCTTGAGAAAGGCACTTCATATTTCTGATCTTGAGTTTCTTCATCTGGTAAATAGAGGGTTTGAAATAAATGCATATTTGGGAGAAAAACAGTTTTAGCTAAGTTATCTTAAACTCAAACCCAAACACCTAAAATGTAAAAGTGTGGAGACTGGAAATCCAAAGAGGAGATGGGAGTCTGGCAGCTCAACCAAATCATGCCCTTTCTTTTTTTTTTTTTTTTTAAGTCAATGGACTTGGAGTTCCCGTCGTGGCGCAGCACAAACAAAACCTACTAGGAACAATGAGGTTGTGATTTCAATCCTTGGCTTGCTCAGTGGGTTAAGGATCCAGTGTTGCCATGAGCTGTGGTGTAGGTTGCAGATGCAACTTGGATCCCACGTTGATGTGGCTGTGGCTAGGCTGGCAGCTATAGCTCCGATTAGACCCCTAGTCTGGGAACCTCCATATGCCATGAGTGTGGCCCTGAAAAGACAAACAAAACAAAACAAAAATCAGTGGACTTAATTCTGATTTCCTTAGATCTCTTTCAGTTACAAGTAATGGAATATCCAACATGAACAGGGTTAAACAGAAAAGGGGGATCTATTGACTTGAGCAATGAAAATAAAACCCCATCTAGATTACCTTCAACTATGGCCGGGTCTAGGGGCCAAGGAATGATGCCATTAGGCTGTTTCTCCACATCCCTAAGCTCCATGTCCTTCTATGCTGCATTTATCTCAGACAGGCCTGCCCTCTTGGTGACAAGAAGGCTACCAGCAGCTCTCCATCTACTTCCTATCTTAGAACAACAGGAGAAAAAGATCCCCCAAGGGAGTTCCCGTCATGGCGCAGTGGTTAACGAATCCAACTAGGAACCATGAGGTTGCGGGTTCGGTCCCTGCCCTTGATCAGTGGGTTAACGATCCGGCGTTGCCGTGAGCTGTGCTGTAGGTTGCAGACATGGCTCGGATCCCACGTTGCTGTGGCTCTGGCGTAGGCCAGTGGCTACAGCTCCAATTCGACCCCTAGCCTGGGAACCTCCATATGCCGCGGGAGCAGCCCAAAGAAATAGCAAAAAGACAAAAAAAAAAAAAAAAAATCCCCCAAGAGGTATTTAGTCCTGGTATTCACTCTTATTGGCCCAAAAAAGGATGAGGCATGCTCATATCTGAACCAACAGGACAGGAAATATGCTCATTCATTAGCTTGGACCACAGGCTCATTTCTGATTGAGATTATCTTGGTCGGGTAGGAACAGTGCAATTGCCAACTGAAAGAAAGATGGGCATTGTGTGGCCAAAACAACCAATGCCCACTCTGAGTCTACCCAACTTTAGCCTCTGTGTCTCCTCTGCTGACTTCTCCGTGTCTTCTGGGTTTTGTGAAAACCTCTGAATTTCTCCATATAGGTTGCCATATTTCCTTGCTGTTGCATCCACATCCCTTGACTGAATAACCAATGGGTCAGTAAGTATGTATGAAATACTTACTCTGAAATCTGCAGGAAAAAGAAGACATCTCTGAGATTGGACCTTTATCTCAAGGAGTTTCTAATCTAGCTAAGTAGAAAAACAGAACTATCCCGGTTATGTAGGTTCGCAAGCGGTACAAGGCCATAAAGGGAGAGATCAATAACATGAACCATTCCAGAGAGACTAAAATGATGGTCAGATCTAACAAAATGAAATTCAACAAGGATAAGTATAAGCTCCCACACTTAGGTCCAGTGGCCCTAGGGAGCCACTGAAGGCTCTTAACCAGGATAGTGATAGAGTCAAAGCAGTGGTTTAGGAAGGAAGAATTATTCAGAAGTACATATGGATGAGTGAGAACAGGAAAGGTAGGAAGTAGGGGCCAGTTCAGAGTCCACTGCAATAGTGTTTGTATAGAGTGAGGTTACAAAGCCTAGATCTGAGGTATTCATGGAAATGAAAAGAAAGTGCACATGCAAATGAACTGGTTGGGGAAGGCAAAGAAGAAATGAGTTAAGGAAGAAAATTGTCCAGGAGATTCGAGGATGGAAAACTGGGGGAAAATGCCCAGTCTTAGAAGTAAGAGGGCAGGAGGAAGGAGCACTGGGAGGTCCAGGCTGGATGGAAAGTGGAGCAGGAAATGAACTTTTTCAGACACGCCATGTCCATGCTGCTGGAGAGACATGCAGATGGAAATCTTCAAAGTGCAGCTGGAAGTTTGGTTCAGGGTCAGGGGAGAAGATAGCCATTAGGGAGTCAAATTCCCAGAAGTAGGATCAAATAAGATGAGATTAATGCCACTTACCTGTCAAAACAATGGAGCATCAGAAAAGAAACCCACAACTTTTGGCTCCCCCATTTGCTGGCCAAGTGACCTTGGCCTCAGTCTCCTCATTTGTACATTGAAGTTAAGTAATAGTAAAAGCGAATTGCCTGTGACATAGACTCCACACAGTCTGCTCTATTCCCTTGCACCTCCCATAGGAGATGCAGTTTCCTGATCAGTCATTCTGAGTTACACCATTGCCTGGAAATGATCGTATACCATTAACTACCTGGCCCAGATGCACCTGTCTCCTCACAGAGCCTACACCTTGACACCCAGTTTTATTTCAGCGAAACCACAGTAAATATGACTTCTGCACAACACACTTCACATATTATCTTAATGTTATTTGATAATTTTCAAGCCCCACACACTCCCCATTGTTGACTATCCCTGCCTCAGGTTAGAAACATTTGAAAAAGACTTTCTTCTCCCACCTGGCCAAACTTCTACTGAATTTATCTTTGAGCCAAGTTTAAGTTTTATAAATATTTTATTCTCTAGCTCTCTGTTCTAAAATCCTCAAATACATGTTCTATCCATTTTTTCTGCCCAGAAAAGGGATAATGAATGCCCTATATGAAGAGAGAGCATCTATTTGACAGTCCTTTCTCATATTAGAATTTGAAACTGAGAGATAAGTTATTTGGACAGAAACATTTCCTCTGCTGCATAGCAATGGGCCGACATCCAAGCAGGACCTAAGGATACCTCTCCAAATGGCAGATGGCAAATAACTGGCTTTGTATCAGTAACTCAACCTGATGATTACATCTAATAATTCCAGGCTTGATTCTGGAGACTCTGCCAGTGCAGAGAGCACTCCTATAGCCATTTCCAATTATGAAGCATCCTCAACAGGGAGTATGCTTTCATGAAAAAATTGTATTCGTATATTTGTGATTATGTGTGTGTGTGTGTGTGTGTGTGTGTGTAGAGGTTAAGGTATACTATACTGTCCTACACAAGCTGGCATAAGTATGTAAGTATTGCTGGTTCATAAGTATTGCTTTTAATAAATCTTTTTTTTTGTTATATTTATGTGTCTATAGCCTCTAAGCCAAACTATAATCCTAAGAAGATCAGTGGTACCTACTTATGTACAGCCATATCATTATGTGTTTTGCTATTTACTGAGTATTTATTATACGATAAATACTAAACTTACTCTTTTAATTTTCACAGAAGTCCCGTGAAGGGTATATTATTAACTCACATTACAGATGAGGAAAGTTAAGTAATATGCTTAACACTCTATGTTTAGCAAAGGTGGGCTGGGAATTCAAATCTGAGTCTTCCCGGGCTAGGTCTCTTTTCTATCTTGACTCTTAGGAATCAACAAATATTTGCTAAATGAGTGAACAAGTGAGAGGCTCTAAAACTCACATCTTTAACCTCTAGATTATACTGGACCAAATTATAGTCACAATAATGAACCCAAAGCCCTTGGACATTACATATATTCCCTATATGTAAAGAGTTGACAATTACTTAAAATTAAGAGTTGTCTTTGAAAAATGTAACACCTGGAAGGGTAAGCTGTGGTACATCTAGACAATGGAATATTATTTGCCACTAAAATGAAATGAATTATCAAGCCATGAAAAGGAAAAGACATGTAGGAACCTTACTTAAAAGTCAAAAAAGTTAATCTGATAAGGCTACACACTGTGTGATTCCAGCTACGTATATGACACTCTGGAAAAGGCTAAACTGTGGAGGCAGGAAAAAGATCAGTGGTTATCATGGGGTGTGTGTGGGGGGGATAACTGAATAGGCAGTAGGGGAACACACAGGATTTTTAGGGTAGTGAAAAACACACTTTACGATACTATAATGATGGTAGATTTGTGTTATTATACATTTGTCCAAACACACAGAATGTACAATATCAAGAGCAAACCTGGCCTTTGGGTGATACTGATGTGTTAATACAATTGTACCAAAGGCACCACTCTGGTGAAGGATGTTAATAGCAGGGGAGGCTATTAATGTGTGGGGCGGGGGGCAGGGGGGGTCTAATGGGAAGTCTCTGTACCTACCTCTCTATCTTACCGTGAACTTAAAACTGCTCTTTTAAAAAAAAGTAACAACAAGGGAACAAAACAGACCAGGGTGATACACTGATTCACACATGGAGAAAACCTGCCTGGTGCTCTGGTCCCCTGTATCACCCCTATTGGCCACAACCATTTCTCAAGTCACAATCAGCACTCAGGCTACACTTATCAAGGAGGGGCCAAAAGACCTAGATCAGCTTGACTTTGAACCATTCATTTCACACATTAGGATTATGGCACCGGAGAATTAAGACAATTTTGCAAAGGATTTACTGTGAGCAAGGCCTGTTGCTAAGGCCTAGGGTTGAGTGCCAACCTTCCCACCCACATCTGAGTTTGGGAGAACATTCCTCCAGTATCAGGTGTGCATCACGACTATTCTCCTTTGCTGGGATCTTACTGATGGCTCGATACACTGATAAACACACAATATCCAGATACCATGGTCCTTGACATTATACAGCTACAGAAGCAGCATATTGTTGAGATTTGGTGAGTGGCTCTTGCTCTCTGCTACCCAAATGTGTGCCAACATTTCTCCAGAGTTAATGACTATAAGAAATGAAGGTCCTTTCAGATTTTGTTTGCCCCCATCTTTTTTAAACAGTTGTCTCTTTTAAACTCACCCTCTTCTAACAAGTGGATTTTTCTTTCCATTAGAGGTTATCTCCTGAGTTCACTGTCAACTCCATTTTAATTCTTGCATTCCCTTATGAGATATTCATTTGAAATGAATTGCTATCCAGTCAGTTACATAGCTCTGCTCCCGGCATGGGAATTGTATTTCTTTAATGGCTTTATTCCTCTAAACATATTTTTTTCGAGGTCTCCATTATCCCCCAGTCCTTGGAGGGAACCATTGGCAATCACAGAATAGGGCTCTCTGCTGCCTAGAGGCTTGAGAAACAAATCTAAAATATTTTAAAACTAAAAGAGCTCCTGAACTGATGTGTGTCCTGGATTGACTGTTCCTGGGCAGCGAGCACCAGACACAGCACAGAACAGCAATTATTCTTCCCAGCCGTCAGGGTGCCAAATGAGTTTTTTTCTGTGCTTAAAAATGGACAGAGGTTCACAGTAATTGAATGAAATAATGTACAATAATTTAAAATATTGTTCATTCAGAGAGAGATTAGGCTTTAATTAAATGGTGTCATTTAATATACCGTCCAGCAGATACTATAATTGGTTTCTTTAGCAGAGAACACAGTAGTATCTAGGCTTACTGAAGTGATAATGGTACTAATTTAGCCTAGTGGCTACATAAACAGCTTGGCTGTTTCTGACACCCCCAGTAAACAAGAAATAAGCTGTGATCATGACATCTGCATAACTCTTAATCAGTCACTTCTTTCTGAAATAAAGTTATTCATCACCCAGACTAAACAAACCCTTTTTATATTAAACAGGTACGATAGCTGGGATTTTCAGGGGTATTACACTGTTCATTTCTATGGATACACAAAGTAGGGGTATCGTCAAAGCAGTTATGAAATTACATTTCATTTGAGCAGGGAGAATGGCATTTCTTACTTTTAAAACCTGGTATAAATGCAAACCAGAACCCCAAGTGCATTCAGAGGGGGCAGACAATTTTCTGGCACAACAACAGTTGTGTATTTTAATTCCTATTTTCTTTTGGTCATTTACAAGGACGTTCTCATTTCCAGGCTTGGCTCCTGTTTCCTCATGGCTCACTCCCGAAATGTGATACAATAAGGTCCTATTCTCTTCAAGCTATTCTGCCTGATAATTCAGAACAAAGCCCGAAGGGGGAAGGGTGGGGTGAGGGAGAATTTAACTGAATCTAAAAGAAAAAAAAAGTCTCCTAAGGTCTAATGCCCCAGACAAATTACAAAGTAACCAGAGATTAGATTAAAAGCCTTTCCCAAATTCTTTGTTTTCAAAAATATATGCACTATACCTAAGGATGGAAAACTTTCATTTCTCTGTTTGCAAATGACCACCAACATGTTTATTTTGGAAAAGAATGGAAACATTGATTATGGCAAAGAACTAGCTAGGTCACAAAGTCAGAAAAACAGGCTGGCTCTATCACTGGGTGGGGAAACAGAACTGACAATCACAGGATAGAGTCCCTGGGGTGTAACTCCACCTTTACAGACTTTCCAATAGATTATCTGGGACTTGGTGCAGCTCCTCCCTGCCCCATTAGAACTCAGGTTGGGTGTTCCCGGCTTTGTCCTCAGAAGATGAGAACTGGGGACGCGGGAGTGATTTGCAAATGGGATTCTGAAAACTAAAATTGGGATACTCCCTGCAAATTCAAGAGAGCTGGCCACCCAAGCTGAACTGAATAAAGGCTGCCTTAGAGTGGGCCTGGGCCTCACAGTTAAAGGACAAACCTCATACCATTGCAACTGAACATCAAAATACAACTCTCAGGGACCATCATGGTTCCTGGAACCCAATGGGATTCCTTTTTCCTTGGGTTTTCTTTTACAAAGCAAACCACACTCACTGGACTGAACAACCACTAAAAAGCAACTGTGCTCTGGACAATTAGAGCCTCCCCTTTGCCTTCCTGTAAGTTATTCTTTAAACCAGGACCATCCAGTTGTACCCAGAGCACCATTCTGGAAGGTCCTCACTGACCTAACAGCCACATCCAGTGACCTTCGTTTAGTCCTTGTCTTTTTGACCTCCCCAGGGCAATTCACAAGGAAAAGTGCAACCACTCCGGCCACTCTCCTCCACTGGCTACAGCAGCCTTAGGTTATATCTTGCCTCTTTTCTCTCTGACTGCTAGAGGAATTGTTCTAGAATGTGGGCTTGCTCAAGTTTTCCTGTTGAACTCTTGCTTTGACTTCCAGTTCCTACAGGATAAAAAAAAATCCAGACTCAGTGGCATGCCATGCCAAAGCCTTCAAAGATGGCTTCAGGCATCCTGGCTTTTCTTGCCTTGTTTCTTGAAACTTTCTCACAGTTATCTATCTTCTCTTCCCCACCCCCAACACACACACACATTCTTGCGATTCTCTCAGCACTCCATGCTTTTCCAGGTTTCTGTGTCTTTGGCCGTTTCCTTTCCTTTTCTCTTTTTCTTTCTTTTTCACCCAATGGGATCCAACTCCTCTCTCAAAAGCCTTCCTGGCCCACTAGACTAGAAACTCTATGCAAACAAGATTGCCCCCACCTTGTCCTTCAGTGGGACCTAGCACAGTGTATGGCACAGCACAAGTATGCCATATATATTTGTTACAATGAGTTAAGGTGACATGCCCAAATATTTAGTCACACTGTCCTTCATTTTCCCACTGAATTCTCTGCATAGCTTAAGCATCACAATTTTTATTTCATGCCTTAATTATCTGGAGGGGAATCATGCCTACCAAAAATGAAATTTTCCATGTCAGAGACCTTATCTTAGCCACATGTTTGGCACATAGCAGGCACTCAAGAACTGTTTGCTAGATGAAGGAAGAGAATGTGAGAAATGGCCAGGTAAGCATCAAGAGGAAGATTTCTCTCAAAACGCCTATGCCCTTTCCCCTTCCTCAGGGAAGCACTTCCATAACTTTACCACCTCCAGCCAGGGATTTTAAAAATTCTGTCTCCTGGATGCCTGCTGTGACCCAATAGTCACAAAGCAGACAAGGACTGAGTTGGCAGTTTACCCACAGCCTAACTCACAGCCTCCCTCAGGGATAAAGAAGCCTGTTCTAATCTAATCAAAGGACTGCTTCATAAGGCTTCATTTGCCCGGATTCTCTACATTCTCCTGCCTACTCCCTTAGACACCCACCAGGAAATAACAGCAGCCTCCCAAGCCTGCAAGATAAACCCACTGGGATTACAGCCATTCCCCACAGTTGAGCAAACCGTCTCTCAAAATGCCCATACATTTTGCGTTAAACACAGTGTATCAAATTAAAAATAAAACTCAAGTTGTTTGGTTAATGGTTTTCTCAGGCCTGAGGTTGAGACCAGACCACTGATCCCTCTCTCCAAGAATGTCAGCTGGTTTTGCTGCTTGCCACAGACACTGTTTAGCTATTATGTGGCACATGAAGCATTTTTATTCATTCTTAAACCCAATGTCCAATTAACAGAGAAAGGGGATTCATTAAATAATTTAAACTAGTTCCAAATTAAAGGGCAGTTTTCTCAGTTGCATTTGCAAAGAAGTTCAACTTGACTGCAAGAAGTCATCAGTTAAGCCCATGTTGGTTTGGGACACTCTTTCATGGGATAATTTTGAATCACTCTATTTATAGCTTCTTTTGATAAGAAGCATAGGGAAATCTTGCCTGTGACACCCATAGACAACAATTTCTCCTAGATGTTTATTTAATTTTAATTCTTTGAAAAATTGCGTAAAAGAGCTTTGGTCATAATTAAATGTTCAGCTTTTACTTGAGGACCTGTTAGGCTAGATTATGAGTCATATTCATTTGCCAAGATGCTAGGAAAGAAAATCCCTGGGTACCATCTGGAAAACCGGTTGGTCGTAGACAGCGTTCGTGTCAGTTTATTCTTAGAAGAGCTGGGAATAGAACTCAGGATATTTGACTTGTACTCCAGAGCCTTCCTACCTCACCTGCTTAACACTGTGCCAGGGAGACCTCCAGTCCAGAGCTGAGTCAGAGAGAAAGCAGTTTAGGAGATTCCGGCTAATGCACCAAGTATTTGTAGAATGTGTGCTTGTGTTCGGGAATGCAAGGGGAGCAATTTTTTTTTTTTTTGTCTTTTATCATTTTAGGGCCACATCCTCGGCACATGGAGGTTCCCAGGCGAGGGGTTGAATCAGAGCTACAGCTGCCAGCCTACACCACAGCCAAAGCAACATGGGATCCAAGCCACGTCTGCAAACTACACCACAACTCATGGCAATGCCAGGGCCTTAACCCACTGAGCGAGGCAAGGGATCAAACCCGCATCCTCATGGTTACTAGTCGGGTTCCTTAACCACTGAGCCATGATGGGAACTCTCAAGAGGAGCAAATTGATCTCCTGTTCCTGAAAGTTGGCTTCTCTAAATTGGCATGCAATTCTCAATGCCAATAGGAAATGAGTCAAGGTTATAGAAATTCTCCAGTTCTTTTCTCAAGTCCAGGACTTAAGTCAGTCCACCAGGGCTTCTAGAACAACTTCCACTAGGCTCATTCCGCTATTCCTTTCTCCAAAGAGAAGCCCCAGTCTCAAATTCACTCTCATAAACACCTGCCAAACTCAACACCCTGAGCCAGAGGAACTGTGCTTATAGGCAGTCTTCTTTCTAAGTGCAATTTCCTAAACAGGCTTTCTGGGCCTTAAATTTTGTCTCTCTTCAATCAATATAGGAGGAGCAGTAGTAGTAGTAATAGTAACAGTAGCAGTAGCAGAAGTAGTAGTAGGAATCATAGTTGTATTTTTATTTACATCAAAACTCTTATCCCCCATTGTGGATACTTAGTCTCATCCCCCTCCCCCTTCATAGTAAATCAGGCTGGAGAGACATAGCACAGGCCAAAGGCTTTCAGGCAACAAGGTCCCCTCCTCACGGTGTCCCATGCTGCCTCCCATGATGCTTTCCAGCTGCTCTTCCTTGCAGGAGTTGCCAGCAGTGTGTTGGCAGCTGCTCCCAGTGGGGGATCCCCCATTAAAAGCAGTGCCTTCCAGCTTTTCTGACCACAACCCCAGTTTATCACCTGGGAAATGTCCAGCTGCTCCAGTCAGCAGCCTCTCTTGCCTTCCAGAACAGGTCTACAACTTCCTAGTAGCTTGAAGACTTCATTTAGTCTCAGCACCGCCTTTAGAGAATATCTCCTCAGAGGGTTTACTAGGAATCTTCTGGAAGTAGCTACAAAGCTTAACATCCCTTGAACAAATATTAAGTGGGAGAAAAAAACCTTATGACCTTTATAAAGAGGTAAATGGCTACACAGCATTTCTACATGCATTATTTATTCTTATTTTCACAAAAGTCATATAAAGTAGGTGGTATTATTTCATGCATGAAGATCATGGCAGAAAGCTCCCAATTCTTCTTATTTTTCTCTACTCTCACTTTCACTTTTGTAAGATGCAAGGAAACCTAATTACACTGCTCATGTCACTTCCGTGCCCATCTATGACTCCCCACTGTCTGCAGAATAAAATCCTAACTCCTTAGCCTAGGGCACAAGGCCATATGCAATATAATTAAAGTCCTCTCTTCCCATTTTGTCTCTTGTGTGCCTGCTATTATGATCCAGCCAAAATGAATTACTGAGCACCTCACACTCAGCCATCTACGAGAGACACCTTGATGCTATGAGAAAACCATTCCATTTAGACACAGATTTTTTCAGATCTCCAGCTCTACATTAACCAGTTATATGAATCTGAGAAAGTAACAGACTCTCTGAGTCTCGGTTTTAAAAAATTAATTTATCCATTTGAAATAAATTTATTGGTGAGAAAAGAGACATGAGCCACCCTCTGGGAGCGATGGAAGTTGGGAGCTTCACCTTGGTGCAGTCAAGTGGGGGGCACAGAAAGGAGCTACAGAAAAATGGGGAACTGAAAGGCATTTGAAGTGTCTGGAGGTTGGTGTGTGTGGGATGAGAGAATGTTCTAAGATGAAGCTGAGGAAGGAGACAGAGGCCAGATAGGGAAGGCTCTTTAAGCTTTGTTTAGGAATCCTTTATTCTAGAAAAAAAATGAAGAACATTCACAGGATTTTAATCAGGGGAAGAATAACCAAATCTGCATTCCACAGTGATCTTTCTGGCTGCTGTGTGGAGAATGGATTGAATGGGGGTGGGGGTTGGGGAGGGCGAGACTTGAAGCAGCAAGATCAGTTAGTAAAAGGTGGTTGCAATGGTGCATGAGAGGTGGTGATGGCCTGGACCAAGGCAGTGGCAGCCAGGATCTGGAAAAGTGGGTGGATTCCAGAGACATTTAGAGGGTAGAATCAACAGGGTTGATGAGGTTGAGGGGCAGAGGGGGAGGAGTCAAAAATTATGAGCAGGACATGTGTAGGCAACAGAATGGACAGTGATGTCATTTACCTGGACAAACATGCAGGAAATGAGAGAGCTGAGTGACCAGAGGGACAATGGTTGAGTCCGGTTGAATATTTTGTGTCTTAGGTGCTTAGAGAGCAGACAATACCACCCAATAGGGTCCTGTAAGAATTTAATGAAATGACATACGCACATTCCTTGTACCTAGTGGATACCCACTGTTATAGACTTGATGTTTGTGTCCTCCCCAAATTCTTACATTAAAACCCTAATCCCAATATGATGGTATTTGGAGGTGAGGCCATTGGGAGGGAATTAGGTTTAGACTGGGTCATGAGAGTATTGATCTTGTGATGGGATCAGGGCCCTTGTAATAAGCAGAAGAGATACTAGAGTTTTCCCTCTCTGCACACTTGCACTGAAGAAGTGCTCTGTGAACAGTGAGAGGGCGGCTGTCTACAAACCAGGAGGAGTCTCACCAACGTCAAAATCTGCTAGTGCCTAGACCCTGGACTTCACAGCCTCCAGAACTACAAGAAATAAATGCCTATTGTTTAAAGTGCCCAGCCCAGGATATTTTGTTAGAGCAGCCGGAACAGGCTTACGCACCCACTGAAATGTGGTTTGCTTTATATTTCAAACCACTCCCTTTGCTTGGCCCTTTCCCTCATTTCCACAAATTTGGATCCAACCCATACTGCAAAGCCCATCTTCAAAAGTCACCTTCTCCCAGAAGCCTTCTCTGATCTTCCCAGGTAGAAACTTTCCATGCATATGTTTTTACTTTAGATTGTGGTTATGTATACCAGTATCATATTGCTCCTACAGCTATAGACATTTCATTAACAAGGATTCATGTCTGCTGGATTGCTGACCCTCAAATTACACTCGGTAATAAGCAATTATTTATATATTCACAAACAACAAAATCATCATAATTTATATAATATATCATACTCTAAATAATGTATAATAAAATTACAACAATATTTATGTAATAATTCAAGGAGCCAATACATTCACTACTGTATGAAAATCTGTTTTTTCATCATTAGCCTTATCTTGGCCTATTTCTTGCCTGAAAACAACAAAAGAGATGGGAGAAAGAGCATGGGTTTCTGAATTAAACTGACTTGAGAAAATAGTTCTTTCAATTCCTAATTGCATGACTGTAATAAGTCACTGAATATCTCTGAATCCATTTTTGTATCTGGAAAATAGTAATAAAAATGCTTGGCTCATGAAATAATCATGAAAATAGCTGAAATATAGGAAATAAAGGGCCCAGTATAGTATCTGGCTCTTGATCAATAAATTCTGGTTCCTTCTCGTTCCCAGCATTGGCATTCACTAAAGATCAAGGAGGAATGGAGAACCAGAAACAGCAATGAGACAACATTTATATATTTCATTTTTTCAGATATCATATCCATTTGGTATTATGATTTCTAGTATAAATTTCTAGCATGCCTGTGATGTTAGTAATGTTTTATTTCATGGTCTTGTTTTCATTTCCCACTACATTGTATGCCTTGCTCCCTATTACTTGTCCCCTTGGCAAATCTGTATATTACAATACAAACAGTAAACAAGAGGTTTGCTTTGATCAGAGTCAGACAGAAATCACTGGTAAAAAGCTGAACTGCTTATGATCTAAAGACTTATAAGAATAAGAGATAATGAAGTAGAAAACAGGAAAATATTGACTTAATACAACCACAGAAGTCAGAGTGCCATTGTATCTAATCAGAACTTAAAAGAAACAGCAAAATGTTTAAGATTGGAAATTTAAAGATGCAAATGTTCAGGGATGAAGAGTAATTTTTGAAAGAAAATGTTTGCATTTGAGGATAAAAGGGTTCAGCTTCCTGTCATGAATATCCAATTTGGCTTCATATTTTTCAAGATCAATCACATAATTAAAAACAGATCTGGTAACAAATGATAGAATAAAAGTACTTGTTTATATTATACCATATGAAGAGGTGTTTAAAAAAAAGCTCAAAATAAAACCAAGAATTATGACCATGAAAGAAAAGCATACACATCATTTATGAGTTTCCCCTGTGTATGCTCTGAAAAGGCAAGATAATTCATTTTCCATGTAAAACAACCTTGAGATGGAGAAGAAAGTTACTTCCAGCATTTTCTGAATCTTCTCTGGGCAATCAATCAAGGTATAGAATTTGGAATTAGGCTGCTCGCTCCCCAGTGGATCAAGCTTCATCTATATCTGCTCTCATCAAAACAGATCTAATACCAAACCAGAAGGGAGGATCACAGGCGTTCCTTCAATTAAGTACAGTGGAGTTCTGTGCACTGAGGTCTGACTCTCAACTCTGCCCTATTGTGTTAAACGAAGAAAATGTTATCTCTTTTCTACTCATGTGGGTTACACAAACTAATTCATGCCCAGCGCTTTTCTCACACAAATAGCATCTTTCAAAGTTTGAATGAGTGTGGCTTTTTTTTTTTTTTTTTTTAAGGGCTATACCCACGGCATATGGAAGTTCCCAGGGTAGGGGGTCCAATCGGAACTACTGGCCTGCATCACCGCCACAGTAACACTGGATTCAAGCCACATCTGCGACCTACACCACAGCTTATGGCAATGCTGGATCCTTAACCCACTGAGTGAAGCCAGGGATTGAACTTGCATCCTCATAGTTATTAGATTTGTTACCCCTGAGCCACCAAGGGAACTCTGAGAGAGTATAACTTTAAAATTGCTGAAGCAGTCAGGCAACTCTGCATGAGGAGAAAAGCCCTAGAATATGTCTTCGGCCCCAGTCACCCCATTCTGGGTTCACTTCTTACTCTGCTCCCCTTTGAGGTCCCAGCATGCCCTGGGGCTGAGCCCACATGGATCATGCCTCTTTGTAGTATGTTTTCTGAAGAAGGTCCAGAGTTTTCATGCTATGACTTCCTTCTAAGGAAGGCAACATTAGAACAATATTTTAATGAAATCGCGCTCATTAACTTTATTTCCTGAAGAAAGTTCCCGTCATGGCGCAGCAGAGACAAATCCAACTAGGAACGATGAGGTTGCAGATTTGATCCCTGGCCTCGCTCAGTGGGTTAAGGATCCAGCGTTGCCGCGAGCTGTGGTGTAGGTCGCAGATGTGGCTCGGATCTCACATTGCTGTGGCTGTGGTGTAGGCCAGCGGCTACAGCTCCGATTAGACCCCTAGCCTGGGAACCTCTGTATGCTGCGGATGTGGTTCTAAAAAAACAAAAGCCAAAAAAAAAACCCCACTTTCTTTCCTAATTGATATTTTCCTTTGGGATTTTTATGGTATTACTGAGTATATTCTATGTCCATTTCACTCACCATGCACTCATCATTGCTAGTTAATAAAGACAATAATTAACGAGAGCAACTCATTCTCAGGGTCCTTTAAGATTCATTTTCAGGAATGTGGAAGGGAGGGTATTTGAGATTCTATTGACAATTAACTTTTACAGCCTCAGTGGGTGGCAAAAGTTAGGGGGCTATTGGAAATAAGGGATCTTCTGTCACTCACTGTGTCTGTCTTCCCTTCAGGGGATCAGCTGACCTTCAGCCCTACCCAGACCACAATTCCCAGTAGCAGAAGGCTCACAGGGGCTCAGGCTTGCAAACACATGCAGGCAAAGGATGAGTGAGATGAGCCGGAGAGCACCACTACCTTGGCCATTTGGGCAGGCCAACCTAATCCCAGGAGGCTCTTGGACAGGCCATCCTGCTGCCAATTCAATTTTGAAGCCAGTGACATAGGCTGTCAGTTTATACACATCTTTAAACTTGGCTGGGAAATAGGAGCTAGACTTTTCTAAGAAAGAAAGAGAGAAGAAGGGGGAGGAACGAAGGAAGAAAGGAGGGAAGGGAGAAAGAGAAAAAGAAAAAAAGGAATCAGGTTTAGAAAGGAGCATCAGAGGATACACAGCCCAACTATTGCTTTCCACATCTTCTCCTAGACAAGTAAGCTTCTACCATGTGGTGAAAGACTGAGAGAGTAGAAGTTTTTGCAGGAACCCAGCAGCATCAAAGCCTTTTATTCAACAACTGTTTATTGAGCATCTACTATGAGCACAGGAAATAACTAATAAATTCCTTTTACCATTGGCCTAGAATTTTCCATGAAGGACCTTCAGCCCTTACTACCTGTTCTAGGTCAGCATAATAGAATTTCTAAACTTGAGAGTGCCTAGAAATCAAATCCAAACCCCCCTTTTTGGGAGGAGGGGGAGGAAAAGAGTCCAGGATCCTTAGCGACTTTCCCAGTGTTACAAAACTAGATGTGACAAAAACAAATAAATTTTTAAAAAGAGGTGTGACAGAGGTGATTCTCAAACTCAGGTTTCCTGGCTCACTGTCCAGTGGCCTTTGCCTGCTACATCAATCTTCTTACAGCATGAACATAATTAAGTCCTCAGAGAGATACACTGAAGCATCCAAACATTATTTTTCAGTTAATCAACCAGCATTTTACGGCATGCCGCCTTAGAACTGAATTGTGACATTCATGATATTCCAAGAACTTCTGTCTCTGTGGGTCTACTCCTTCAAGAATAGTTATTTAAAATTAAATTTAACAACCGTGCTGGTATAAAGAGGAACATGTTAATATCACATGAAAACTTTTTCTTTGACCCCAAAGTTCATTTTTTCCTTCTGAGTTGAAAAGAAATTAAAACATTTTCATGGGCCTTTTAAAGTCTTTTATGGGCCTATAAGTCGGTCCTGCACGTGACTGACGGATGAAAGGCATCGAACGTGGGAAGGCGAGTGAAAAAGTATGAGATTTCACCCTCCACCAAGTGCTTAAGACAGCTGTAGAGGGAGGGTAGAGGATGCACTTTGATCTGTGAGTAGTGAATCCCCTTCAGACACAGTGAAGATTAGCATTTACAAAATAAATACTCTTAGTCGCCGATCATTTCCTATATCCATGTCTCTCCACTAAGGAAACCCAGGCACAAACATTTTGGGTGAGTCCTGCCTATCAATTCTCCTGCCCTCGTTTGTCCAACCATTTCTAACAATAGCCAACCATTCCAGAGGTGATAATAAGCACATCTTCAGTGGGGTAATGTCTTCTTTCACTCCATCATCAGCTGGTGATTGCTATCATCTTTCTTAATAAAAAGCCATTGCTAGAAGCTATCTCCACTAAATACTCTTGACATCACTTCTTTTAATAGGGCTTAAAAGTTATAAAATATTTAAGATGTGAGGCGTGACAGAGCATTTGTTACTCTGGGCTGTGCACTCAGCTCTCTGTGAGTGAGACAAGACAGTGATGGCCAGTCCACTCCCTGCTTCTCTGGAACATGAGTGTGGATGCTGAATACTGCCTCACTGGGAAAAGGATTTTATTACCAATATTGGTTTGAAAAATAATTACTAGATGGAAAAGCATCAGCGCAGATGCTTACCATGAATGTAAAGTGACAGTACCAAGCTTCCGGCTCTCCTGACTCTAATTATTCCATAACATTGTCTCCCTGTGCCAGCCGGACAGCTAACTTACTTGGGTGAGGCCTTCTCAAACAGGACAGAACTCTGGGAGGGCCACCAACACCACCAATTCCCACTTTTCCATGGAGAAAGAACTGGATGATCATACGAATTAGAAACTAAACAGAACCCAGAAAACCAGTTGGTCCTTATTACACACACACAAATAAGCTTTTAATAGAGGTAAGAACCACAGATGCAAGCTGTGGCAAAGGAAAGCCACAACGTTCCCAAAGCAACATCCTTTACTGATAAAGATGTATTCTTTCTCAAAATTTTCAATAATCCCAATTATCTATCAGGTATATGTTCAATAAGAACTTTTCAATATTAATCAAGACATTTTAGTAGAATATCTAGTATGCCGAGTCAGCTTTCCTAATGTGTCAATTTATAAATATCAAATTTCAACATCTTAATAACTTGTTTCAAGGAATACCAGAGAGTGTAATACTTACATTAGTCGTAAGTAAAAAATTAAAATAAAAATTTATGCCATTTACATACATGATCCAAAGGAAAGGCTTGGTTTTTGTGGGGAGGGGGTTTTGTCTGCTTGTTTGCTTGTTTTTGTTTTTTGGTTTTTTTTTTCTTTTTAGGGCTGCACCCACAGCACATGGAAGTTCCCAGGCTAGGGGTCGAATCAGAGCTGCAGTCTCTGGCTTACACCACAGCCACAGCAATGCAGGATCTGAGCCACATCTGTGACCTACACCGCAGTCAACAGCAACGCCAGAGTCTTAACCCACCGAGCAAGGCTAGGGATCAAACCCACATCTTCACGGATACTAGTCAGATTCATTTCCACAGTGCCACAACGGGAACTCCAATACCTGTATTTTTTAATTGGATCTTACCTCACCCTTAAGAACTATCAGTTGGCTACACCTAGAGAAGCCTGTTCTGCTGAGCATAATAGGTGCTCAAAAAAACATAACAGTTTGATCCTAGTAATTTCCCTATTCCCTCAAGCCCCTTTCTCTTTAGAGGATCGATAAATCATTACCTTTCTAAGACACAGTCACCTTGATAGGATGTAGACTCAAAGAGCCAGGAGATGGAGCCCACATTTCTTGCACTCTAAAAATATCTTCCAGAAGTATCTACAACTCTTCAGTATGTCAGATAAAATTATTTTTTAAATAAGTTCAAAAACGAGTGTTTGAAAGCTTTGAGAAATCAGACCAAAAATGGAAATGCAGAGTAAAATGTGAGGGGGTAATTAGGTGGCAGCTCGTGTCCTGACAGATAATTCAAGAGAAAAAGCCAAACAAAGACTGCCATATGTTCAGCTCTCTGTGTAAACCACCACAGAGAGAGAAAGCTTTACGGAATATTCTATAGCATATGTCTAGTCAGTATGTTTGCTCCATCCTACTTGTTGCCAAGTTCCAAATGCTTAAAATAATTAACCTTTCCCACCTCTTTGGAAAGCTTTGCAATGCATCCCAAAGGAAATGCTTTACTTTGTCATCCTTTAAGGCAGTCAGAATCCCACAAAAATTCACCAATGAAATAGATTTATTCTTTTCTGGAATTCAATACTAGCAGAGATGTTAATAAATCTCTCTTCTTCAGAATACTAGCCAGGTGGTTAGACAAACAAATGCCAAACACTGGTTCTTCAACCATCAAGAAATATGTATAAGAAATAATATTAATGAAATAAGCATTTTATTCAGTGTTAATTTGCTTTGTGTAAGATTTGTTTTTATTAGTTACTTTATTGAACATTGATTAAGTGCCTACCATAAGCTAGGTGCTTCAGGTGCAAATATAAATGAGACATGTTCCTTGCTCGAAAGGATTTATACTCTGATGGTGAAGCATGTCTGCAAAGAACCATTACTCTTGTAAAAGGAAGACATGAGGGTGCAATGGATTTTCTGTGTCAGCTAAGTTTTGCTGGTACATGTTTCTCAGAATTTGATTAGCATGGATCATGTGAGGTGTTTTATGGGAAATTTGGAAGACATAATAATGAAATAGCTATATTCTTATTAACTCAGAGGGTTGGATCAGGGAAAGAAGTTCTGCGGTATCTCACATATGTGGCTGCCTATTACTGGCTTATCTGGTTGGGGATGAGAGACAGGCAGCGGCTGGGCTGCCAGCAACTCCAACTCCTGAAGCATGCTCCTTCAGCATCTCTGACTCCTGGTTCAGGGACATTACAAGAATCATGACAGTGCAGTGGCTTCTCCTGCAGTGGACACCTACAGCATCAAAGTTGGAGCCCTCAAGGTGGTAAAAGACCAACATAAGTTCCAATTTCACCCTCATAGGTCCCATTCAGGTTCTAGTTTGTCCTTTTTTTCCATCTGCCCCTTTCCAAATGCCTAACCTGAAGGCAGACATGACAAACACCCACAGGCTGTTTCACCAACTAACTGGCTTCCAAAATTGTATAAAGTCAAATTCCTGAGGGCAAGATGGTGGAAGAGTAGGGGGATGCACTCGCCCTCTCCCACAAACACAACAAAAAAACACATCTACATGTAAAACGACTCTCACAGAACATCAACTGAATGCTGGCAGAAGAACTAAAACCTCCAAAAAGGGCAAGAATCTCTTGACATAACTGGGTAAAACAACAGAAAAGAGGAGAGACAGAGAAGGGGAATCAGGACAAGACTAGCACTCCCGAGAGGGAGCTGTGAAGGAGAAAGGGAACCTACACCCCGGGAAGTCACCTAACCAACAGAAAGATCAGCTGAGTCAGAGGGATCTCCAAGATGCCAAGAAAAGCGCAGCAACAGGTCTGAGAACTAAAAAGCAGAGTGAGAGCCACACAGATCATCTGAACCTCTGGCACAGACACCAAAGACTGAGACGGTCGGTGGGGGCTGGGCACCAAGACCTAGGCTCTTGGGTCAGTGCTTGGGAGTGGGCTGGGGTTGGCAGTGTGGAGACAGCCTAAGGGACTAGGAAGAGGTGCACTGTGGGTGGAGGGAGCGATACACTAAGGGCCAGGGAGTGGAAAGCGAAGACAGATGGAACCCGGGAAAAGGTCTGGACCCAAAGGAGAGACAAGGCACCATTGTTGGGGAGGGGAGAGGAGGAGGTGTGAGCCACCATAGAATACTCCTCTCGCCTCAGTGTGTGCACTTGCCCACCAGCTAGCAGAGAGCAGAGCATTTCCAGTGCACCACCCGGCCCCCACCCTGCACACTCCTGGCCAGAAGCCATCTGTCATCCACGGCAGATTGGCCCCACTGCCCGTGGGGGGCCAACTGCAGTGTGCCCTGGCCAGGACTGCCCACCCTTGGGAAGTGCCCCACTGCTGTGGCATGCCCCAGCCAGCCCCAACTGCTGCGGAAAGTGCCTAGCTGCAGCGGCATGACCTGGCGATCCCTGAACGCCCTTGGGAAGCGCTCCACCACTGCGGTGCATGCCAGATGGTGCCAAACTACAGTTTGGGTTCCCCAAATTCACAGAAAAAGAAAAACACAAGCAAAATGAAGAAGCTCAGAAACCATTCCCAGTTAAAGCAACAGGAGAATTCACCTAAAGCTGTCAACAATGAAAGAGACCTCTGCAGGAGTTCCCATTGTGGCGCAGCAGAAATGAATCTGACTAGGAAACATGAGGTTGCAGGTTTGATCCCTGGCCTTGCTCAGTGGGTTAAAGATCCAGCATTGATGTGAGCTGTGGAGTGGGTTGCAGATGCAGCTCGGATCTGGCATTGCTGTGGCTCTGGCATAGGCCGGCAGCAACAGCTCCGATTCAACCCCTAGCCTGGGAATCTCCATATGCCACAGATGCGGCCCTCAAAAGACAAAAAAAAAAAAAAAAAAAAAAAAGACAAAAAAAAGAAAAGAAAAAGAAAGAAAGAAAGAAAGAAACCTCTGCAGTCTGACAGACTTTGAGTTCAAAAGGGAGATGGTGAAAATACTGAAGGAGTTAAGAGAAGATATGAACAGTAACACAGACTCCCTCAGAAAGGAACTAGAAAATATAAGGAGGAGACAAGAAAAACTAGAAAATTCATTTGCAGAGATAAAAACTGAGCTAAGGAAGACCAGAATGAATAATGCAGAGGAAGGAATTAGTGACATAGAAGATAGAATAATGGAAATCACCCAAACAGGACAGCAGACAGAAAACCAAATGAAAAACATGAAAGCAACATAAGAGACCTATGGGATAATATAAAGCAGGCCAATCTACGCCTAATAGGAATTCCAGAAGGAGAGAAAAAGAAAAGGGGGTTGAAAATATATTTGAAGTTATCGTTGGAAACTTTCCAAATATAAAGGATACTAATATCAAGATACAGGAAGCACAGAGGGTCCCAAACAAGTTGAACCCAAACAGGCCCACACCAAGACGTATTATAATAAAAATGGCAAAAGTTAATGATAAAGAGAGGATTCTAAAGGCAACAAGAGAAAAGCAAAGTGTCAGTTATAAGGGAACCCCATAAGGCTATCAGCTGATTTCTCTACAGAAACTCTACAGGCCAGGAGGGAATGGCAGGAGATATTCAAAGAACTGAAAGGAAAAAATCTGCAACCTAGAATATTCTATCCAGCAAGAATATCATTTAAAATAGAAGGGGAAATAAAGAATTTCTACAAAAAACAAAAGCTAAAATAATACAGCAATACAAAACCCATTCTAAAAGAAATACTGAACAAGCTTCTCTAAATTAAAAAAAAAAAAAAAGAGGAAACTAGGATGGAGGAAACCACGATCAGAAAGCAGTCACTTAAATAAGCCAGCATACAGATCTAATCATGAAGATGTCAAAAAACAAACAAACAAACAAAAAGTCATCAAAATCATACAATGTAGGCAAGGGAAGTAAGGAAATAAGTAGATTCTTTTTTAAAATTTATTATTATAATGAAGTGTTTGAGCCTACATGACTATTAGGCTAAAGCACACACTTACAGGAAGGGGTTAACATACTTAAAAAAAAACCAGGGCAAGCACAAATCAAAACTGAACACTACATTCAGAAAAAATGAAAAGTACTCCAGCATAAAATAAATGGAAACCATCCAACCAAAAAAAGAAAGGAAGAATGGAGAATCATAGAATCAACTGGAAAACAAGGTTTAAAGTGGCAATAAATAAACATCTATCAATTATCACCTTAAAGGTCAATGGACTAAATGCTCTAATCAAAAGACACAGAGTAGTGGGTTGGATAAAAAAGCAAAAACACTCAATCTGCTGCCTAAAAGAAACTCACCTTAGGACAAAGGATACATAGAGATTGAAAGTGAGGGGATGGCAAAAGATATTTCATGTCAGTGGACAAGACAGGAAAGCAGGAGTTGCTATACTCATATCGGACAAAATAGACTTTAAAACAAAGGCCACAAAGAAAGACAAAGACGGACACTATTTAATGGTTAAAGGATCCATTCAAGGGAGTTCCCACTGTGGTGCAGTGGAAATGAATCTGACTAGGAGCCATGAGGTGGCAGGTTCAATCCCTGGCCTCACTCAGTGGGTTAAGGATCAGGCGTTGCCATGAGCTATGGTATAGGCTGCAGATGTGGCTCGGATCTGGCATTGCTGTGGCTCTGGTGTAGGCAGGCAGCTGTAGTTCCGATTAGACCCCTAGCCTGGGAACCTCCACATGCCGTGAGTGCGGCCCTAAAAAAAATACAAAAAAAAAAAAACAAAAAAAGGATCCATTCAAGAAGAGGATATTACAATCGTTAACATATATGCCCCAAATATAGGAGCACCCAGATACATACAACAAATATTAACAGATATTTGGATAAAAGGATAAATTGGTGGGAATATAATCATAGAAGGAGACTTTAATACCCCACTCACAACAATGGACAGATCCTATAGACAGAAAATCAATAAAGCAGCAGAGATCCTAGAGGAAACAATAGAGAAGTTAGACTTAATTGACATTTTCAGGACATTATGTCCAAAAAAGTCAGAATACACATTCTTCTCAAGTGCCCATGGAATATTCTCAAGAATTGATCACATATTGGGGCACAAAGCTAACCTCAGAAAATTTAAGAATATAGAAATTATTTCAAGTATCTTCTCTGACCACAATGGCATGAAACTAGAAATCAACCACAGGAAAAGAAATGAGAAAAAACCTACTACATGGAGACGAAACAACATGCTACTAAAAAACCAGTGGATCAATAAGGAAATCAAGAAGGAAATTAAAAAATACCTCGAGACAAATGATAATGAAGACACAACCACTCAAAATCTATGGGATGCCACAAAAGCAGTGCTCAGAAGGAAGTTCATAGCAATACAGGCCTTCCTCAAAAAAGATCTCAAATTGACAACTTAACCCACCACCTTAATGAATTAGAAAAAGAAGAACAAAAAAAAAAACAAAACTGAAGTCAGCAGAAGGAAGGAAATCATAAAGATCAAAGAGGAAATCAATAAAACAGAGATTCAAAAAACAACAGAAAAAAATCAATAAAACCAAGAGCTGCTTCTTTGAAAAAGTAAATGAAATTGACAAGCCTCTGGCTAGACTCACCAAGAAGAGTAGAGAAAGATCCCAAATAAAAAAAATAAGAAATGAAAAAGGAGAAATCACAATGGATACTGCAGAAATACAAAAACCCATACAACAATACTATGACCAATTATATGCCAACAAATTTGACAATCTAGAAGAAATGGACAACTTTCTAGAGTCTTACAGCTTGCCAATACTGAATCAAGAAGAAATAGATCAACTGAACAGAGCAGTCACTAGAAATGAAATTGAATATGTCATAAAACACTCCCTACAAATAAAAGTCCAGGATCAGATGGCATCACAGGCAAATTCTACCAAACATACAAAGAGAAACTGATGTCCATCCTCCTTAAACTTTTTCAAAAGGTTGAAGAAGAAGGAACGCTCCCAAAGACATTCTACGATGCCACCATCACCCTAATTCCAAAAAAAAGTAAAACTACTGGCCAATATCTTTGATGAATATAGACACAAAAATTCTCAACAAAATTTTAGTCAAGCGGATCCAACAACATATCAAAAAGATCGTATACCATGACCAGGTGGGATTCATCCCAGGTTCACAAGGATGGTTCAACATATGCAAAATCAATCAATGTCATATACCACATTAACAAAAGAAAAGTCAAAAACCATATGATCATCTCAATAGATGCATAAAAAGCATTGGACAAAATACAACATCCATGTATGATAAAAACTCTCACCAAAGTGTGTATAGAGGGAACATACATTAACATAATCAAAGCCATTTATGACAAGCCAACAGCAAATATAATACTCAATGGAGAAAAACTGAATGCCTTCCCACTAAACTCTGGAAAAAGACAGGTATGTCCACTCTCACCACTGCTATTCAACATAGTATTGGAAGTCCCATCCACAGCAATCAGATCAATGAAAAAAATAAAAGGCATCCAAATAGGAATAGAAGAGATAAAACTGTCACTGTATGCAGATGACATGATACTATACATAGAAAACCCTAAGGACTCAACCCAAAAACTACTTGAACTGATCAACAAATTCAGCAAAGTAGCAGGATATAAGATTAACATTCAGAAATCAGTAGCATTTCTGTATGCTAACAATGAAACTTTAGAAAAGGAATACAAAAACACAATACCTTTTAAAATTGCACCCCAAAAAATCAAATACCTGGGAATATATCTGACCAAGGAGGTAAAGGACCTATATGCTGAGAATTGTAAAACATTAATCAAGGATATTAAAGATGTAAAGAAATGGAAAGATACTCCATGCTCCTGGATTGGAAAAATCAATATTGTAAAAACGGCCATACTACCCAAAGCAATCTATAGATTCAATGCAATCTCTATCAAATTACCCATGACACTTTTCACAGAAATAGAGCAAACAATCCAAAAATTTATATGGAACCACAAAAGACCCAGAGTTGCCAGAGCAACACTGAGAAACAAAAACCAAGCAGGAGGCATAACTCCCCCAGACCTCAAGCAATATTACAAAGCCACAGTCATCAAGATGGTGTGGTACTTGTACCAAGACAGACATACAGACCAATGGAACAGAATAGAGAACCCAGAAATAAACCCTGACACCTATGGTCAATTAATCTTTGACAAGGGAGGCAAGAACATAAAATGGGAAAAAGAAAATCTATTCAGCAAGCATTGCTGGGAAAACTGGACAGCTGCACGCAAATCAATGAAACTAGAGCACACCCTCACACCATGCACAAAAATAAACTCAAAATGGCTGAAAGACTTAAATATAAGACAAGACACCATCAAACTCCTAGAAGAGAACATAGGCAAAACACTCTCTGACATCAACCTCATGAATATTTTCTCAGGTCATTCTCCCAAAGCAACAGAAATAAGAGCAAAAATAAACCAATGGGACCTAATCAAACTGAAAATCTTTTGCACAGCCAAGGAAACAAAAAAGAAAACAAAAAGACAACTTTCAGAATGGGAGAAAATAGTTTCAAATGATGCAACTGACAAGGGCTTAATCTCTAAAATAGACAAACAACTTATACAACTCAACAGCAAAAAAAAAAAAACAACCACCCAATGGAAAAATGGGCAAAAGACCTGAATATACATTTCTCCAAGGAAGATATACACATGGCCAACAAGCACATGAAACTCAGCTCAGCATCCCTTATTATTAGAGAACTGCAAATCAAAACTACTATGAGGTATCACCTCACACCAGTAAGAATGGCCATCATTAATAGGTCCACAAATAATAAATGATGGAGGGGGTGTAAGCTGGTACAGCCACTGTGGAGAATGGTATGGAGGTACCTTAGAAAATTGTACATAGATCTACCATATGTCCCAGCAACTCCACTCAATGTAAGCTGGTACAACCACTGTGGAGAATGGTATGGAGGTACCTTAGAAAATTATACATAGATATACCATATGTCCCAGCAACTCCACTCTTGGGCATTTATCTTGACAAAACTTTCCTTAAAAAAGACACATGCACCTGCATGTTCATTGCAGCACTATTCACAATAGCCAAGACATGGAAACAACCCAAATGTCCATTGACAGATGATTGGATTAGGAAGATGTGGTATATATACACAATGGAATACTACTCAGCTATAAAAAGAACAACATAATGCCATTTGCAGCAACATGGATGAAACTAGAGACTCTCATACTGAGTGAAGTAAGTCAGAAAGAGAAAGACAAAAACCATATGATATCACTTATAACTGGAATCTAATATACAGCACAAATGGACCTTTCCATAGAAGAGAAAATCATGGACTTGGAGAATAGACTTGTGGTTGCCTGGGGGGAGGGGGAAGGAGTGGGAGGGATTGGGAGCTTGGGGTTAAGGGATGCAAACTATTGCTTTTGGAATGGATTAACAATGAGATCCTGCTGTGTAGCACTGAGAACCATGTCTAGTTACTTATGATGGGGCATGATAATGGGAGAAAAAAGTATGTATACATGTATGTGTAACTGGGTTCCCCATGCTGTATAGTGCAAAAAAAAAAAAAATTGTGTTGGGGAAAGAACAATAGAAAAAAATTCCTACACTAAATCATGTACTGATGATTCTGCCAGGGGTATTAAGAAATGGTCCTTAATCAGATGATATTTGAGATGAGGACCTTCCAAGGTAAAGAAGAGTTCCCCAATATAGAGAGCAAGAGAAAGACCTTTAAGGCATGGAAAATAGCACAGGCAAAGGCTTGAAGATATTGAAGAGCATCATATGTTCATAATGGAGTGACCATCAAGTTTGTGGCAGAGAGTTCTGGCAGACAAAACTGAAAAGGGAGGCTGAGGTAGGTCTTAAT
This sequence comes from Phacochoerus africanus, assembly GCF_016906955.1. Lineage (NCBI taxonomy): Eukaryota > Metazoa > Chordata > Mammalia > Artiodactyla > Suidae > Phacochoerus > Phacochoerus africanus. The sequence goes on along the minus strand of NC_062545.1, from coordinate 187,508,343 downwards.
GACTATGGGGGTCAGGCTAAGAAGTGTGAATGAAATCTAGTCGGTAACCAGGAACCATAGAAAGACTTTAAGCAGATAATACATGGATGTGAATGCCCAAAAATGTGTAAGACAATCAGATACAAATCTCTAGCAGCTTTGTGAATGATGGATTAGAAGGGGCAGGACCAGCCTGGAGCCAGAGAATTTGGTTAGGCGCCTTTTGGAATAGCAATTAGCGAAAGATAAAGGATGGTGGAAGTTGGGAGGAATCACCTGTCCAGTAGAGTCTATAATTTCATTTTGTTTATACAATCATATGGAGCATATGTCCAATCTCCACAGGATGCTGAGGATTATCCCTTTAAAACTGTCCTTCTTCACATAGAGTTAAATCACACTGACTCTGAGTACCAATCAGGAAACCTCAAGGTAGAAAAAAAAAAAAAAAACACCAAGAGACCGAAATTTAACTGGTTCAGAGGTTTGGAAGGACTTTAAGACTAGTTTGACCCAGAGAATCAACCATTCCACCAAAATATGGTGTTTTTTGGTCTCTTTGCTCTGCCTTTCAGGAAAATTAACACACATACAACAGCAACAATAAACAGATAACGTGTTAAAACATTTACTTAGCACCATTTAAACCAGGAATTGTTTAAAGTGCTTTAAATGTGTTTACTAGGTTTCATCCAGAGGCAAACTGGCAACTAGCAGCAATGAGGACTACACAATTCCTTGACAGCAGGCAGCAGGAAATAAAGGCATTTTCCCCTCTACCACCAATCAGTAGTCACCTCAAACCCATTGCCTGGGCAATGACAATAAGATTATAGTCATTGACTAATCAAATCTCATTCGGAATCTGGGTGTGGTATTGATACCCTCTGACAAAAAAAAAAGTAGCATTCCATTAGTAGTGGAAAGAAGTGATTGGAAAGTCAACTCAATATGCATTACATTCTACTTTAATTTTAGTCTAGGATCCGAGTCCTAGATCTGCATTCCTCTTTTGTGTGTTCTGTTGGTTATTGCTGTCACTTTCACAGAAGTGGCTATTTAGTCTCAGGTATCAATACTAAGGCAACATAAGAGAGAGTCTTCTTTTCCTATTTCTGAAATTTCTTATTCTTTCATTGTATTATAAGCACAAGTTTCATGTTCTGATAGAATTGTAAATTCACTGAAGATAGGGACATTGCCACTTAATTTTGTATCCGAAGAGCCAATATATAGTAAGCATTAATATAAATGTTATTAATATAAATGCTTTCTAACATGAAATGCAACTGTGGCATCTAAAACATCTACATAACACTGTAATGCTACATAATGACAATTATTTAGTTAATTTTGTCTCTTTTTGCTTCACATATTTTGAAGCTCTGTTTTTTGGCATATAAATATTTATGACTATGTTTTCCTGATGAACTAATCCTTTTATCATTTGGAAATGTCCCTTTTTATCTATTTTTTGTTATATAAATATAGCCACTTCAGCCTATGTTTCCTATTTGCATGGTTTATCTGTTTTCTAGCCATTATTTCAACCTATCCACTTCTTAAAGTGCAACTCTTATAGACAGCATTTTTAAATCCCTATTTTAAAAATATACTCTTGCTTTTTAAAATCCATATTGATAAGCTTTGTTGCCACACTGTACTGCTTAATTCATTAATATGTAACATAGTTTTTCGTATAAGTTTACCATTTTCATCATTTGTTTCTTGTTTGCAACCTCTGGTTTTTGCTGTTTGTTTGATTTGGTATTTTTTTCTTTTGTTTTGTTTTTTTATGGCCACACCTACAACATATGGAAGTTCCTGGGCCAAGAATTGAATCCAAGCCACAGTTTCAGCAATGCTGGATCTTTTAATCCACTGAACCACAGCAGGAGCTCTCCTTTCTGTCGTTTTGGTTCTTCTGCTCTCTCTCTCCCAGCTTCCTTGGAATTATCTTAACATGTTTTAGAATTCCATTTTAACTTATTTATTGGCACTTTGGCTATACTCTTTTGCACTGTTTATTAATGTTTGCTGTAGTGATTATAACATCCATCTCTGTTTGTTCTAGAGTTATTGTACCACTTTACATAAAACATAAAGAGTCTTGCAATTCTAGTAGTTCTATTTATTCGGCTACAGTATTCCTACCCTTTTCCACAGTTTCACTTTCTGTGATTTGAGTTACCCAAGGTCAATCACAAACCAAAAACACTTAATGGAAAACTCCAGGAATATAGGCATATCATTTGCACTTTGCTTTATTGCACTTTGCAGATATTGCATTTTTTACAAATTAAAGGCTTGTGGCAATACTGTGTTAAGCAAGCCTATAAGCACCATTTGTTTTTCAATAGCATTTGCTCACTTTGTGTCTCCAAGTCACACTTTGAAATATCCTTGCAACATTTCAAATTTTTTCATTATTATTATGTTTGTTATGCTGACCTGAGATCTTTGAAGATACCATTGCAACAGATTACAAACAGGAGTTCCTGCTTTGGCACAGTGGGTTAAGAATCTGACTGAGGAGAAGCTAATGGGTATGAATTTAAGATGGAGGAATAGAAGGACTGGAGTTCAACTTCTCTCATAAAAACAACAAAATTACAACCAAATGCTGAACAACCTTCAACCAAATGGGCTGGAAATTTTCAAAAAGATATCCTACTCCAGAAGACAAAGAGGAGGGCACATTAAGAGGTAGGAGGGGTAATTATGTGATATAAGCAACCCATACCTGCTGGGTGGGAAGCCCACAGACTGGAAAATAACTGTATCACAGAGACTCACCTACAGGAGTGAGACATCTGAGCCCCACATCAAGTTATTTGAAAATATCAACAAAATTGATAAACCTTTAGTCAGACTTATCAAGAAAAAAAGAGAGGACCCAAATCAATAAAATTAGAAATGAAAAAGGAAAAGTAACGATGGACATCACAGAAATACAAAGGATCATAAGAGACTACTATATGCAACTATATGCCAATAAAATGGAAAACCTAGAAGAAATGGACAAATTCTTAGAAAAGTACAATCTTCCAAGACTAAACCAAGATGAAATAGAAAAGATGAATGGACCCATCACAAGAACTGAAATTGAAACTGTGATTAAAAAAGTTCCAACAAACAAAAGTCCAGGACCAGACGGCTTCACAGGTGAATTCTATCAAACATTTAGAGAAGAGCTAACACCTATCCTTCTGAAACTATTCCAAAAAAATCGCAGAGGAAGGGACACTCCCAAACCCATTCTATGAGGCCACCATCACCCTGATACCAAAACCAGACAAAGACTCCACAAAAAAAGAAAACTACAGGCCAATTTCACTGATGAACATCAATGCAGAAATCCTCAACAAAATATGAACAAACCGTATCCAACAATATATTAAAAGGATTGTACATCATGATCAAGTGGGATTTATCCCAAGGATGCAAGGATTCTTCAATATCTGCAAGTCAATCAGTGTAATACACCACATTATCAAACTGAAGAATAAAAACCATATGATCCTCTCAATAAATGCAGAAAAAGCCTTTGACAAAATCCAACACCCATTCCTGATTTAAAAAAAAAAAAAACCCTTCAGAAAGTGGCATAGAGGGAACCTACCTCAACATAATAAAGGCCATATATGACAAACCCAGAGCTAACATCATTTGCAATGGTTAAAAGCTGAAAGAATTCCTGCTGAGATCAGGAACAAGACAAGGATGTCTGCTCTCACCAATACTCTTCAACATAGTTCTGGAGGTCCTAGCCACACAATCAGAGAAGTAAAAGAAATAAAAGGAATCCAAATTGGAAAGGAAGAAGTCAAACTATCACTATTTGCAGATGACGTGATACTATACATAGAGAATCCTAAAGACTCTACCAGAAAACGGTTAGAGCTCAACCACGAATTTGGCAAAGTAGCAGGATACAAAATTAATACACAGAAATCGACAGCATTTCTATATACTAACAATGAAAAAGCAGAAAAGGAAATTAGGGAAGCAATCCCACTTACCATAGCATCCAAAAGAATAAAATATCTAGGAGTAAACCTACCTAAAGAGACAAAAGACCTATACTCTGAAAACTATAAGACACTGATGAAAGAAATCAAAGATGACACAAATAGATGGAAAGACATACTATGCTCTCGGATTGGAAGAGTCAATATTATCAAAATGACTAAACTACCTAAGGCAATCTACACATTCAGTGCAATCCCTATCAAATTACCAAGGACATTTTTCACAGAACTCGAACAAAATATTTTAAAGTTTGTTTGGAAGCACAGAAGACCCAGAATAGCCAAAGACATCCTGAAAAAGAAAAATGGAGCTGGAGGAATCAGGCTCCTGGACTTTAGACTATACTACAAAGCAACATTCATCAAAACCATATGGTATTGGCACAAAGACAGAAATATAGATCAGTGGATCAGGATAGAGAGCCCAGAATTAAACCCATGCACCCACAGTCAACTAATCTATGACAAATAAGGCATGAATATACAATGGAGAAGACATAGCCCCTTCAATAAGTGGTGCTGGGAAAACTGGACAGCCACATGTAAAAGAATGAAATTAGAATGCTTCCTAACACCATACACAAAAATAAATTCCAAATGGATTAAAGACCTAGATATAAGACCAGAAACTATAAAAAAAACTCTTAGAGGAAAACATAAGCCCAACATTCTCTTACATAAACCACAGCAATTTCTTCTTGGATCTGCCTCCTAGAGTAATGACAATGGAAACAGAAATAAACAAATGAGACTTAATTAAACTTAAAAGATTCTGCACATCAAATGAAACCCTAAACAAAACCAAAAGACAACCCACAGAATGGGAGAAAATATTTGCAAATGAAGTGTCTGACAAGGGATTAATCTCCCGGTTTTAGAAACACCTTCTGCAGCTCAATACCAAAAAAACAAACAACCCCATCACAAAAATGGGCAGAAGATCTAAACAGACAATTCTCCAAAGAAGACATACAGATGGCCAAAAAACACATGAAAAGATGTTCAACATCACTCAGTATTAGAGAAATGCACATCAAAACCACTATGAGGTACCACCTTACTCTGGCCAGAATGGCCAGCATCAAAAGTCTACAAATAAGTGCTAGAGGGTATGTGGAGAAAAGGGAACCCTATTATACTGTTGGTGGGAATATAAATTGGTGCAACCACTGTGGAAAACAGGATGGAGATTCCTCAGAAAACTAAAAACAGAACTAGCATTTGATCCAGCAATCCCACTCCTGGGCATCTATACAGAGAAAACCATGACTCAAAAAGTCACATGTACTCACTCCCATGTTCACTGCAGCACTCTATACAATAGCCAAGACATGGAAACAACCTAAATGTCCATCAACAGAGGAGTGGATAAAGATGGTGTGGTATATATACATAACAGAATATTACTCAGCCATTAAAAGGAAGGAAATACCGGAATTTTTAGCAACATGGATGGACCTAGAAATTATCATGCTAAGTGAAGTCTGTCAAACAATAAGACACCAACATCTAATGCTTCACTTACATGTGGAATCTAAAAAAAGCACAGAATGAACTTCTTTGCAGAACAGATAGTGACTCACAGACTTTGAAAAACTTATGGTTTCCAAATGAGACAAGCTGGGGGGGTGGGGGATGCACTGGGGGTTTAGGATGGAAATGCTATAAAATTGGGTTGTGATGATCATTGTGCAACTATAAATGTAATAAAATTCATTGAGTAATTTAAACAATTCTAAAAAAGGAAAAAGAAAAAGAAAAAGAAAGAGAATCTGACTGCAATGGCTTTGATCTCACAAATTCCATTTCTGGCCTGGGATCTTCTTTATGCTATGGGTGCAGCTGTTAAAAAAAAAAAAAAAAAGATTATGACTTGCTGAAGGCTTGGATAATAGCTAGCATATTTTAGCAATAAATTTTCTTTTAATTAAGACGTGATTTTTAGAGACAACGCTATTGTATACCTAATAGACTATAGTATGGTGTAAACATAAGTTTTACATGCACTGGAGAAACAAAAACTTTATGTGACTCACTTTTTGTGATTATTGTGGTGGTCTGAAAACAAACCCACAATCCCCCAAAGTACGCCTGTAAACAATTCATAATTTTGAAATTGTACACTATTCTAAACAGCATGATTAAATCTTGTACCACCCTGCTCCATCCCACCTGGGACATGAATCGTCTTTCGGTCTAGCATATCCGTGCTGTATGTGCCACCTGCCCATTAGTCACTTAGTAGCTGTCTTAGCTGTCAGATCTGCTGTCATGGCCTTGCCCTGCTTGTGTTCCAGTAACACTTACTTTACTTAATAATGACCTCCAAGTACAAGAGTAGCGATGCCAGCAATTCACATCTGCCAAAGAGAAGCCATAAAGTGTTTCCTTTAAGTGAAAAGGTAGAAAGCCTAATGCTATGTCATAATGCCTGTATCACTCACCTCACTTCAGCTCATCATGTAGGCACTGTATCATTTCACATCTCCCAAGAAAAAAGGTGAGTTGTGTGTATAGGAAAAAACATAGTCTATTTAGGTTTCAGTACAGGCATCCACTGGAGATCTTTGAACATATCTCCCCAGTGCCTTTTCCTCTATATTCTATTTCTTTACAGTTGTCATATGAATTCTATTTACATATATTATCAACTCTACAGTAAACATTATAAGTTTTGCTCTAAATAGTTCTCTTTGTTTTAAAGAAATTAAGAGGTAAATTATCTATATATTTACTATCTTAACTATTGAGTTAAATTACCCTTATATTTACTATCTTAACCATTACTCATTTCTTGCTGAAGATTCAAGTTTCCATCTAGCTTCAAGTTTCTCTTCAGTATCATTTGCTTTTATCTCAGGGAGATTTTATCATTTCTTGTAGTGCAGGACTGCTACTGATGAATTCTCTTAGTTTCAATGTATATTCATTCTAGAAGAATGTTTTTCCTGGATGTAAAACTTGGGGTTGATAGGTTTTTTTCATTTTTCATTTTTTAATTTTTATTTTTGTCTGTTTAGGGCTGCATCCATGGCATATGGAGTTTCCCAGGCTAGGAGTTGAATCAGAGCTACAGCCGCTAGCCTACAGCATAGCCACAGCAATGCCAGATCTGAGCCACATCTGCAACCTACACCACAGCTCACAGCAATGCTGGATCCTTAACCCTCTGAGCAAGGCCAGGGATCGAACCTGCGTCCTCATAGTTGCTAGTCAGATTTGTTTCCACTGAGCCACAATGGGAACTCCCATTTTTTTAAATTTTTTAAGCAAGGCAAAGTTCTTCCATCTTCTGATCTCTGTATTCTACAGTCATTTAAATTATTGTTCTCCTTTATATAATGTATCAGTTTTCCCTGGCTGCCTTTAAGACTTTCTACTTACACTTGTATTTCAACTATTTGACTAAGATGTGTCTAAGCATAATTTTTCTTCATCTATATCCTCCTTGGGGATCACTGAGTTTTTTGAATTTGTAAATTTATGGGTTTTTTTTAACCAGTTGTAAGAAGTTTTGGGCTATTCTTTCTTCAAACTTTTTTCCCCCTCTTTTTTTTCTCTCTTCTTCTCAGACATCAATTACACATGTGCTAGATAGACCCTATGCTATTAATCCACATTTCTGAGACTTTGTGCATTCTTATCTTTTCTCTCCTTCTTCATCTATCTTCAAGATCATTGATCCTTCTTCATCATGTCTATTCTGCTCCTAAGTCCATTTGGTAATTTTTTTGTTTGTTTTGGCTATTATAAAGTTGAATTCTAGAATTTTCATTTGCAAGTATATTTTCTATTACCTTATAGTGCATAGCTACAATAGCTCCTTGTCTAAGAATTCTAACATCTAGGTCATTTTCCATGATTGCCTTTTTTGTTGAGATTGGTCATATTTGATACATCAAATTATTTTATTTACTTATTTGGGGCCACACCCATGGCATGTGGAAGTTCCCAGGCCAGGTATTGAACCCATAACACAGCAGCAATCCAAGCCACTGCAGTGACAACACTGGATTCTTAACCCACTGTGCCACAAGAGAACTCCTATGTCAAATAATTTTATATGGTATTCTGGACATTTTAAGTGTTAAGGAGGTTTGAGATTCTTTTGTTCAATTTATTCTTATTATTTCTGACATCATTTTGAATGGAATAATTTCTTTTTCAGATTTTTCAATGAGAATATAAAAAAATACATAAACATTTTGGTATTAATCTCATATTCTGCAAATTTCTTAAAATTTCTTATTGGTTCTAGTAGATATTTTGTAGATTTTTTTTAAGATTTTCTATATTCATGATCATGTTGCCTGAAAGTAAAGACAGTTTTATTGCTTCCTTTCCAATTTTTTAATATTTAATTCCTTTTTCTTATTGCACTGACTACAACTTCCAGTATTATCTTGAATGGAAGTAGTGAGGGTGGACATACTTGCCTTGTTCCTACTCTGAGGGGAAAGCATTCAGTCTTTCGCTATTGAGTATGATTTGCAGATTTTTTGTTGATACCCTTTATCAGATTGAGAACATTATAATTCCTTTTGGAACAACAAAACAAGTTCAGGCATCAGGAAAGGGCCAGGGCAAAACATAAAATAAAGTGGGGTCTGCAGAGAATATAGAATATCATCTCTGGGAGAAGCTGGCAGAGACAGTGGCCAATATGTGGTAAAATGAGATGGTATAAGGTATTGCTAACTTCTTTCCCTTCTACATCTGAGTAGGAGAGAGCTGTCACAAAGCCCTCCCCCTCCCCCATGAAAGCCCCTTTCTGGGCCAGTCTCTAGTACTGTTAGTGCTGATCGCATCATCATCTGATGATGAATGAATGATACACATGAAGGAAACAACCAACAGAGAAGAGGGCTAGCTTATCAAGAGGGGTAAACCTTCAGGACTAATAAATGGAGGAATACAGCCTTGACTTTTTCAATAACACCATCCACTTTCAGATGCTACCGCAGTCACTGCTTGGCTATTACGATGTGTCCCTTATAATTTTCTATTCCCTTCTCTATCCCTATTGCTAAGAAAAGCCAAAGAATCTAGTGTCCTATGCAATCTCTTTCTGGAATCTGGCAAAATTTAGGGAAAAACAGGCTAACACTAGGATAATGAGAGCAGTATAACATCATGGGGATTTGGAACAGGGTGTTGGCATTTGAGGGGTTTTTTTCCCCTCACCAAGTTGTAGAAGTTAGTAATACACTGGATAGAAACAGCATTACTAATATTAACTAACAACTTGATTTCAAAAAGTGACCCCAGATCCCATTCCCGGGTTTTTGAAAAGAAAAAGAAAAATTCTTTTCTATAATAGCTAATATTAGAAATACAATTCTGCTAAAATTATTTCTTAAAGATTTAAGGTTTGGCTCATTGATGAAAAAAAGAAGATCCTTTCCCAATTTTTGATATCAAGTTATTAGCCTTCTAAAATAATTTCTTCTCAAATATAAATCATCCTTGACAACAGCTTTCTGGATCCAGAGATGGAAAGTATATGATCAGATTTCCTTAAATGTCCCAGATTATATGTGAGTTGAGAGAGGGTTTAGAGATTAAGTGATCCACTGTTTCATAAATTACAAACATGAAGGAGCCATCTGCCTCCCAAGTTTCAATATTTTTGGATCTTGGTTGTTTATAAGTCTACATCAGAGTGGAGATAGTGCTGGAAAGAACACGGATTTTGGAGTTAGGTATTCCCAGGATGGGATTCCAACTCCATCACTCCAACTAGATTTGGGGAAAAGTGGTTTATCATTATGAATTGCACTTTTCTCATCAGGCTTTCAGTGAAGATTTAAATAGATGATGTTTATAAAGCATCTGGCACTCAGTAGGCCTTCTCTCTGTCATCCTCTTCATCGTGAGCTCTGTCATCCTTTAAATGCCATCCACATAACAGCATCTGATGGTTCCAACGGGGAATAATTAAAACCTGTCCAGAAGGTCCATGCTGGACACAGATCAGTGAAACAGTGCTTTGGGGACTCTTGGGTAACCTGTGTCCACTGGACACTTGCCTTTGGCCTTTGTTTTCTTCTACAATTTGAAACTAATCTAAGTTATATTTTTGGTGTCCTTCTCCTCTTCCAACTCCCCTCTCTTGCTATTACACTGTCTGCCCCCAGCACATCCCTATGGTATGCCTTAAAATACTAGATTTTGTCCTCTCAATCTACCAGTTCAGCTGATAGTTTTAAATTCTTTTTAACAAGCTATATTTGGAGGTTCCCAGGCTAGGGGTCTAATCGGAGCTGTAGCCACCAGCCTACGCCAGAGCCACAGCAATGCGGGATCCGAGCCACGTCTGCAACCTACACCACAGTTCATGGCAACGCCGGATCCTTAACCCACTGAGCAAAGGCAGGGACCGAACCCGCAACCTCATGGTTCCTAGTCGGATTCTTTAACCACTGCACCATGACGGGAACTCCCTAACAAGCTATGTTTTAATGAGACAAATCTAGAAAGTTTGTCAGTACATCTCCCAAAGCACATTCAAAATTACTTGAATGTCTTGCCTAAAATCTTTCAGGAACAAGGTAGGATGTAAATAAATTAAAAAATTGTAACTAGCTATAATGGGAAAAATAAAAATCATCATAAAATTAAAAAAAATAAATACATATTGCTCTACATAGATCAAGAAAGTCATACATAAAGATCATCACTGTTCTAAAGACATCTACTGGAACTCAAAGTGTGCCCCAAAGAAAAATTCACCTGAGCTCTTTGTGGGGTACAAAATATTTCCAACACTAAACCACTAAGTCATAGGACCTAAGAGCTGAGGGAAATCTTGAGATCATTTGGTTCAATATCCTACCCAAATCTTCTAGCAAATCCTTTAGAGGCAAGTGATCATGGTGATAATAATGTCAAACACTTACATGGAGTTTTGGGGGGTTCTGGGGGGGCAGTGTCTTTTGTTTTTTGTTTTGTTTTTTGCTTTTTAGGGCTACACGTGTGGCATGTGGAGGTTCCCAGGCTAGGGGCCCAATCAGAGCTGCAGCTGCCACCCTACACCACAGCCACAACAACACAGGATCTGAGCTTCAACTCTGAGCAGCTCATAGCAACACCAGATCCTTAACCCATTGAGTGGGGCCAGGGATCAAACCCACATCCTCATGAATACTAATTGGCTTTGTAACCCACTGAGCCACAACAGGAACTCCTTATGTGAAGTTTAATGTGTGTTTTATAATACTAATTTCCTTAATCTTCATAATAACCTTTGAGGTAAGTAGTGGTATATCCCCATTTTACAGATGAGGAAAACTGAAGACAGAAAGAGGCAAGATGACCTCCAACCTCTGCTTGAAATTTTACCACCTGACAGTTAAGTTCTATACCTGTAAAAAGTTCTCCTTATAAAAATTCATCCCAAAGATTTTCCTCCCTAACTACTTTAACCAATTTTCATTCAATCTAAGCTATTTCTTCTTCCTCCCAGATGATGGGAATTCCCAACCCTAACTCAGCATGCACTTTTAGTCTATTGCCCTCCCTGCATGACAGCAGTGTTTTCCAGAAAGCATCCCTTGGCATCACTCTGAAGGTTATTGCCCGAATTACAAATTTACCTTTGCCCTTTGCTTTAAGGAAGGCCCCAATTACCACATGGCTTCTTCCTAAGGTCCTAGAGCCCTGAGCAGGCAATAATTCAGGTCTCCTTAATAAGCAGGCACTGGTTCTGTTGTCCAGGGACAGCAGTCAATAAACACAATGGGCCTCCAACCTCCCCAACCTCCACTTACCTCTGAAGCTAATGATCTTGCTAACTGCAGAGGCTGTACAGTCATGCTAATGAGCTGCTGGACGATGGCACTTTTTGCTCTCCAAGGACAATCCACCATGCAGCAGCAAGGATGGGAGCCTCTATAGTTCAGCTCTTCACTGAGAGCTGAGATTCAGCTCCAAAAATTCTTAAAATTCCTCTTAGGGATATGGACTGGGACGCAAAACCCTCCTGGTATTGAACATGTCCATTAATTAGTATTCAGAGAAATAAAGAAAAATGAAGATTTAAAGGTCACTGCATTAGCATTTCACCCCATTTCTGAATAGCTATTTTTGGATCCTAATTTTCCACTCATTTCTTCTATTAATCACTGTCTGTACATAGGACTCGGCCAAACACATTAACAGACATGCTTCCTGGTGGCCATATTCTCCTCTGTAAAAAAAAAATAAAAGAAATCACTGTTTATTTGCTCAACTTTAACATTTTCATGTGAAAGAGAGTTATGTAGGCAGTTAAACATTTTAGCTTCCACTGAAAAGGATGCAGACAGAATTTCTTGTTTCTCTGCAAACCAGGATCATTGTCAGGCTTTTTTTTTTGCTTTTTTTTTTCTTTTAACACCAAAATCTGGCCAGTTATGACTTCTATCTCTAGAAGGATCCCTTTTTACAAAAGATCTGGTAGTGATAGACTCTTCCTGTGTGAGCTGAGAAGTCACCACAATCTTCCGAGTGCAAAGAACACAATATGTTATTTAGATTTTAAGCTTGACAGAGTCCCAGGGAGTGCTCTGGCTTCATGAAGCAGATTGGAATTCAGCCATTTCTGGTCACCATATCTGCACTGCCCCCACCACCTGCAATAACCTGAAGGCTCTTACCTTGGAAGAGCCCCTTTCCTATGAACCTTCAGCACTATTTGGCTCTCCTAGACCCCAAGGGCCATGGTCCCTGGATGGAGCAGAGAAGACAAGTTCCCCAGCAGAGCTCCACCTCCCACAAGCTCAGAGAAGAGAGGACAGCCACATGTTCCTTTTAGGAAGTCATCAAAGCACTGGTTCTTCGAGCCCTGCCCTTCACAGAGAACACTGTACTCCCTATTGTGGAAATGCATTTTCAGAGAAAATCCACCTGGGTGCTTCCTTTGCAGAGAAAATCCACCTGGGTGCTTCCTTTGCAGGGAACCCTCAGAGTATGGGGGGTTGAAGAGCTGCTCCCCAATCATTAGGATTAGTGAGAGCGGCCTTGAGCTGTGGCAGCCAGCAAGGTACACTTGTTTTTATTGCATATTCGGGCTGTATTTCTTCAGTAGTACACACTCACATACATCAAGTACAAAATGTTCCTAAAGCTGCCTGGGAAGAGGAGCTAATGTCCTAACAATTCATCTCTGAAATCCCCCCCCCCCTTTTTTTTTTTTTCCAGCAAACAGTCCAAAGTCATTCCAAACCAGCAGCTGTAAAGGTCATGTTGGAAATCTGTTGCCATCTTTGAATAATTTCTTAGGTGCAAAGGGAGACTATGTTGCAGGGAAAGGAATAGATGCTTCTTCATAGATGTTGAGCTTAAAGGCACGACAAGCCCTTCCCAAGTATGGTGACACACCTCCTTCCTGGCCTCCTCACTCACCTGTTGGCATCACTCATTTAACACCAAGGTTCATTATTATCCAAGTCATAAGAGTATTATTGATGCACTGACTTTCACAGAACTATTATTATAAAATAAGCAAGAAACTGACCTCTCTTATTATACAGTTCAAAGTTTATTGATCCCATCATTTCTATCTAATGATACACATCCCAGAACAATAAATCTCAAAAAAAAAAAAAATGATTGAAAGCAGAAACCAAATGTGTGATTTTAGTATTCATAAACTCACCAGGTCTCCTCCTTTGACAAAAGTATGAACAAAACATTAAATTTTGGCTATGCATCAGGAGAGGACCCCAGGAGAAACACAGCCCCTTTTACAGTTAAGAACAAAGTTTAGGATCCAACAGATAGGGAATGACTCTGTTACCATTCCCACAGGGTTCCAAGATCATCTTGAAAAAAAAAAAGGGGCTGTTCAGTTTGGTCAACTGTCATTAAGAATATTCAGAACCACTCATCACCCTTGACCCTAGTCCAGCCCAGTTACCTGATGCCTATAGACCAGCAGGCAATGGGGCCTCACTTGGAAGAAAAAGGACAGCACCTGGAAGGGCATTTAAGTCAACAGCATGTAGTCCACCCAACAGCAGAATGAAATGGAAGTGGCTATGGCTCAATTTCCTTGGTCAAAAAGACAAGCTTATAGTAAGAAATGTATCCAGGGAGTTCCCGTTGTGGCGCAGTGGTTAACAAATCCGACTAGGAACCATGAGGTTGCAGGTTCGGTCCCTGCCCTTGCTCAGTGGGTTAATGATCCGGCGTTGCCGTGAGCTGTGGTGTAGGTTGCAGATGCAGCTCGGATCCCGCGTTGCTGTGGCTCTGGCGTAGGCCGGTAGCTACAGCTCCGATTCAACCCCTAGCCTGGGAACCTCCATATGCCGCGGGAGCAGCCCAAGAAATAGCAACAACAACAACGACAACAATAACAACAACAAAAAAAAGACAAAAAAAAAAAAGAAATGTATCCAGGACAGGCTGGTACTTAGCTGAACCATACCTACAAATACATAGGAGGACAAGATCAACAAAGTATTTGAGCACAAGAATTATGATGGACAATGTGATGCTTCTGATCCTTGATTGGCACTATAAGCTTTCCCTGGCAGAAGAATCCATCACCAGATGCAAGCAGTGGATCCTCTGAGTCCTTGTGTGACCTCACTTTCCCCACCCCAACCCACCTCGTGTGGAGCTGGGGTCATAGAAATAATGATGCTTCCTGGGTTCCAGGCTATTCTCCACTCCCCTGCAGAGATGCCCCAAGCAGCTCTGGGTGCCCAGGAATGCCTGCTGTGAGATCACAAACAAACTCCTTCCTGCTGGCTCAGATCGTGCTTCCCAGGAGGTGGGCTCCACGGTGTCTGCTGCCGCCACTCACTGCACCACCACCAACACCCAACCCTCCATGAGGCCTGGCTGAGGGATGGTTTATGGCAAGTTGAAATAGACAACTTCCCTCCCATTTCAGTAACTCTTGCTAAAACCACACTTTCCTACATTCTGACATTTATGGTTTTAACAGACCAGCTCTTCCAGTTCTTACCAGCCATGCCCTCTCTTCTTAAGTTCCAAGAGTATAAGAATCCAGTAACATACAATAAATACACTGTCCTTAGAATCTCTGCACTCCCCGAAGACTAAGGCTCTGCTCCTGGGTCAGTGCAGCATGCCTGGCTCCCTCTTCCCTTTGGATAAGTGCTCTCCAAGAGGGCTCCCTGATTCACATGCACAGAAGCTTCTGCCTTGTCATCCTGCAGGTAGCCAGTCATGCCCAGACAAATCAGAGCACCAGCAGTGGGCAGATGTGAGGCTGGAACAGGCTTCCTCCTACCTTTATGGAGGAGGTCACACAGGGCCGCAAGGCCCTGGGGCAGGGACCCAACACAGCATGGGATCATGTCTCTCATATTTATTTGCATTATCTGACCTGCCACACCTATTGCCATCAGAGAGGTGCTGACGGAAGCACTGTATTTCTAATTCCAGAGAGGTGGTGCATAGTTGTGAACCAAAAGTTCAAAAGCCTCCTTTACTCTCCTAAAAGCAAGGATCAAACCAGGGTTTGGTCAGAGTTCCCATTGTGGCTTAGTGGTAATGAACCTGACTAGTATCCATGAAGTTGCAGGTTCTATCCCTGGCCTTGCTCAGACTCGGTGTTGCTATGAGCTATGGTGGAGCTCACAGATGCGGCTCGGATCTGGTGTTGCTGTGGCTGCGGTGGTAGGCCAGCAGCTCCGATTCAACCACTACCCTGGGAACTTCCATATGCCATGGGAGTGGCTCTAAAAAGACAAAAAAGAGGGAGGGGGTTTGGTCAGTGGAATGGTGGAGAACAATTTCTACATTTTCTGTGAGATATTTCAAGTTCTTCTGTCAGCCCCTCAGGCTCAACTACTCACCGGAGCCACTTGGAAAACATTTGCTGCACAAAGCAAAGTTCTCTTATATTCTCCCACAGAAGAGAGAAAGGGATAAGGGAGAGAAGTCGGACTCTTATTTCCTTTATCCCATCTCAAGTTCTGAATTAAATACACCATTCTCATACCTACTAAATAAATGACAAACATTCCCACTTGGAGCAGGTTTTCACATCCCGCTTAACCACATAAGGTTGCGGACACAGAACAGCTCCAGGCCTTTCAGCTGTTTGAATCAAGTCCAGCTGATTATCGAGAGTAATCTCACCCAGTTAAAGTTAACTGATTTTGGACTTTAAGCTACCAGTACCTTCACAACACCACCTAGATTAGTGTTTGATTGAGTAAGCTCAGACTATAGCCAAGTTCACACATAAAACTGGCGTCACCTTATCTATAAGACAATACTTCAAACCCACTAGTCTGAATTTCTTCATCCCATTCATTGTACTCTTTACTTCAGTCCTTCAGACTTACACTTAGACTATAACAATGGAACACGTCATTATTGGTGGTTGTTCAGATTGTAGGATCTGTACCTGTGAAATGCCTCTGACTATATTGAACATCGCCTCCTCCCTCTCTTCAGTTGAGAGTGTTCTCCACGTCCAGCATGTCCCCACCCTGGGCCCTGCTACATGGCCCTTACTCCACCGCAACACTTTCATCCTGGTCACTCTCTCCCTGGTCAAGGGTGCTCTGGAGCATAGGTATCTCTTCCTCCTGACAGGGGACTTTTCAATCCCCACTGCTGGAAATGCTCACTGTTTCTCTCTCTCCTGTATCACTGAATGAGGTCAATGATTGATGCCACAATAAATTCATTTTCTCCACCTTAAGCCAGACTCTCACGGCTGCTTGGGTTTTTAACCTGTCTCCAACTGATTCCCTTTATCATTTCTCCTATATATTAAATCTTTCCCACTCACTTCAAGCCTCCAGGCTTCCCTTCTCTGCAGGTGACCTGGTGTCCTACTGAATTGCATGACATGAGCTTTCCCTCTCTCTCTTCCACTTCTAAATGTCTCTGTTTCTTTCCCGCCCTCCCATTACAGAGATGTTTCTTTCCTTCTCCTTTCTGAGGCTAACTCCTCTATTTGTATTTAGCCATCCTAAGCCTCCTGCCTCTTCTAGAATCTTGTTTTATCTGTCCTCTCCTTGTAACCTTCAAGTTCCTCCTCCCTTCATTGCTTTTCTCCCCATCATTAAAAGCATGTGCAGCATCCTTCTGCTCCAAAACAAAACTTAACAGAACAAAATTCCTCCCTACATCCCCTCCTCTTCCTGAACTTATATCCTCTTCCTTCCCCTCCCAAGGCCCTCAAAGAACCCACTATGTCTTCTTTCATTCTACCCTCAGCTCCTCCTCCTCACCAAAGGAGTCATTGTTTTGAAGATCATTAACTTAGCAGTCACCAAATCCAATAGCCTTTTAGCAGCATTTGATGGTTACACAAACCTCCCTCAGTTTCTAAGACCTGGGGATTTCTTGGTTCTCCTCTGCCTTTCTTGACCACTCCTTGCCTGTCTCCTCTTACTAGTGACTCTCCATTATTGCACATTCACAGATTGCATCTATCTGCATCTTTCAAACTGCGTATTCTTATCTCAAGGCTTCACCATGATGCGGTAGAAGGATGTGAAGACCCAGGATAACCAGGGTGCATGGAACTGGAGAAAATCCATAGAAGTAATAACAAGGACACCTCATGGAGAATGTGAAATTGGCTATGATGTTTAATATGAAACCAAAGCCTTCCAAGAAATAGCCATACCCTCCAGGTCCCAGACATGTGTCATTCACTATCCTCTGCCACCAGGGGTGCTTTAATGGAAAAACTTTAGACTCGATGAACACATTATCTCATTTGATCATTATGGCAAACCTATTATCAGAATGATAGTTTTTCATTGGTTTTGCAGGCCAGAAAGCTGAGGGTAGGTAAGTGGTTTGATTAACATGGTTTCAGTTACCTAGTGCTGTGTAACAAACCACTTCAAACTTAGTGGTTTGGAACAACCGATTTATTACTTCAAAAAATTCTGTGGGTAGATGGAGGCTCAGCTGGACAGTTCTTTTTTTGGCCTCTCTTGAGATTTCTCATGAAGCTGCATCAGAGAGGGGCTGGAATGTCTTAGATGACTCACTTGCGTGTCTGGCACCTGACTGGGGACTGCTAAAAGGCTGGCCTCAGCTGGGATGCTGAAATAGCATCCCAGATGGGTCTCTTTTCTCCCCAGGTAGTCTCGGGACTACTCTCTCTATGGGTTCTCCAGAAGGGTAACTGAATTTCTCACATGGTAACTCAGAGCTCCCCAAAGAGCAAAGCTTTCTTAAGGTTTAGGTCCAGAACAAGTCACAGACACAGGCCACACTTAGGGGGAAGGAAAGCGAGGTGGATTGGGGATCACCAATGTAATCAGCCACTGCACTTGTCTGAGTGGTGAAGCCAGGACCTGCGCCTGTTCTTTAACCCTAAGTTTGGTGTATCTTGCTCTTGTTCTATTGTCCTTCCATGTTATTCTCACCCCTAGCTGAGGTTCTTCTGTCCTCTGCCTCTTTCTCTCCCCTCTTCTTTGATAACCTCATTTCATTTCAGGAATTCAGCAGCTCCCTCCATGAGAATGGGCGTCATGCCTGCTCTGTTTGACTTCTCCCTTCCCCAGTTGTTAAGATGTCAGTCCCTCTAAGCATAGCATCCATGCTCTTCCCTCCATAGTTGCTGACCTCCTGTGTTCCCTATTTTTGATCCTGGAATCAGCTTCTCCTAATCACCCAGGATTGAAGTCTCTGACTGCCTTTGATACTACCCTCTCACACAACCCACACATAATCAAGGAGCCAAAAACTCTTCATCTGACCTCCTCCTCACCTTTTAATTCACATCTTTCTTGTTATCCCCACACAATTCCCAAGCCTTAAAAACCTTGTCTAGACTGTTTTTAAATTTACAGTTTTAAGCACATGAGTGGTTTAAAACTAGAGGAGAAAATCATAACCCAGAGGCTCCACTACCCTCACAAAATTACAATCTTAATTTGGTTTATTTTTCAAGTGTCTTTTAAGAGAATTACACACACACACACACACACACACACACACACATATCATTGACTGCTTTCCTCACTTGTAATATTCTGCTACATACTCTTCATAATCATAACATTTTAATGACTATACAACATTCTGTCCCATGCACGTATCCTAATTTACTTAACAATTTCTCTATTATTGAATCTTTTTCTCAGCATTACCTTTTTACTTATTTTTTGCTATTATGGGTTACTTAGTGATGGATGAACAGATTCATTTATGTAGCTTTTTGATGCTTGAGGTTATTTCCTAAACGTCTAAAGTTGGTATTGCTGGATTTAATTATATTAATACTCTTATAGCTCTTGATACTTATTGTTGGTTACTTTTCAAATCGGATTGGACTGTTTTATATACCATTTTGTATATATGAGTACCTAGTTTTCCTATGCCTTCAATTTGAACTAAATATTATCATCATAGTTTTGCTAATTTAATTAGCAGGAGTGATATCATGATTTCAGTTTGCATTTCCTTGAACAATAGAGAGACCAGCTTTTTGTTACACTTCTTTACCAATTATTTTTTCTTTTAGGCATTGTAAGCCTTTGTCTTTTGTCTATTATTCTTTGCTATCTTGCTATATTCCTTATCAATTTTATGGTACCTTACATAATACCAATATTAAAATTTTGTTGTATTTGCTATAAACACTTCTTGGTTTTTTTTTTTTTTTTGATACTCTAAGGAGTCTTCTATGGTCTGTTTTATCTTCAATCATCTATATACCTTTCAATACATTTTTTTTTAAGTCACAGCCTTGAAAATGACAATCTCCTAAAAACAAAATCAACCAACTAAAAAAAAAAGTCTATAGTTCCCTACTGTTTGATACAGCAGTTCCCATTTCTTTGTTACTCAGGACACCCATTTCTTTGTTACTCAGATGGCAGTCACATGCCTATCCATCGTTGCACATCCAGGATTGTGCACAACATTTTCACACATTTGTTATAACTCACTCTTTTCCTTCATTTTAAATAAAAAGCTTATCAAGATTCTCTACTTCTCTGCTGAGATGGCCTGTTTTTTCATTTCTTACAAGCATATTTTCTTTTACCTGATTGAGCATAGTTATAATAGCTGCATTAAAGTTCTTTTCTGACAGGTCCAATATCTATATTATCTTGGAGTTGGCATCTGTTGATTGTTTTTTCCCTTAGAAATGTTTTCCTGACTATTCGTATGTTAAATAATTTTAGATTTTGTCTTTGGCATGTTAATACTATGCTATGGAGACCTTCAATTCTGTTGTGTTCTTTCAAATATATTCCTTTTTTTTCCCCCTTTGGAAAGCAATCAACTTGGTTAAATTCAAAATGCAAAATGCAAGCTTGCCTACCCCAGTGGTGAATCTGCATATATGCCTCAATATCTTTCAGAGTCTTAGGCAAAGTTTATATGAAGATTTTGACAGTCTATTCTCTGCTCCTCTTGTTTCTAGAGTTTCCTCATCATTCTCTGGCGATCCTAACTGCCCAAAACTCCTTCTTCTAAATCCCCTTACCAAAGAGGCACAGGGTTTCTACTGCAGTTTTAACCCCTTCTGCCAAGACCATGATTGCCTGTAGGATAAAACTGGTGTAGGTCACCGGCAGTCACTTTTTCCAAATGTTGACTCCTTTTTCGCTTTAGTACAAACTAGAGCCCTTTAAAGACTGCTGTTGCTCTGATTTTATAATTGTTGTCTGTCAGAGAATCAGGCTGTTAGATTAGAAACTTACTCTACCACACTGGAAGCAGAACTCTTTCAGAATACATACTTGTGTTCTTAAAAATACACATAGTGTTTGTTCAAAGTGAACACAGAGGCATTTTAACTTGGGAAATCACTATTTCATCTTAACTTTTTGCTTAATTATGGCTGCAAAATTTTAATAAGAAATTACCAGTGTACTAACGTGTCTCTAATTGAATCATCTATACACACACTTTCAATGAACATATACAAACTTCGTAATTCTTTTGTTCTGTTTATTCTGATTATATCCATTGAAATGTAGTATGTATCTGTTAAGTATAAATATTTAATATATGTGAATATATATTAAATATATTTTATGTATTTAAAATATTTTTTCTGTATACCTATTGACATAAATCAGTCTCTCGTAGTTTACCAAGCTCTGTCCCTTGAGTTTCATCACCATCAAATAAATTTGATAAATGTCTAATGTAGGTTTCTAATAATTTATGTGTCTTTTCTCCAAAACAAAGTCTGATTAAATCGGTTTATGCTGACTCCCATAAATATTTTGTACTTCTAACTACTTTATAATATTTTGATATATAATACCTAGGTTTTGTTGTTGTTTGTACTGTGAGTTAAAAACAATTTTTTTTAACTCTTATCCTAAAAGGTATTTTGTAAATTCCATGAGAAACAGTGTGTTCTGAGGGAAGCTAGAACAAGTGCTGATGAGAAGACTTTTCTCTACATTTCCAAAGGCAGGTGGAACTTTCCTGTGCTGCTTTGGTCAAGGTCAATGGAATCTTGGTGACTGTTAAGAGTTGGAGGATCCAATTCCTTCTTGATCAGATATCTTAACAACATTAGCAATATCACTGGTATTCTATGTTCTGATATGAACATTAAAACTTTGATAAGAAAGTAAGAACTCTGATAAGAGCTGAGAACTTTGGCACTATTCCTAGTTTCCTCCATCTCACATATTGGCCACCACTAGGTATACCTGGTAAAATGAGCTTTGCAGCAAGTCTTAGGAGAGCCGTGTTGTCTAACCTAAAGTCTGTTGTCATGGGCCATGTTCACTGGTGAGTCTTCTGTAAAGGAGAAGGAGTATGTATATACATTTTACAGGAAAGCAATATTTACCCCACTAGGACCACCTTGGTCAATCATCTGCAACCATAAGGGTTACTGACACTAATACTTAGTACTTGTATTTGCAACAAGAGGGTCCATGTGGATGCCTCTCTGAAGAGTTAACCCGTGTACATATGATCAGTGCCATATTCTCAGCTCAGCTTCTATTCCACAAAGCTGACATACTTGCTGTTCTGTACCCACTCTGCATTGGGTCTCATCAATGACCCTCTGCTTGGTCATCATTACCACCTCTTTCACCATCACACCAATCCCACATTTCATCCCACATCTGAAAACTGACCCCCTCAGATAGCTTCCCCAGCAACTTCATCTTGATCTTTGTTTTAGAAGATAGATCATGACGTCAGTTCTCCACTAATTTGTACTTGTTTTTTATTCTACTTACTAGTTTTTACTCACTTCTTTGGCTAAACAAGATTTTGAGCACGTGACTAAAACTGCTCCCACAATCTCTCATATGCGCCTGAAAATTATTTAATACTTTGTATCAAAAAATCTTTTAATTATATAGCTAGTACTATTACATTGTAGAAAAATTATAAAATAGAGAAAACAATAAAATTACTCATAATTCCACCTGCAAGCAACGGTAGCTATTGGCATGTTCATATCCATCCTTCTAGAGATCATTCTATGTGACTAAATAGATACAGAGGTGGATATGAATATAAACCTAATGTAGATACAGATATATCACAAAAACATAGAGTTTTAAAAAACTGATTATGAATGGTTATGAAAATAACTGCATGGGGAAATGCAATTTAGATACTTTATGTTAACCTTAACCTCTACAAGTTTTTAGGCTTAATTCCAAAGGACTGTCTTCTTTTATCTGGAAGAGTAAAAAGATTCCCAACTCACTGGATATAAGGACTTTCCTGGATATGGGTAAGGTTAAATATAAACACAGGTTCCTGGGGGATAGTTAATCTCCTTCAGATACTTTAATAGAAACAGTAACAAAACCATGTAGATGCTAATACATAGGTATAGTGTAAATGAGGTCTTCTCTGAAGACTAAAGCGAAATGGCCAAACAACCTTCAGGGTTGCCACAGAAGCTTCTGCTTCTGTCAACGTGCTAAAGGGCTGACTCGCGGGGCCATGAAACCCAGTTCTAACACTGCCATTACCAAGTCCTGTGACAGGAGGAAGTCACTTTACCTGTCTGAACAGCAATAATCTGAGTTTTAAAATAAGGATGTTATAGAGGGGATCATTGATGAGAGGACATAGCACATCATCTGTGGTCGTTATTCCTTTGCCTTCTAGATAAGGAAAAGGGACTGGCTTCTTGTAGGTTTCTATACTTTTTTCCTTCCTTCGAGACTATAAATAGAAATTACTCTTTAAAATTTTTTCTTTTCTTTCTTTTTTCTTTTTTTGGAGTCAGTATCACTTGAGAGTTTTCAGCTTCTTGGAAATTGGCAAGGACTTTCTGACAAAGACATACACCCGCACCCCACATCCTTATCCTCATGCAAAGCTTTTATATGATCATATTCCATCTCCTGGGTTTGGCTGGACCAGAAAATACAGCATAGGGTGAGAACAAGCATTCTCAGAGCTTGTGAAGTTTAGACAGCAGGGAAAAATAATGCAAGCTAGTAGAACAATTGGGTAGAAATAAACCTAAGCAGTGTCTCTCCAGTCCTGTCTTCTTGTGCTACAGTGTTATACCTGGGGGAAAATTCTGCATAGTACAGAGGAGCCATCACTTCCATACAAAGAGGCAAACACACCCTTTTAGAACCTGGCATTCTTTGGATAGGATTTTTTTTTAAAGGTAATATAATGTATTTATTCAGATAGAGTTTTGGGGGTTTTTTTGGTTTTTTTTTTTTTTTTTTTTTGCTTTTTAGGCCCATACCTGCAGCATATGGAGGTTCCCAGGCTAGGGGGTGAATCAGAGCTGCAGCCGCCAGCCTGCAGGACAGCCACAGCAAAGCAGGATCTGAGCTGTGTCTGCAACCTACACCAACAACTAGTGGCAACAGAGGGTCCATGTGGATGCCTCTCTGAAGAGTTAACCTGTGTACATATGATCAGTGCCATATTCTCAGCTCAGCTTCTATTCCACAAAGCTGACATACTTAACCCACCGAGCAAGGTCAGGGAGCAAACCCGCAATCCCATGGACACTAGTCTGGTTCATTACTGCTAAGCCACAATGGGAATGTGAAGACAGTTCTAATTTTTATAGCTATTTGAGCAGGACAGAGAAATTAGAAGAAAAGAGGGATTTGGTGAAATGAAGAATAAAGTGTATCCAGACATGGTTTCTCAAACTTGAGAGCCTGAACATCAGTTTCCTCAACTGTAATAATTCTATAGTAATAATTTATGATACTTCTCAACTGTAGTAATTCTCAGTGTGTCATGATGTTCAAATTATATCATGGATCTGAAAGGGCTGATTTATCAGAAAGCAATATATCATATTATATCCATAAGGGAATAGTAATACAAAAGACGAAAATCCCCTTGTCTGGATACTGAGCATGCATGATGCCCTCACATAGCAAGATTTCTTCTCATAATATTTGTATATACCTACTTTACTGTACTTCCTACATCTCACCACCAATCCAGACCTCTTCTCTGGGCTCCAGATTGTTCATCCAAAAGCCTACTTGACATATCCACTGGAATATCTCAAAGACACCCCAAATTCTACAAGTCCAAAGTAAACCCATGATGTTCCCCCTCAAATCTCCTTCAGCACTCCTTAACACAGGAAATGGTGCCAACTTTCATCCAATGACTCAAGCCAGAAACTTTGGTATTATCATCAACTCCCTTTCCTTCATGCTCTATATCCAATTCATCACCAAGTCCCATAAATAGTATAGTTCTAAATATCTCTTGAAAGTATTTTCTCCCATTCTGAAAGTTGTCTTTTTGTTTTCTTTTTGGTTTCCTTGGCTGTGCAAAAGATTTTCAGTTTGATTAGGTCCCATTGGTTTATTTTTGCTCTTATTTCTGTTGCTTTGGGAGAATGACCTGAGAAAATATTCATGAGGTTGATGTCAGAGAATGTTTTGCCTATGTTCTCTTCTAGGAGTTTGATGGTGTCTTGTCTTATATTTAAGTCTTTCAGCCATTTTGAGTTTATTTTTGTGCATGGTGTGAGGGTGTGCTCTAATTTCATTGCTTTGCATGCAGCTGTCCAGGTTTCCCAGCAATGCTTGCTGAACAGACTTTCTTTTTCCCATTTGATGTTCTTGCCTCCCTTGTCAAAGATTAATTGACCATAGGTGTCAGGGTTTATTTCTGGGTTCTCTATTCTGTTCCATTGGTTTGTATGTCTGTTTTGATACCAGTACCACACTGTTTTCATGACTGTGGCTTTGTAGTATTTCTTGAAGTCTGGGAGAGTTATAACCCCTGCTTGGTTTTTGTTTCTCAGGATTGCTTTGGCGATTCTGGGTCTTTTGTAGTTCCATATTAATTTTTGGATTGTTTGTTCTAGTTCTGTGAAAAGTGTCATGGGTAATTTGATAGGGATTGCATTGAATCTGTAGATTTCTTTGGGTAGCATGGCCATTTTTACAAATTGATTTTTCCAATCCATGAACATGGGAATAACTTTCCATTTCTTTACATCTTCTTTAATTTCTTTGATTAAAGTTTCATAGTTCTCGGCATATAAGTCCTTTACCTCCTTGGTCAGGTATATTCCCAGGTATTTGATTTTTTTGGGGTGCAATTTTAAAAGGTATTTTTTTGTATCCCTTTTCTAATATTTCATTGTTTAGAATATATAAGCAACTTATACAACTCAACAGCAAAAAAGCCAATCACCCAATGGAAAAATGGGCAAAAGACCTGAATGGACTGTTCTCCAAGGAAGATATACAGATGGCCAACAAGCACATGAAAAAATGCTCAACATTGCTGATTATAAGAGAAATGCAAATCAAAACAAATATGAGATACCACCTCACGCCAGTCAGAATGGCCATCATTAGTAAGTCCAAAATAACAAGTGCTGGAGGGGGTGTGGGGAAAAGGGAACCCTCCTGCACTGTTGCTGGGAATGTAAACTGGTATAGCCACTATGGAGAACAGTTTGGAGATACCTTAGAAATCTATCCATAGAACGTCCATATGACCCCACAACCCCACTCTTGGGCATATATCCGGACAAAACTCTACTTAATAGAGACACATACACCCGCATGTCCATTGCAGCACTATTCACAATAGCCAAGACATGGAAACAACCCAGATGTCCATCGACAGATGATTGGATTAGGAAGAAGTGGTATATATATACACAATGGACTACTACTCAGCCATAAAAAAGAACAAAATAATATCATTTGCAGCAACATGGATGGAACTAGAGACTCTCATACTGAGTGAAATGAGTCAGAAAGACAAAGACAAATACCATATGATATCACTTATAACTGGAATCTAATATACAGCACAAATGAACCTTTCCACAGAAAAGAAAATCATGGACTTGGAGAATAGACTTGTGGCTGCCTGGGGTGGGGGGGAGAGGGAGGGAGTGGGAGGGATCAGGAGCTTTCGGTTATTGGATACAACTTGGAATGGATTTACAAGGAGATCCTGCTGGGCAGCATCAAGAACTATGTCTAGATACTTATATTGCAACAGAACAAAGGGTGGGGGAAAAGTATACACGTAAGAGTAACTTGGTCCCCATGCTGTACAGCAGAAAAAAATTAAAATAATAAAACAAGAAAAAAAATATCTCTTGAGTTTACTTGCTTGTTTCTATCCTCATCACTACAACAATCACCATCTTGGTTCAAGCTAACCTCACTTCTTGTCTCCTTACTTCTCTTTCTGTACTCCCATTCTTAGCTCACCCCCCAACCCACCCATCTGTTTACCATAGTGTTTATTAGAGCAATTTTTTCAAAACACATCTTTTGCTTCAACAGCTTCCATGGCTTCTCATCTTAGAGAAAAAGACAAAACTCCACAGTCCAGCCACCAGCCATTTGTCCAGCCATATCTTGCCAGTTCTAGTGATACCAGCCTTTACTCTGCTTCTTGAATTTGTCATTTTCTCTCCTATTACAGATATTGTGCTTTCTATAAGCCCTAGCTAGAACCTCTTCCCTCACATCTTCACCTGATTAACTCAGGTGTTATTTCTGCTTCCTTGACATAATTGACAAGGGCAAATTTCCCTATCACATACCCATGAAGCATCATGTTTGCCAGCTTCACAGTCCTTTCATGATTGTGGTTTTATAGTTACTTCTTTGAAACTATCTCTTCCACTAGTCCATAAGTACCATGAGGTCCGGTAGCATGTCCTTTTGGTTGCATCCTCAGTGTCTGACCTATACTGGGTGCTGGATAAACACCTTTTTAAATGAATGAATGAATGAATGAATGAGTGAATGATGATATTATTTCTATATTTGCCTTTCCTAGGAAAAGTAAGCTCCTAAAAAGGCAAATACACCTTATTCATCTTAGAAGCCTTCAGTGTCTAACGCTGGCCTAACATACAACAGATATTAAATGTTTGCTGAAGGGACAAGTGAATACCAATTTTGAGATATATATATATATATATGAAAAAACAGAGTCATGTGGATCTTAATTTGAGTCCCTCCTCTTTCTTTCACTAGTGATGAGACCAGAGAGAAATGAAACTCAGTTTCCTTATTATATATCTATCTTACAAATCTGTCATAAAGAGGGAGCTAACCCCTGTAGAGACCCCACACAGAGCCTAATAGTATTAATCATGTAAACTCTCACCAGTTCCTTTCCTTCTCTCAGAGTACACGTCCCACCCACCTTGATACATCTAAGAGAGTATGGTGTATCCTGCCTTCTTTTTGTTTGAGAATGTAATCATGACCCTGGGTCTGACAAGTATTATTATCTTTGTTTTTCCTCCCCAAAAGTTTGTTCATTAATTCAGTCATTCATTCTTGGGCTCACCCATTCATTAAACTGCTGACTCATCAAGGGCGTTGTTGTGTTGGTCCTCAGTGATGAACCAAACAGCCCTCCTGGTGTTCAGAGTCTACTGAAAGAGCCAGCCATGAGAGAAACACTTATGTGAATAACTATTTTCAAAGCTGGGAGATTCTGTTTTCAGTCAAGTCGTCCCTGAGAATATGTGCTGGGAATGAGATGTAAGAAGAACTTAGTCTTAGCAAGGATGGCTTTCCTGAGGAAGAGCTACTGAAGCTGAGAAGGAGAGATGGGAAGAGTTAGGCAAAGGAAGAGGGTATAGAGGTGCCAACATGTGTGAGGATGCTGAATGAGGCTATGTGAGAATCTTAAAGGTCAGTGTGTCTGGAGGGTACCCAAGGGGAGTGAGTGGTGTGGAAAGAGCTCAGTGGGGTAAACAGATGCCAGGGTCTGCAAGCCTCTGCAGGCCATGCTAAATGTCATTCACCTGCTGTGGCCATAGAGTCAGGAAAAAGTGTGAAAGGAATCCAAGGAAAATTCAGTATGAAGGAATGCAGAATCTAATCTGATGGTCAAGGGATTTCAATGCGATTTGGGACAGGGTGTAGAAAACAATACTTAAATTAGGTGATCAAAGTTGAGAGATTATGTGTCAACTAAGTAAGAGTATAACTTGAACCTCTGGAATGCTGGTTGTGAAACTAATGCCATCTAAGGGGTGTGGATTCAGAGTTCCTTGTTGATACATCAGCTATAAAAAGGGGCTCATGTGTTGTCTGTGGCTTGGATCAAATCATCCTGGACATGTTTAGCCCCTAACTTCCTCCAGCTATAAATTTACACAAATTAACAAATGCACTGGTAACCTCAGCCTGACTAAAATGAAAAATGCTTCAGGAGAGTTTAAAATTAAATCAAAAATTAAAAAGTAAATCAAACCTACCATTTGGTTTAGGAATGATCTCTGTGCCATAATGTTTGGAAGGTTCTTAACATTTTAGACTTGTGATTTTGAGTGTAAACATAAAAGAAAATTAACTAAACCTGCAAATGGTATTGAAAATTTAAGAGAATTTGGTAATTAGTTTTACTAGAGCTGTTCAAATACTAGGAAAGTTTCTGTTTGTTAGTGTAGACATTCAAAGACCCCTCAAATAAAGTCAAATACAGGAAATGTATAAATAAGTTTATTTTTTTTCTTTTTTTTTATTTTCCCACTGTACAGCAAGGGGGTCAGGTTATCCTTACATGTATACATTACAATTACATTTTTCCCCCAGCCTTTCTTCTGTTGCAACATGAGTATCTAGACAAAGTTCTCAATGCTATTCAGCAGGATCTCCTTGTAAATCTATTCTAAGTTGTGTCTGATAAGCCCAAGCTCCCGATCCCTCCCACTCCCTCCCCCTACCCTTCCCATCAGGCAGCCACAAGTCTCTTCTCCAAGTCCATGATTTTCTTTTCTAAGGAGATGTTCATTTGTGCTGGATATTAGATTCCAGTTATGAGTGATATCATATGGTATTTGTCTTTGTCTTTCTGGCTTATTTCACTCAGTATGAGATTCTCTAGTTCCATCCATGTTGCTGCAAATGGCATTATTTTGTTCTTTTTTATGGCTGAGTAGTATTCCATTGTGTATATATACCACATCTTCCGAATCCAATCATCTGTCGATGGACATCTGGGTTGTTTCCATGTCCTGGCTATTGTGAATAGTGCTGCAATGAACATGCGGATGCACGTGTCTCTTTTAAGTAGAGTTTTGTCCGGATAGATGCCCAAGAGTGGGATTGTGGGGTCATATGGAAGTTCTATGTATAGATTTCTAAGGTAGGAAATGTATAAATAAGTTTAAATGTTTAAGGTAATTTAATTTAGTGAACTTGTATGTGGGACCAGTTGTATAAGACCATTTAATTTGTATCATTTGAGCTCTTCAAACATTAATCAAAGCAAAAATGAAAGTGGTTGTTCTTACCAAATTTACAAACAGGATAACAAGATTTAAAAGTTGAACTCAAAGACCCAAGGGGAAAAAACTGTTTTAACTCTGCAAATTTAACAGATTAAATATTATTTTAAAACCAAGTAACTAAGTATTCTGTTCCATACTTAAAATGGTTTTGAATGTTTACCAAAAAAAGAAAACAAAAACAAATACCCTTCACATTGACTTTAAGAACTTGAGACTCTCAAAGCAATTGTTGGTGACCCATAGCAGATTTCTTGACACATGTATACTAGTATTCCCTTTCCGAATTAGAGACTGGCATGAATATTTTCTTTCAAGCTATGCTAGACAAGTCAGTCTTTGGCTGGGTTAAAGACAGAATTTGAAATTGGTTCTCTGGAAGCTCATTCATTTCCCTGCTTCCATGGTTTCCCTTCATAGCTTAGTGAAAATGATGGCTCCATCATGAAGGGATAAGGGACTCCTCAACTGTGAGCTGGGTAGGGGGTCAACAGACTGGACTGGCCCAGGGCCCCACAGCACTATGGGGGACACAGCCTGGAACTTGAAGAGGAGAAGAATGAGTGGCACCAACGATGGCCAAGATGGGATTTAAGTAGCTACCCTATGACATGTCATGCTGGGAGTAAAGGCGGAGGCTGGACAAAGAAGTGAGGTGCATATTAGGGAAGGAGGACCCTCTAAACAGCTAGGAGCAGGCCAAGTGGCCTCCACATGAGAGTTCCTGAGAGCAACAATGAAAATCTCAGAGGCAAGTCAGTGGTCAGTTATGCCAGAGCAAGCACTGAAGAAAATTTCCAGAGTCCACTGGCTGGTGGGGTGGACACTCTCAATGTTGCATCAGGCCCAGACCAAGATGGGCTAGAGCTGAATCAGGGAGCAAGGCTGGAGGCAGGCTTCTTTTCCAAGTTTTGTCAATCATTTTTAAAAATTTTAAATATTTGGAACATTTTCCAAATGAGTTAATCTTCATTGTAAACCAGTTATGTCACAGATAAAGGAAAAATGCATTTGTTGAAGAGATGAGGGAGGGGCACTGGGCTCCTCTTTATCTATTGGAAGTGGAAGGGGTCCAGTTAGCATCTGTTTAATCATTTGGGATGAGAGAGAGGCACTCATAGCTTCTTCCTCCTCTTTTTTTTTTTTGCTCTTTAGGGCCATACCCATGGCATATGGATGTTGCCAGGTTAGAGGTCGAATCCAAGCTGCAGCCACAGCCACAGCAATGCCATATCCAAGCCATGTCTGCAACCTATACCACTGCGCATGACAACACCAGATCATTAACCCATTGAGTGAGGCCGGGGATCAAATCTGTGTCCTCATGGATACTAGTTGGGTTCCTTACCACTGAGCCACAATGGGAACTCCCCCCATAGATTCTCTTTCATGCATTATGGATGAGGGGAGGGAGGCACACTCAACCTTTCCTCCAATTCTTACCTCATCCCCAGGGCAATTCCGAAAGACCTGAATTAGCAAACTCTTGCCTCTGATCATTTGCCCTTAGTCTTGTCCAAGAAAAGAGAAAATGCGAATATTGTCTTATAAAAAGGATCTTGCAAAGTCAGCCACACCTGGAGACAACAAGAAAATAAAAAGTTTCCATGGCTGTCATCAGTCTTGAAAGAAGATAAGGAAGAAAAATATATTGCCCATATATTCTCTGGCATAAAATTAGGGTGTAGAATTATGCAAATGCAGCTGTCAAGTGAACAAGTAGCCTCATAATGGTTACTACTGAGGCAGAATGTTCTGGGTTATTGTGGATCTGAAGCTGTGCTGCAGTGAACTAGAGTGACAGGAAGTTCCTGTGACAAGGGTAAAGAGCACGTAATGACTACTCCTGTTTAACAAGCACTAAATGCTGGACTGAGGATTTGCCATGTAATGTGAATAGTTATAATAAAATACAGTGAAAAGGCTGTAGCAAAGGTCACTTGTTCTTTATTAGTGGGAATACAAATTGGTCCAACTTTCCTTTAGCGAAATTTGGCAATGTAATCATCATTTTAAATGTGCATACCCATCAACACAGCAATTCCACTTCTAGGAGTGTATTTTATAGAAATACTCAGCAAATGTATAGGTAGATATAGACATATAAGGATTTTTTGGAAGCATGGTTTTTAACAGCAATAGGAAAAAAACTGAAATACTAAAATAATGATTAAAAGAGATCTTACCAAATACATTATGATCTGTATCCAGTACAGAAAACAACACAGGAGTTCCTGTCGTGGTGCAGTGGTTAACGAATCCGACTAGGAACCATGAGGTTGCGGGTTCGGTCCCTGGCCTTGCTCAGTGGGTTAACGATCCGGCGTTGCCGTGAGCTGTGGTGTAGGTTGCAGACGCGGCTCGGATCCCACGTTGCTGTGGCTCTGGCGTAGGCCGGTGGCTGCAGCTCTGATTAGACCTGTAGCCTGGGAACCTCCATATGCCGCGGGAGCGGCCCAAGAAATAGCAACAACAACAACAAAAAAGAAAACAACACAGCTTTCAAACGGGGACATTCCTATATGTATGGACATAGACAAATATGCATAGAGTAAACAAAGGAGAAGTTTGGGTAAGCTGCGTAGCATAATTCCATTTGTTTGTAAAAAGCTCAAAACTATGCATCTATATAATCCATACAGACAGGTGGAGCCTTAGTAATTGACATTGCCATAGAAAAAGATAAACACCAAATTTTAAGTGTTTTCCCCTCAGGAGCAGGTGTGCAGGAAAAACTTTAACTTTCTACTCTTCAGTGGTATTCAAAATACTTTCTACTAGAAAACAACAAAGTGGGCATGAAAAACAAGAGGATAACAGAGTCAGGATTTGCAGCCAAGTTGTGCTGACTCACTGTCTAAATTTTCTGCTCTATGCCACAAACCAAACCTGGCCACTGTGTATTATATTACATGTCAGGCTGCCACTCCACCTACTGCCACCACTCCTGCTGCAGGAAGCTGAGGCCAAAACTTTACTGTATCATCTCCTCAGAATGATGACCAGCCATTTAGAACCCCCGAGATAGAGAATGGAACTTGCTATTTGAGTCTCCATGCCCTTTGGACCAGGAATTTCCATTTTCAGTAATCAAAAATAAAGACTTTTAGTCTAAGCCTAAACCTAAATTACCCCTTGTGCAAACCTCAGAACAGAGCAGGTGCTGAGAACAAACCTCTCCAGCAAACAAGCCTGGAGCCTGGTTAGCTACCCCAGCCCTTCTCATCACCTGAACTCTCTGTCCTGTTGCTGTAGGTGGGTTGAGGAAAGGCTTGGGTTCTTTTCCATCTATTTGAGTATCAGTATGGCTGATACTGGGAGTGGTTCCTCCAAGAGAAGTCTCTGGGTCTCCTGGCCTCCTGGGGCTTGGCTTTCTGAGTCCCTAACCTCAGATTTTTCCCACTTGGCTTGTCAGCTATGGCTATGGCAGAAAGGGCCTCTGGCTTTCCCGACCTCTTGCTTTTTCACCTCTCTCAAGTCCAGGCTTTTGCTCCCATCAGCTAGACCCTCTTAGTGCTGGTCCTAAGCCACTCACAGGACTGTACCACTCCAGGTTTGGACACCCTCCCAGCCATATTGCTGACCAATAGAAGGGAACTTTCTGGTTGACCTTACAGTTCTGTTTTTACTCTTTCTGTTCAGGAAACATCTGCTTTTGACCCCTTGCTTCTAACTTTTAGACATCCTTCAGTTTTTGAGGTATCATCAGATTAACAGGAACAAGATGTATTTCTCTAGTTCCTATCTCCACACACCACTGGGGGACCTTCATCTCTGCCTACTTCACCCCCAAGGGTCTCCATCATTCACCTTCTGAGAGAGCTGGCTCTTCCTCACAGCCCACAGGCGGGCACCATGTCGCCATCAGTGTCCCCTGCACTTGACAATGGAGGAGGAGGAGGAAATGCTGAAGGAGTCTGGACACGTAGG
Source organism: Phacochoerus africanus (assembly GCF_016906955.1). Taxonomy (NCBI): domain Eukaryota; kingdom Metazoa; phylum Chordata; class Mammalia; order Artiodactyla; family Suidae; genus Phacochoerus; species Phacochoerus africanus. Next base: position 187,474,737 of record NC_062545.1, on the reverse strand, counting down.
GCAGGCTGGGGTGGGACCTTCAGAACACTGATCTTTCTGTGCCTGGAGGTCTGCTGGGTAAGGTTCTACCTAACCCTCAGCCCCCACCATCCCACCACTATAATACCAACAAACATTTATTTTAAATCTGTATCTCCTAGATTTTTCTAGGAGTCTATGAGGAGTCCCCAGGGGCAAGGCATCTGAGATTTGAAGTGCATATTCACTATTAGAATTTAAGGATCTTTTTAAAATTGGGGTTTTATGTTCTTCAAACCAGTGTTTGCAACACCTGCCTTAGCAACTGTCCATTTATAACCCTTTGTCTCCTCTTCCCATAGGAAGGAAACCAAATGGATGGCTCCATGTTTAGTTCCCTGAAGTTCACAAGACAGAAAACTCTTTGCAGATGGTCCCCTAACTATGAAAGCTAAGAGAATGAAGAAAATTTGGGGGTCCGTCTCCAAAACAGCCCTGATTGACACGATGATTGTACTCATCCACCCCACCACCCTCAGCTCCTCCCGGTCTTGGGAGGGAGGTGTGCTTGGTGCAGTGGATAAGACCCAGCTTTGCAGGCCGTGGTGGACCAAGCCGGAGCAAATGTGTTAGGAGAGGTTTCTGGAGACAGGCCCCTCCCTTGGTCTGATCTTTGACATTTGTCAAATATTCTGGTTGTGTCCTGCAGAAGTTTGCACACTATAGCCAGTCCCATTCCAAATTCTATTTCTTCATGCTGAAGCGTCCTAAATGAGTCCATTTGGGGGTATCCACTGGGTACAAAAGGAAAGTAAGAAAGGATGATACTGCAGCTATTACCCTTCTCTTTCTTGGATTTTTTTTTTTTTTTTGGTCTTTTTGCTATTTCTTAGGCCGCTCCTGCGGCACATGGAGGTTCCCAGGCCAGGGGTCCAATTGGAGCCGTAGCCACCGGCCTATGCCAGAGCCACAGCAACGCGGGATCCGAGCCGTATCTGCAATCTACACCACAGCTCACAGCAATGCCGGATCCTTAACCCACTGAGCAAGGGCAGGGACTGAACCCGCAACCTCATGGTTCCCAGTCGGATTCGTTAACCACTGTGCCATGACGCGAACTCCTCTTTCTTGGATTCTAAAGTACTTATCTTCTGATATATCATAAAATGTCTTTATGTATTACGTTTATTGTTTATCATTTATCTCTTCTTGTGGAATGTAAATGTCAAAAGGACAGGAAAATTTGTTTTGTTTACTGACAAATCTCACATGCCTGTAGAAGATCTGATATATAGTAGGCAGTCAGAAATTTCTGTTCAATTAAACTGAAGTTGAAATTGGGACACAGTTCAACATTCCCTTCCCCGATATCTGAACCCTCTGATTTTCAAAGCTTTTCTTGGTTGTGGGTTAGGCCCACTGGTGCCAGCTTGTTGGTATTCTCCTTGGAGGCTGCCATGTGCCCTCCTGCTAACGGCCGTTACACTGATTCGTTGTTCATATACAGCTCCGCCTAGGCATGGAGACAGGGCCCATGGCCAAGCTCAGGCAACCAAACTCAGATGTGAAACCTTAGACTTGGCAGCTGACACCTGACAGCCAGACACAGTAAGTTGTCCCCAGGTTTTTCCAGGCATTTCCAAGCACTCCTGGGTATGCCATATGACTACTCTGAACTTTCCTGAGCATGAGCTTTTTCACTTGACATGACTTGGAAGGCAATGAGCAAGCCCTGGTGCTCTGCTCACCATCAGCTGCTTTTCATTAGAGCAAATATTCAGCCATGCCCATGTGTTTGGCCCAGCCCTGCCTGGAGAAGTAGGTATAAAAGTTGGGCCAGTGGCCAGCAGGGACAGAAGTGGGCCCCAGATTCAGGCTCTCTGTCAGACAGAAGGGAAGAGGACCACAGATTATCACTGAGGACATAGAAGAACTGAAGACCAGATGGGTGAGTGGATTTGTCCCACATGCTATGGCAAGACGGTGGCAAACAGCTCCTATTCCTTCACTGCCCTGCCTCTTGGCTGCAAAGTGTCTTCTCCTACAGTTACCCCAAGCAATAGAGTTGTGACACCTGCCCTGCATGAATATGCTCAGGCATAGAGGGTCTCTGAGGCCTTTCTTGTCTATGGTTCTTCACACAGTTCAACTGATTTTTTACTGGAAGACCACTGATTTCAATGATACCCTTGTTCATTCAATTTTACTCATCTCTTTTCCCCCCGAGCACCTAGCACAGGTCCTTATTATGCTATAGGTCTATAGGTACTCAGTAGACATCCATTGAATAAAGAAATCAATAAATGAATATGTAAATTTTTCAGCCCCTTAGCTCTATAGATGTGGCACAAGGTTTCTTTCCATGATTACTATAGTTTAAGCACCAGACTAGAGAGACAGTTACACAGCTGACCAGTCCGCACTTCTGGGAGCAAATGTCGCAGAAGTGGATAGTTTAGGTAATTTGGTATTCTTGAGCAAGAGCAAGGAGGCCTGGTTGCTGAGTATGAGGCCCTCTGGAATTAATGCTCCAAAAGGGAATTTTCATCAGGGCCAAGGTAGGACCAGGACCAAAGGGGCAGGTGTGAGATATAAGTATTCTGACCTGTGTCATTTAACAACAGAACTGGGCAGGGGTGGCTGTGCTAGCCGTGCTAATGTGTCAGCAAGAATGAAGGTCGATGAAAGCATTCAAATTATGAAAAGACTTTTTAGGTTCATTTCTGGGAGGCAATGTGCCAAGATGGAAATAGCACAGGCTTTGCAGTCAAATCAATGAGGTTCATAGTATAGTCTAAAGTCAGGGAGCCTGATTCCTCCAGCTCCATTTTACTTCCTCATGATGTCTTTGGTTATTCTGGGTATTTTGGGCTTCCAAACAAACTTTAAAATATTTTTTTTGAGTTCTGTGGAAAAATGTCCTTGGTAATCTTGATAGAGATTGCACTGAATCTGTAGATTGCCTTGGGTAATATAGTCATTTTGATGATATTGACTCTTCCAATCCAAGAGTATGGTATGTCTTTCCATCTGTTTGTGTCATCTTTGATTTCCTTCATCAGTGTCTTATAGTTTTCAAAGTACAGGTCTTTTGTCTTTTTAGGTAGGTATTTTATTATTTTTGATGCGATGGTAAATGGTTTCCCTAATTTTTCTTTCTCATCCTACAGTCATCAAAACCATATGGTACTGGCACAAAGACAGAAATACAAATCAGTGGACCAGGATAGAAAGCCCAGAATTAAACCCATGCACCTACAGTCAACTAATCTATGACAAATAAGGCATGAATATACAATGGAGAAAACACAGACCCTTCAATAAGTAGTGCTGGGAAAACTGGACAGCCACATGGAAAAGAATGAAATTAGAACACTTCCTAACACCATACACAAAAATAAACTCCAAATGGATTAAAGACCTAGATATAAGACCAGACACTATATATATATAAAAAAAAACTCTTAGAGGAAAACATAGGCCTAACACTCTCTAACATAAACCACAGCAATATCTTCTTGGATCCACCTCCTCGTAGAGTAATGACAATGGAAACAAAAATAAATAAATAGGACTTAATTAAACTTAAAAGATTCTGCACAGCAAAGGAAACCCTAAACAAAACAAAAAGACAACCACAGAATAGGAGAAAACATTTGCAAATGAAGCAACTGACAAGGGATTAATCTCCCACTTCTGCAGCTCAATACCAAAAAAACAAACAACCCCATCAAAAAAAGCGGGCAGAAGATCTAAACAGACAATTCTCCAAAGAAGACATACAGATGGCCAAAAAACACATGAAAAGATGTTCAACATCACTCAGTATTAGAGAAATGCACATCAAAACCACTGTGAGGTACCACCTTACTCTGGCCAGAATGGCCATTATCCAAAAGTCTACAAACAATAAGTGCTAGAGAGGGTGTGGAGAAAAAGGAACCCTATTACACTGTTGATGCAAATGTAAATTGGTGCAACCACTGTGGAAAACAGGATGGAGATTCCTCAGAAAACTAAAAACAGAACTAGCATTTGATCCAGCAATCCCACTCCTGGGCATCTATCCAGAGAAAACCAAGACTCAAAAAGTCGCATGTACTCCCATATTCATTGCAGCACTCTATACAATAGCCAAGGCATGGAAACTTAAATGTCCATTGACAGAGGAGTGGATCAAGAAGATGTGGTACATATACAATGGAATATGACTCAGCCATTAAAAGGAAAGAAATAATGGCATTTGCAGCAACATGGATAGACCTAGAAATTATCATGCTAAGTGAAGTCAGTCAGACAATGAGACACCAACATCAAATGCTTCACTTACATGTGGAATCCAAAAAAAGGACAGAATGAACTTCTTTGCAGAACAGATAGTGACTCACAGACTTTGAAAAACTTCTGGTTTCCAAATGAGACAGGTTGGGGGGTGGGGGGATGCGCTGGGGGTTTAGAATGGAAATGCTATAAAATTGGGTTGTGATGATCATTGTACAACTATAAATGTAATAAAATTCATTGAGTAATTTAAAAAAATCATTGAGGTTCATATCCCTGCTGCACGATTTACCAAGCAGCAAAACTTAGTGAAGTCAAAGACAAGTATAATATGAGATCACTAATATGTGGAATCTAATAGAAATGATACAGTGGAACTTACAGACTCGAAGATTTCTAAATCAAACTTAGATTTACCAAAGGGGGAATGTGGGGAGGGGGAGGGATAAATGATGGGGTTGAGATTGATATACACACACTGGTATATACAGAATAGACAGCTAATGAGAACCTTTTGTGTAGCACAGAGAAATTTACTCAGTACTGTGTGATAACTTTATGGGACTTATATGGGAAAAGAATCTGAAAAGGAATGGATATATGTATAAGTATAATTGACTCACTTTGCTATGTACCTAAAATTAACACAACTTTGTAAGTCAACTGCACTCCAATAAAATTTTTTTAAAAAACTTAGGACAAGTTATTTAACTTTGTTTACTCATTTGCCATAAGAAGGGAAATAAACAGCTGGTGGGAATAATGCGAACGGGAAAAGGGAGAAAATGTGCATGAGAGTGCGTATCTTAATACAGTCCCCAAAACACTGAAAGTACTCAATTGCTGGTATAAAACTAACTTTAGTTCTTGCATCCTTCACTCAATAATTGTTTTAAGGCACCTGTTTTGTCTAAGCAGTTGCTATTCTATTGACATTTTATTTTCAAATATCCCTTATCAAGAAAAATTCACTTTGAAAAAGTGTCAAGAAGTGGCAGAGGCATTTTATAAAAGTTGCACATGACTTAACATTGATAAGTCCCCAAAAGAAGTCTTGATAATACCAGCTCTCAGCCTGATAACTGTTAATGAGCAACAGCTCACACTGACTTAGTAAATGGGAAAACACTGTCCTTTGATTAGCCAGGATAAGGTCTTGAAAAAATTTCCCTTCAAAAGGAAAACCTGTGTGGTTTCTCTCCTTTTGCCTCTGTTGCATGAAAGGGAGGTCTTAAGAAAGAGAGTGTGCCACAGGTCTTGAGGTCAGATGCATACACCTTCTTAAAATTCACATGCTTCATGCTTAAAAGCCCACATGTGAGGATTTCAATGCTTCTTAAACCAATCACAATCATGAGTCAAGAGGCTCCTCACTTGGTATGAGTATTGGCTGTAGATCAAATATTAATTAAATCTACACAGAGGATTTATTTCAAATTATTTTATTTTTGTCTATCATCCTTTATGATGCCCCAGTGTAGATTAATTAAAGTCAGTCAGAATTAAACAGTTAATTATATCCAACTTTAACTGTAGTTACTAATTAATCCAAATCTGCTAACATGATGTCTGGTGAGAGTCAGTTACTAATGGTGATGGCCAAGTGGGATCCCTAATGCATTTGCGATAACTAAAGAAGTTTTAAGGAAATTTTGGTTAACGAATTGTGGCCTTGTAGACCACCCGATGGGTCCCCATGTTACTGGTAATCTGAGCTGCTTAGAAGACAAACTAAGATCACCCTACACATACCTCCAATAGCGTGGGCCACATGAACAAATAATCTTTCCTTCTTGATTTTTTTACCCCAGCACACATCACCAATTGATCACTATATTCTCTCCTGGTGAGCCTAAACTCAGCTTCAGAATATTTTTCAAGATAGCCATCACCAGTTGTGCTGGTTATCTATTGCTGCCTAACAAATTATAGCAAACTTATGAGTTTAAAGCAACACATATTTGTTATCCCACGGTTTCTGTGGGTCAGGCTTCTGGGCATAGTTTAGCTGGATCCTCTGCTTCAAGGTCTTTCGCAGAGCTGCAATATCCAACTGTCAGCCAGGTCTGGGGGAAGGATTTGCTTCCACACTCATGTGGTTGTTGGCAGAATCTGGTTCTTCACAAGCTGCCAGCCTGAGGGTCTCTGTCTCTTGCTGGTTGTTGGCTGGAGGCTTATCTCAGCTCTTGCCACCTGGCCCTTTCCCTAGGCAGCTCACAAAATGGCAGCTTGCTTCCTCAAAACCAGCAAGGAAGGGAGTCTTCTAGCCAGACTGCCATTACAATTTCATGTAATGATCAGCCTGTCGTCTTTACTGTATTCTATTGCTTAGAAGCAAGTCACATGTCCTCCCCACATTTAGGAGAAGGGGATTACACCAGGGTGTGAATATGAGGAAGTAGGGACCATGAGGGTTAACTTACTTAGGCTGTCCCCCACACCAATATTTCAGAGTTAGCTGGAGAGACGACGCAGTTTTACCTTTTACTTTCCTTTTTTGTTGTTGTTGTTGTTGGTCTTTTAGGGCCACATCTATGGCATATGGAATTTCCCAGGCTAGGGGTCAAATTGGAGCTATAACTGCCCGTCTACACCACAGCCACAGTAATACAGGATCCTGAACCCACTGAGCGAGGCCAAAGATTGAACCCACATCCTCATGGATACTAGTTGGGTTCATTACTGCTGAGCTACAACGGGAATGCCCCAGTTTTACCTTTCTTGATTTAGGCAGTTAGATTGCCTGTGATGGAAATCTGCCTAGCTGAGCCAGACCACTTAAAAGTATTTGAAGGTCATGTGAAGGCATTCCTGGAAGGCTACAACGAAGAATTTTTGTTTTGTTAAAAAGGAGCATTCTAATTAAATTCTAAGTATTTCAGCTAAAGAATATTAGGGAAGACTTGCATATTCAGCAACACGGCAGACGAGTTGTCCAGTACGGAACATCTAAGAATATAGTATGAAAATACATGAAAACTTCTTTTAAGTTCATGCTGATCCTATTAAAAAAAAAAAAGTAAGAGAAATCCTCAGAAATTCAAATCAATCAGAATATGCAATTCTAAGAGGAAAGAGAACACTGAAGCACTTGTCTGTGACATCTTCTAGTCCCCAGTGACCTGAAGCTTAGGCTTTAATGGACTGATGATGTGAGGAGGAGAAAGTCCTAGGCTCCTGCATGGTGGGATATTGGATCAGAGCCAAGACATTGAAAAGACTATACCTTCAGTAATAAACTGTGGGGGAGGAACCATCTTTCATAGGAAGATGACAGAAATTACTACTTGTTTTGGCCTTGACTATTAGTAGAGAACAAAATATGGTGGAAAGTTCTCCCCTGAGAATTCCTAACCACATGAGCACCCTTCTTGAAGATTTAGAGCAAGAATTTGCACTTCCATTCCCCCCCCAAAAAAAAACCTCAATCTAAAAATTTAGATTAAAATTATCTTGAGATACAGCTACTCTAGGCCTTTGATAGAAATAGTCCCAGTCCTTTCAGAAGGAATATATTTAAATTCAAGCTTCAAATAATTCCTACAGAGAAAGTTCCAATGAGCTCACAGTAACCATAACCACCACAACAAAAAATCACAAAACACACAAGGAAATAAGCCAGTTAGAGTCTGAGCTAAGGTCTGCAGAAAAAAATAAACAATCCCAGAAACTACAAAGTTAGATATGCAAAGACTATAGGTACAGAAATTATAAGATACAGAATAAGATATAAATATATTTAAAATGTTTAAAGATGAAAAAGAAAGAATTAAAAAGGATGCTTAGGAGTAAGAGATTATTTTATTTGATTTGGGAAAATTGAAAAAATACAGCTGCTAGAAACACGAGGAACATAAATGACACTAGAAATTTGGTGAGTGATTTTAAAAGCAAATTAGACACAGGTAAGTGAGAATTTATGAATTGGAATATAGATCTGAAAAAGAAGCAGCCCAGCAAAACAAAGAAATGAAAAATTTGGGGAGAGTTTTAGAGAAATGGAGGGTAAAGTGAGAAAGTCTAACCAGAATTCTAGAAGATAGCAAAGAGAATAATATTTGGGGGAAAAAAGAGATGAAAAATTTCCAGAACTAACAAAGGATATACACCTTCATATTCAAGGATCCCTGTGAATCCCAAACAAAGTTAATTAAGAAACAAAACAAAAAACTTAGATGTATTGTTCAACTTAAGACCACCTAATAAGTTAGGAGTTTCTATCATGGCTCAGCATTAACTAACCTGACTAGTATCCATGAGGAAGCAAGTTTGATCCCTGGCCTCGCTCAGTGGGTTAAGGATCCAGCGTTGCTGTGAGCTGTGGAATAGGTCGCAGGCATGGCTCAGATCCAGCATTGCTGTGGCTCTGGCGTAGGCCAGCGGCTATAGCTCCAATTCAACCCCTAGCCTAGGAACCTCCATATGCCGTGGGTGCAGCCCTAAAAAGATGAAAAAAAAAAAAGAAAAAAAAACCCTAAGTCAAAGAGAAGCTCTTATATCATGAAATATTTTAAACTGTTGAGGGAAAAAGGCAGATTACTTATAAAAGAACAATGCTTAGACCTATTTGACATCTGAGTTCTCAACAGCAACAAAGAAGACAGAAGAAAAATGGAATAATATCTTCAAAGTGCTGAGAACAATTATCCACTTAGATTTCTATTGTTAATACAGCAATAAAAATGTCTAATTTAGATCTTACAAAAGAGAACAAATATACTAGGAAACTACATACAAGGTAGAGGAGTATGATAGGAGTTAAAGTTCTCATTTTTCTGGATAAAGGAGAAAATATTGGTAACTTGAGAACCTTACTGAGTTTGTATGAATATTAAAATTTCTAGAGCAAATGCAAAAATATCAATGAAGTACATACCTTAGGAAAAAATTTAATATAGACTGTATCCTCAAAAAATCTAAAGTGAGGCAACAAGGAGAGCAAAAGAGAGATACACAGAAAAAGTTGAAAAAAACTAGAAAGCATAAAATATTATCTAAATTAATCCAAGTAGACTAGTAATTTTAATTAATATATTCTAATTCCCTAAGTTTAAATGTAAAGATAGACTGGGGTTAAAAACCTATTTGTGTGAAGACACACAAAATTAAAATACAGTAAGTTTCAAAAGTTAAAAATGAAAAATGATATTCTAGGTTAAGTTGGTACAAAATCTGGAGCAGCTATATTTATAGTAGACAAAATAGATTTTCAGGCAAAAACATTCTAGAGACAAAGAGGGTCACTGGATATGAATGTAGGGTCCATTTGGCAGAAAAATAAAATTTGAAAGTTCTGTGTTCCTAATCAGGCACCCTCAAAATAAGTAAATCAAATTACTAGAATACCAAATATTCAAGTTCACCATCACAGTGAAAAAACAGTTATCATATTTTTCTCAATAGTGTATACACAAAAGAACTTGAAGATTTTAAACAGTAAAAAGCTTGAGCTAGAGAACATAATCAGAACATGGTACCCAACAGTTACATTCTTTTCACACATTTCTCCAAACACACATGAAACACTGTGGCAGAGACAGGCAGTAGACCCTCAACAACCATCCTCTTTCTTCTCTGTTTTTACCTGGGTATATGGCCATTCCAAACAGGGAACTACATTTCCCAGTGTCCTTTGAGGGTAAGTGTGGTCACCTGACTATGTGTTGGCCACTAGGACATGAGCAGAAGAGAGTTCTGTGCACTGAAGCGAGGGTAAAAGTTCTCTCCTCCCTGACCTCCTCCTGCGTGGAACACAGTTGGGATGGTAATGTGCACAAAGAGATTAAAAACAAGAATGTTCGCAGCAGCATAATTTGTAATAGCCTGAAACCAGAACCAAATATCCATCACCAGGGACAGGAATATGTAAATTTGGGAAATCCTCACAATGGAAAACTACAGTAAAAATAAATGAGCAACAGCCACACTTGACAACATAGCATAGAATGAAATAAACAGGACACAGGGGAATATATATAGTAGGATTCCAGTTACATAAAAGTAAAAAAAACAACAACAACAACAAAAAAACTAAATACTATATTTTACAGGATGCATAAAAATGTGGTAAAAACTAGAGAAAAGCAAGGGAATGATAGATTCAAAATTCAGTAGAGGATACTTCTTCATGGGAGGAGAGAGGCAATTAAGGCAGGATATACAGAGCACTGAAGATATAGAGTAATTTTTATTCTGAGTGATTACACAGGTTTATTTTATTATAATCTTCTATTAAAATAATATATACATATATACACACATTATGTGTTCTCTATTGTATACGTAACATATTAAAAAATGAACATAAAAGAGATGATTAGTAGGAAAACTACCAGCTTCTACCTAGACATTCATATCTTAAAAAGCCAGCAATAATTAAGACTTATCTATTATTTAATGTTTAACTGATTTAGTAAGTGCTTAAGTGTGGAAACCTGAGTTGTCTGGCACCATTTTAGTAACTCGGAGATGGAGTTCCTGAATAACTCCTGGATTAGCCCATCCTTTATCAGACTTTGTGTCTGGATCAATAGTTCACTTTACCTTTTGAATTTTTTTTTTCTTTTTACAGCTGCACCTGTGGCACATGGATGTTCCTGGGCTAGCAGCTGAATCAGAGTTGCAGCTGCAGGTCTACATCACAGCTCACAACAACACCTGATCCTTAACCCACTGAGAGAGGCCAGGCATCGAACCCACATCCTCACAGAGCCTAGGTCGGGTTCTGCTGAGCCACAATGGGAGCTCCTCTTTTGCATTTTTAGTGGATTCTTCTAGCAAATGACATCTTGTGGAAACCCAATATGTAAAACAGATAAAAGCAGAGCTGCCCTGACTGGGGAGAGGAGGGCCTCAGACTTTTCTTGTTATAACATTACTGGTGCCTGAACATAAACCCTGGAATTCTGTGGCTCTGAGGAGTGGGCAGTTAATGGAATAGCAGGAGTGACATTATCCAGTTTGTGCAACATCCTTCTTTCTCAAAGGAGGAAATAAGACCCCAGATGAAGCTCAAACCATCAGCAATAAATCTGTGGTCATTGGAGAAGACAAAATTAATTAGATTAATTAGTGGGTACCATCGCCTTTTAATAACTATTTGCCAGACCCTTCTCTGAAATGTAAACACACATACATACCCTCCCCCCACTCTCCCCACACTATCTCCCTGACAGAGCTCACGCATTAACCTCTCTAATGCGACTGCTTTCAAAGGGGGCAGCAGCTTTTGCCATGGCAAGGGGTGAAACTCATTACCACAGGATAGCTGGTCATGAAGCAGCAGAGGCAGCTTTTTCCTGCTGGGAGAATCATTCTTGCCCACCTGCTTTACCAAGTAACTCTGTCAATATGAATCAAGGCAAGGCTGGAAGCACACATTTGCCTGTACATATATGCAGTTGCAACCACGAAGGCCTAGACGAGGTGGGCACCTTAGTCTCTTCTCAGCAGGCCAACTGGGCCTCAGAGCCAGCAGAGATCGCAAACCTTGGCTCCTGCAAGAACTGCAACCCAGTTCTCTCAACAGCTGCTGCTCCTAACAGGGATTCCCTCTGGGCAATGTTCATGCCTTTGTTCCAGTCAGTTTGTCCTTTTCAGTTCTAAAGCAGGAGTCTACAATCAGGCTGGCACATCTTGCTTAGAAATATGTCCCACAAATGCTTTCACCATAGAGATGAGTATGTATGAACTTATGTGATTACTTAAAATGTAAGCAGTGCAAGGAGTCTGGTATCTAAAATATCGCCTTTAACATACTTATAAACATCCATTTGGGACTTTCTTCCAAGACCTTTTTCCAGGTCAGCTAAAAACATAAACCATCTTTATCTACAGTTTTGAATTTTAATCTTCAATTACCCAGTTTGTAGGCCCAGAATGCCTTTGAAAATATAATGAAAACTACAACCCTCTCCCAGATACATTTTTTTTCACAGAAATTTTGCACACAATTTCAGAGGACTCATGCATCCCAGGAGCTATGCATGAAAACCCTTTCCTAGCCTGACAAGCCTTTTCTTTCTCCAATTATAAGATTGCTTGTTCAAGAGAGAATAGAGCTTAGCCTCTATAATCAAATCAGTCTTTATAGGTCTGTTCAATAAACTGAAGTCAGGTTAACCATTCTGTAACTCCAGCCACACTGACTGAGATATTTTGGTTCTGGTGGAAGATGGATTAGAAAGTTGTAAGGCATATTTGCTGCCTTTTCTTTCCTCCATTCTTCCCCTGGGTTTCTTGTCCTCTATCAACATTGCCTCTTGATCATATCATTCCCTTGTTTGAGATCCCTCAGAGATTTACCATCTCCTACAGGAAAAAGTTCAGGTTCCCTGATATGCTTTCAAGGTCATCCATTTTCACCATCCGTTTGGCTTGTCTCCCTCCACTCTTGGCCTCATGTGTGCTTCCAGCCCTGCAGAAGTCCACCTCAAGGTTTTGCCTCTGCCTTTCATGCCCAGTGCCTTTGCTCACACAGCCACAGGGCTTAGAATACCCCTCTTCCTTCAGCTCATCGCTGGTCATCAGTTCACTCAGCTGCCATCTCCTCCAGAGAGACTCTGATGACCCTCTGTGTGTTCTTTGTCACCCTGAGCTTCCTTTCCCCTTTCAGGGCGCATATCAGTTTTCAATTGCCGATCTTCTCCACAAGATCATGACCTCTCCAGGGCTAGTTCACCAGTGCCTGCTGCAAGGCAGCTATTCAGTAAACATTTGAGGAAGGAAAGATGGAAATATCCTTTGACTACACCCATTACATGCTCTATCGGGACCAGGCTTCCCTGAAAGTCTCTACCTGCAGAACAATGCTAAATCATTGGGTGGGAGAAAGAGGGGTCATAATTAGTACAGGGACCTGAAAAGAAGCAAATCATCCAGTCTGTCCCAGCTGAGCCTGGCATGCTGCACTCTCCATCTTTCCTTATGGCATTGTGGCTAATGGCCCAAAAGTAGGAGCATAGTCTCAGTCTCAGATGCATGTTAGAATCCCTGGGGAGCTTTAAAAAAACACTGATACCTGGGTCACACCCCCAGAGATTCTGATTTAATTTTTCTAGGGTACAGCTGAGGCATCAGGAGTTTTAAAATCTCCCCAGGTGATGCTAATATGAAACTGTGGCGGAGATCCAGTGATTTAGCTTTGGATATGGGTTGACGTCTAGCTCTGGCACCAGAACAGCTGTGAGCATTCTGGCAAGTCGCCTAATACCTCTGAACCTCAGATTCCTCTTCATGTAGGTAGAATGAGGATTAAATGAGATGATGACTACAAAGCGCTCAGCCGGGCACCCAGTAAGTGGGCACACAGTAAGTGTTAGTGGGTGGCATTATGATACCACCAATTTTGTCCTTCCAAAGGGAAACTCCAGGAGGATGCTGGAAGAGGTGGTGAGCCATATAGATGACCAATTCCCACAAAACTGGCTGGCTGAGAAGACTCTTGATTGTGCAAGCATTCTGGAACCTATAGGATGCTCATAGCAATCCACACACCTTGATAAATGAGGTAAGATTACTATACGCAAATTAGAGATATGTTGAAGCTATTTGTCAGTGAGGCCTTTCAACTAATACTACGGTTTATGAACTTAGCAGTAAAGTTTTTTTCCCAGTCCCCAACCTCACTGAGTCTGACCAACATCAGCAAATCACTCAAATCAATTTAAAAATCCTCAGGATGTGGGGTAACATTAGCAGAGGGGCTCAACTGCAGAGAACAGAAGAATCACCTGGGGGTGTGTTTAAATATAGAACCCTTGGCTTCAACCCTCAGGATCAGTGGAGCTAATTAGAAGTATTGGGGGGGGGGGGAGTTCCCATGGTGGCACAGTGGTTAACGAATCCGACTAGGAACCGTGAGGTTGTGGGTTCGATCCCTGCCCTTGCTCAGTGGGTTAACGATCCGGCGTTGCCGTGAGCTGTGGTGTAGGTTGCAGACGCGGCTCGGATCCCTAGTTGCTGTGGCTCTGGCGTAGGCTGGCAGCTACAGCTCCGATTCGACCCCTAGCCTGGGAACCTCCATATGCCGCGGGAGCAGCCCAAGAAATAGCAAAAAGACAAAAAAAAAAAAGTATTTGGGGGCTTTAGCCCATACCCTGCAATCATCACAAGCCACCCCAAATTTCACAAAAAATGAAGTAGACAGTGATATGATATAGATAGCTGAAATATTCTTCTGTAAAGTGTGAATCTTTAGAAAAGCATTATTCTTTGCAAAAACTGGCTTCATTGAGATAGAATTTATATACAGTAAAATGCACCCATATTAAGTGAAAGTTTTGATAAACTGTGACAATTTTATACACCTGTGTAATCACAGCTGTAAGCATTGCCAAATATAAACATTTCCATCAACCCCAAATTCCCCTCCATGCCCTCTGTCAATCCTCACTCCCATCCTAGCATGGGCAACAACTGATCTGTCACCATAGACTAGGATGTATTTCTAGAGTTTTTTACAATTACAATCAGTGTCAATCTGCATCCTTAATTCTGGTTGGTTATGCTGAATCAGGTGTCCCCAGGCTATACCATGAGAAGGTTGTCCCAAAGTTTAGAATACTGACTAACCCCAAAGTTTAGAATACTGACTAACCCCAGGTACCTTCTGGTCACAAGGATTTGCATCTTCTGAGACAGAGCTGAGTGAAGGGCCGCTCTCTGTGAGTCCACAGGGCTCACTAGGCTCCTGTATCAAATAGCCAAATAAAAGATGGCAAGGCAGGAATCCAGGGCACTGCTTCCCAAATTGCGAATCCTCTCAGGTCAACAATCTCACTGCTCTGGAAAGATCCTCATGGTGTTGGAGGTCTCTATGAAAGTCTTTCTCACACCCTCCATCCCTAGTCATGCCAAGACCCAACTTTTCATCTCATTGAGGAGTAAAGCATGAGGTAAAGTTGATGCCACTGATGTCTAAAGCAAGAACCTGTAATTATGGCCTAAAGAAAGATACCACCAAATGGAATATCATGAAAGAATTCCAGAGATGGGCCTGAGTGTGAAACCATGGGTAATCATTAATTAAATCCAACATGCCTGTAACCTGCGCTAACTACTCAAGGTCATTTTAACTGCTTCTACAAAAGACTTGCATGTCCTCCAAACTGCACAGAGCCTAAACAATAAGATGTTTGCCTGAGTTGTCTTCCAGGAACCTGGCGTCAGCTGTGTCTAGTTGAAGCTAAGCTGGTTAAGACTGGATTGGAGCACCAGCCCTCCAACTGGGCATGTGCAAGTGTCCTCTCGGTGATCCTTTGATGTCAGAGGGCTGAAACTTTCACTCCCAGACTGTGCTAAGCACCCTCACGTTTGAAGGTGCAGAGGCCTGTAGTCAGTTACACCTGTGCAGAACCATGATTACAGTACCTTTCCCCGGTCACCAAAACCCATGCTCTCCACTCCCCCAGGCCTCAGACTGCCTGCTGCTTTATCCCACAAATACCCAGGGCCCCTTGCCTTCTGGGAGGCAGAATTAAGTCTTGCGCCCATGTCCTCATTTTTGCTACCTTGCAAGTACATCCTCTTTGCTGCTTGGTCTCAGGGTCTCAGCATTTTGGCTCTCTGCGTGTTGAGGACAAAACAAACCTAATTGGGTAACAAATTTGGCTAAGACAGAGCACACAGGTGGTCAAAGTTATATTTAAAGAAAACAAGGCTCGGTGCTAACAAGGCTGGTCTGCTTGGCAAGAATCCTTTAACCAAGATGGCAGGAGAAGGGAGTGTGTCATAGGAGGTGAACCCAAAAAACAAGGCTTAGGGTGCGGGACAAGAGTAAGTTCCGCAGCTCACTGCCTCTTCTTACCATCTTAGAGATCATATTACTTAACCACTGACAAAAAGGATTCTCATTTTTCTTCCAAGAAAAACATGCATTTTATTTAGCCCTGCCTCCCCAAACCACCCTGTTGTTAGTTTCATTCCTTTAGATTTTTTCTTTTGGGTTTCACTTTGAACAAGAGATGAAGTGCATCCTTAAGCTTCCATATCCACAGAATTAAGGAAGCCAGAAGTTTTTCCTTCTCCTCCTTTATTTCTTTTTCTACACTTTCCCCACCTTTTTTGTGGCCAAGCTTCATGACCCATGCCAGGCATTCTGCACAACATGATTGTGTCAGAAGTCAAAACAACAAAATAATATGTCAACTTGCCAGCCAATCTTGGCATACTACAGAAGAATCACCAGTTTCTACAACAGTTTGGAGTTTTTCTTTCACTTATTCATTCAACAAATATTTAATGAGGACCCCACAAGTGCCAGGCACTGTTTTCGACGCTGAGGATGCCAAAATTAGAGTCTGCAGTCCAGTGGAAGAAACAGATATTGAAGCAAATTAAAAGTTGGTGCTGTGGAGCAGGAAGAGAGATGGGAACATGGAAGTGGAGCAGAGGGGAGGATGCCGGAGGAGTTGAGAGATACTGAAGTTTATTTAAAAATATGCTGTGCCATCAGTGATCTCCACTCATGCAAGATCCTAGCAGATTTAATGGAGTACAGGGAAGGATCAGGGCAGGAGTGCTGAGGAGAGGTTCCATAATTTATCACTACATGTATGCTGGAACCTTGGTTTTCACCAATACATACAACCTGTTGTTCTCACTAGCTCTTCTTATTTGAAAGTCAAGATTGTCCTTCTTCAGGACACCATCAAGTAGATGTGTTGATATGTGTGAAACGGGGATTAGAGATTAAATTACTTTGGAAGAAAGGAGTATTTCAAAGAAAATAACATGTGCTGAAAATCTCTTGAAGTTTGGCCAGAAGTTCATATCAACCCTTTGTTCTGGCCAAATGCCTGAATTCTGGGGAGTTTAAACACACTGACCTTTCCCCCATGGTTGTCATAGAAACTATCCAATGGGGATGAATAGCCAAAGACATCGTAAAAGTGGGAAGTCAACAACTGGAAAGAATATATGTTGGAGTTGCTCAGGGTTATTTTAGAGCCCCCTTTTCCTTGTTTTTCACACTTACTGGTTGCCTTCTAGGGCTTCCATCCCCATCTGACCCCAAGTACCTCCAACCAAGATCTATGCATTTAGCTCTTACCTTTCCCTCCAGCTCTAGAACTACACATCTACCTGCCACAGCCAAACTCAGCATCTCCCCACTCCAGACCTATAAGCAGGAAAGAACATATTTAACAGGAATGTATGGGAAAGTCTACAGTCTAATGCAGCAGATAGAGATGGGGATTCCAATCTCTTTCCCAGCATTTTTTTAAAAATCAGATCTAAAAGCAAGTAACAAAATGGTTTAGTTTGATTTTCAGTTCTATTTCCTTTTCTCCTTGAAAAGTCCCGAAAGCAGAAAGACAGAAAAGCAGAGAGCCCCAAGAAACCCGAATGAGATGTGGCAGAAATTGTTACATGCCTCCAAATAGCCATTCTTCTCTTTTTCCTTGGTAACAGAGCCTTGATTTTATTTGGTCCAGCACTGCACACAGCTGAAAGGCATTTCCCAGCCTGCTTTGCAGTTAGCTGTAGCCACCTAGGTTCTGGTCAGTGAGACTTAATTGACAATATCTTCCAAGAAGCTTGTTTAAATGGATTTAAAGTTGTCTGACACTGCTGGAAAGAGAGCCCTGAGTCCTTTTTCTCCTTCATCCTTCCTGCTGCCACAGATACAAACATGATGACTAGAGCTTCAGCATCCTTCTTCTGCTAAGAATACTTTGGTGGTAAAAACTATGTGCTAAAGAGAGAAAAGCTTGGCCCTCTAATGACTTCACAGAACTGCCATATGAACACCGGACCCTTTCTTCCAGATTTAAGTGAAAGAATATAAGCCACCGTGTACTTAAGCTACTCCACTGAGGTCTCTGTTATGACATAACCTAATCCTTATTGAAACATTAAATAATTAGGAATTAACTGTAATATCTAATAGTCAGGAGTTAGCTGTAATGTCAGTAGTTAAAGCTTGGGTGAGACCTACAGCTGTCTGGTGACTGTGATAAATTAAACACCAGCCCTTCTCATTCTCAACATTATTGTGGCCTTGATGGATGCAAGGCAGTGACATCAGCAGGGCGAAGGGTTGCAGGTCGATTGCATGGCCTGATGAAGTTCATATGCTCTAGTAGCTGATGTTCTTTTTGGTCTTATTGTTCAATTTAGGTCTCCGGGCCTAAATTCAGCCCCAGGATGCTCAGTCTCCACAGCCTGCACTGGACTAGATCAGATACAAGCTACTTGATCCTAGTCAGCATCAAACAACCCTCATAGTAACAACGCTGCTCCAGTTTGCCTGATTAGGAAGGTCATGACACACTCCCCCAGAGCCAGGGTCAAGCCTGAAAGGAAGAAACTTCATTTAATGAGAAAAACAAGTTACTCTCTGCCCCACTCCTAACCCATCTAGATGTCCATGCACACCTCCACCAAACCCCAGAGCAAGAGTCATCCTTATCACCAGGAAGGTAAGCAGGTGAGAGGCCAGAGATGACATCTGTGCAAGTGGCCCTTTCCCCATCCCCACCCCCGGGTCAAGCAAGGTTGGAGGCCATCACTCCCACACTCAGAGAATCAGGCAGACCTCTTGCCTAGAATCAGCCCTGTCCAATTGACTCTAATTCTGGCCCTGCTCCAGAGACTCAGAGCCCTGTCCAGGTGAGCAGACAGAAGGATGCTTCCCTACGGGTCAGTGGAGAGAGGCCTTTCCCTCCTGTTTCCTTGGGCTGACATGACGTCAGCAGGTTCCACAGCAAGTGCTTCTTCAGGGTTTCTTGGGGCATGCGGGCAGGAGCAAGATCCTGAGCAGTCTAGGTAAAGCCACTTTTCACTGGGCACCCCTTTCACACCACCGTCTCACACTGTCTCATTTCTTAATTAAAAACAGGGTTTGGAATCTGAAAGAAATTAGCTGAATTTTTAACACCTTATCCAAGGCAGCCTCACTCAGTATGAAGCACTAGGAAGAGTCCTGTTATGGGCCTGCAGAGGCTTGGGTTCAAGTGCTGCTGTTCACCTAATCAGCCATGGGGTCCTGGGCCAGGCCAGGGCCTCAAGTTTCATCCTTTTTCTTTTCCTGTGAGTTCTATATACCAAGTACTTGTCAAAGTGCTGAGAATTCAGGAGCAAACAAAACGGATCAAAAACCCCTGCCTTTATGGGGTTTATGACCTGATGTAGGAGGGTAGAGGTGTCGGTAGAGGACAGACCTCAGAGAATGACATGTGTACATATATGTTCACAGACTTTGATAAATACTATGAAAGGAAAGCACATGGTTCTCAGAGGAGGAACCATCTAATTTAGATTGAGGGTGCTAACATTTTAGCTGGAGCCTGAAGAATGGAAAGGAGTTAACCAGGCAAAGAATGGAAGACAGAGGTTCCAAAAACAGGGACCAGACAGACAATGGATCTATAAGTCCATATTTCTCTTTCACAACCCCAAAATAATAATTGTTATTAGAATAATCATTATCTCTAAGAGCCTGTTGGCCAAGACCAAATGAGAGATGTGACACTCAGGAGACACTGCTGGAACAGAAGCCAGTCATCAAACACCAGACAGGAGGATCTGTACCCAGTAGACATCAACCAGCAAGGGCCAGACCAGAGCCCCAGTGCCCTCCCACACACCCAAACCCCAAACCTTAAAGCCAGGGCTCTAAGTCCCCATGAAGGGAAAAAAGGCACATGGAGATAGTCGTCCTGAATTCACTAGGATAAAATCCAAAAATCCTGAGAAAAACTGTGGTGACCAAGCCTGTCTGGAAGAACTAAGTGCAGCTTTCCGCCCTGGGCTTGCCACGGGAGTTGTTTTGCCATGGGAGGTGGTGGTTGTGCTGTGCACTGTGTGGGTATGTGTGTGCACTCTGCAAGAGGAGAGAGCAGTGGGCTGAGTCCGAGGTTGGTGGTTACGGAGTGCAGGCACGGGGCAGACAGAACACATCACCACCACTTGGCAGCCTGGCATATGAGCCCCCAGCCCACATCCTGCACTTGCGCACCCCCACCCCCACCCCCCGACCTGCTCTCCTGATGCTCTCTTGGCCCAGGCCCGAGATTTCCCAGCTCCCTCCAGCAGCATGTGCACAAGAACAAGCCGGCCCCGGCCTCCCGGGCACATTTCCCAGAGCCTCCTGACTTCTTCCTGCTCTCCAGGATATGCGCTCTGAGGCCAGAGCCTGTGGGAGCCACCTCCCTGCAGCCCATCTGCCCCAGTGGGCCCCTGAGACCCCAACTGCACTCTCCCAGGACAAATGACCTCACTCCTGCTGCCACCTGAGGGAAGACACTGGTGGCCCTGACTGGGTGGAGAGAGCCCAGCAGAGATGTAAATAGCTCTGAATAAGGATGAGGCAGCCTGGTAGAGTGAGGACTAGGCCATACAAAACCTAGAGGGCACCTGGCTCTGGGTCCAGAAGGGCAGCTCTCAGGGCAGAGAGACCATCTCCAGTCAGAAGGTGCCCCCTGCAAAACTCACCTCTGGAACCCAAGACTGAGCCTGGCCTGGATCACTCACAAAGAGTACAGGGCCTTCCCCTTGAAGCAAATTCTATCCAGTCTACCATTTATTCCTTTGGAGGACTTGGGTTTCCCTTTTTTTTTTTTTTTTTTTCCCTGGCAGGCAAGAAGCTTGCAGACAGGACAGCAGAACTGCACCAAGAGCTGAGAGTAGCCTGGAAACTCTAGCACATTCCTGGGATGTGGGTAGGGGCGTCTCCCATGCCTTAGAACACAGCCCAGAGAAAAGAGCACTGGCCTTGCATCCGGCTCCCACTGTGTCACATGGAACAGATTACCTAATATGTCTGGGACCACGGAAAATATATACTTCATGGATGTTTTGACAGGTTAGTGATATTGTGTGTGAATGTGTCTAAAACAATACCCAGCTTTTTTTTCCTACACCTTCTATTCTGATGCTGCATTTATTGCAACTTATTACTTTAATATTTTGTGTTTTGAGTTCATTATTTCTACTGTTGTTGTTGCTGCTTATATCTCTCACCAGACTTACCCAAGGGTAAGTCAAATATTCCTGAGCTAGCTACCAAAGGTGGGTGGCTTTCCTGGGATA
This sequence comes from Phacochoerus africanus, assembly GCF_016906955.1. NCBI lineage: Eukaryota > Metazoa > Chordata > Mammalia > Artiodactyla > Suidae > Phacochoerus > Phacochoerus africanus. Next base: position 187,453,464 of record NC_062545.1, on the reverse strand, counting down.
CTCATGGCAGCATTTATACCCAAAACTACTGAGAAAGGAGCTCAAGGAAATCAGTAAACTCAGGCAATCATGGACACAGTTCTGGTGTTTATCTGATGAGATATTACGAAGTCGCACACCCAGGAGCCACTTTAGAATGAAGCAATCAACCACTCACTCCTGGAGCACAGTGGGGACAGGCTGCTGTGGCCCCTCCACCCCCACCTCTAGGAGCATCAGCAAGACCCTCTGGTCCTGGGGGCAGGCTGCTGGGAGAGCAAGCTTCCAGTAATTGCAATGCTGTTTCTTCAAGAGAGGGAGGGAAAAGCATTGCAGTAATAAGCAAAGGAGAGGGAAAATCAATAAGGATGTGTGTAATGAATTTTTGTTTCCTGAAATAGCCTGGCAGGAGCCTTGCCAGGAAGAGTTAGGACTAATCAGTGACAAGATGAGAGACACAAATCCAAGAACATTATTCAGCTCTGCAGGCTCCCCTGGTGGAAGAATGTCAGTGTAACGAATTAGAGAGAGCCCAGCCTTTGTCCAAAAGACAATCTTTAAGAGAAGTTGGACAAAGGTAGTAATAGTCCCTGGGAAGGAAACTGTGCTTCTCTCAAATTCAATTGGAATTTGAGGAGAGTCTGATCAGGTTGGACAAACTATAATGGTTTTTGAAAACTTCAACTCAAATAAACGCCCTCCATTAACACTACCCATATTCCACTATTAGGCTACAAACATAATGGTGAGGAGAAGACTTCAGCTCTTCCATTTACTACTCGTTAACTGTGTAATCTTGGGCAGGTTACTTAGTATCTACGAACCTCCGTTGCATCTTCAAAATGATAGGGAGGTAGCAACACCCAAGCACCCATATTGTAAAGTTGTTGGGAAGATTACATGAGCTAATAAACGTATCAGTCATGGGGCTCAATGCCTGCCACAGGTAACACACAATAAATAGTAGTTATTATTGCTATCATTATTGTTAACTAAGCCCACTGTGCTGAGTCCTTGTTAAGATCACTGGGTCATTCAGGAGACTTTTGTTTGCCCTTAATAGGCTAGAACCACGTTTTCATTATAGAACACTCTGTACCTGGCAGAACCAGTTTTGTTGGCCCAACAAAACCGTCGAACTAGGAGTTCCCTTCATGGCTCAGTGGTTGGATCCCTGGCTTTGCTCAGTGGGTTAAGGATCTGGTGTTGCTGTGAGCTATGGTGTAGGTCACAGACGTGGCTCGGATTCTACCTTGCTATGGCTGTGGTGTAGGCTGGCAGCTTATAGCTCCAATTTGACCCCTAGCCAGGGAACTTCCATATGCCACAGGTGCAGCCCTAAAAAGCAAAAAACAAACAAACAAACAAAATACATGTTGAACTAAAAGATAGAAATTAGGAAAAGGAGATTGTCACTGATTTCCTCCCTTGAATAGTTCGTCTGTGTGTGTGTGTGTGTGTGTGCATGTGTGCGCGTGCATGTGCACATGGTTCACCTGAAAAATGGAGGGAATTCCTTTACAGATATTTTAAATGTTCAACAACTCACTCACTAGTGACAGAGCAATTATCCTTGTATTAGTATTCCTTAAAAAAACTCTGAAACATCTTCACTTCTTGCCATAATTATTTGCAATGTAGTGAAGTGGTTCTGAACTGCACTTTCATCACTTTGTTAATTCCTGTAACTAAGTTTTTAAAATCAATTTTGTTCAAGGCACAATTTACATGTAATACATAGACACAGTCTAGTGCATAGTGTAGTGAGTTTTGATAAATGTCTATACTCATATAACTGCCAGCTAAATCATAATGTAGAACATTTCCAAACAGGCTCCTTTGTACTCTTTCCCAATTAATCCCCACCTCCACTTCCATCCCCAGACAACCACTCTTACCTCTACTGTAGTTTAGATTTGTCTTTTCTGGAGTTTTATTTAAATGGAAACATACCATACGTAGTCTTTTATATCTGGCCTATTTCACCCAACATAATGTTTTTGATATTCATATTTTATTGCATGAATCAGTAGTACATTATGTTGTATGTGAGGCAGTATTCCATTACATATTTTTAAAAATTCATTCACCTATTGATGAACATTTTAGGTTGTTTCCAGGTTTTTACTATTATGAATAAACTTCCATGAATATTCATATACAAGTCTTTTGACATGTTTCCACTTCCCTTAGATGAATACCTATGAGTGGTTTTCCAGAGTCATATGATAAGTATATGTTCAGATTTCTAAGACACTGCCAAACTGTGTTCCAAAGTGGGTGTGCCATTTTACATCTCACCAGCAGTAAGACTTGCTGTGGTGCCATATATTCTCCAAAACTTGGAGTTGTTGTGACTACATTTTAAATGTTATTCTATTTTACTTGGACCTTACTAGAACTTCTTCTTCTCACCTCCCCCCCCCCCAATTTCAAGAACCTCTACCCTTCCATTTAGTGTCCCTAGACGGCAGGAGGTAAGGTTAACATATTTATTATTAAATTCTAGAACTTGTTTTAAGTACATCATTAAGTGCTCATATGAAAACAATTTAACTGCTTATCAATGGAAGAATGAATAAATAAGCTGTGAAATATATATATATATATACATATATATATATTATTTATCCATTAGAAAGAAAGAAATCCTGCCATTTGCAACAACATGGATGGAACTTGAAGGCATTATGCTAAGTGAGGTAAGTCAGAGAAAGACAGATACTCTAGGATCTCAGTTATGTGTGGAATCTGAAAAAAGAAAAACTCATAGAAACAGAGTAGACTAGTGGTTACCAGGGATGGGGGAGTCGAAGAGACATTGGTCAATGAGTACAAGCTTGCAATTAGAAGATAAAGAAGTTCTGGAGATATGATGCACAGCATAGTAATTATAGTCAATAATACTGCATTATATACTTCTAAGTTGCTAAGAGATGAGATCTTACATGTTCTCACCACAAAAAAATGATAAATATTTGATGTGATAGAGGTACAACTAATGCAGTGGTAATTACATTGAAATATATAAGCATATTAAATCAACACATTGTACTTAAACTTATACAATGTTATATGTAAATTACATCTCAATTAAAATAAGGAGTTCCTGCTGTGGTGCAGTGGGTTAAGAACCCAAATGCAGCAGCTCAAGTTGCTACAGAAGTATGGGTTTGAACCCTGGCCCAGCATAATGGGTTAAAGGATCAAGTATAGCTGTAGCTGCAGCTTGAATTCAATCCCTAGCCAGAAACTTCTATATGCCATAGGCATGGCCAATAAAATAAAATAAAATAAATAAAATAAAATAATAAAATGCTCAAAAGATGCCAGTAGCTCATCTACCAGAGAAATTCTTCCACATCAAGATCCCTCTTGTTTATTTCACTATAATCCACACATGCAAATATAAACACTTAAATTCTTCTTGTCTTTGGGCAAATGTAGCTCTGGAATAATCTAATTATAGCAGACAAAGGAAAGAGGGAAAAAAATAGCTTCCTTTAGACACTAAACTATTAGTTTCCAAGACAGTCTTTTCAACAACTGCTCAGAAAGTAGAATTGTGTGGCTCATATTTTGTAGAGTCCTTCCCTCTGGGCTTGTTTTCAGTCACTCTGGGGCCCCATTTGGCCTCCGTATCATATGCCAGTCACTAAACTCACAGCTGACCAGTGCACCTACAAACAGATCCATTGCTTCATAAAATGTATATTGTTTGGGCTGTGTTTCATTTAATGTTATCCATTCTTGTCTTAGAAAATAAAATCTCAATCTGCAGCAAAAAGAAGAACATACACAAGGTATTCCATTATGAAGACTCTGACTTAGGAAAATAAAAAGCCTCATGTACTTTAAATTTCCAAGATTTCCACATAACCACATTCTTTCTGGGATTTAAAAGAATAATAATAATAAACAACAAATCTTTGTGATGGAAGTGCCAAGGTCTTTTTTAAAAATGTGTAAATGATTTTTGAAGGCAAGTAATGGGATGTATGAGGCTTTGAGGTTCAGAACACATTTGGATGATCAAATTATATTCCTTGAGTAGCCTACAGTTATTTTCCAAACCCCAAGTACAGGAAAATACAAACCCTCTTTTTTTTTTTTTTTTTGCCAAATACTTTCCAGTTTTAAAACCAAGTAATTTAAGGAAGATGTTTGTGCTGCTATTCCTTTCTACTCGTCATTAAATGCTGTGTGCCACAAACACGTTGATACTTTTGAAAGCCATTTGTAAGAGCTTTGCTGAGTCCTTTTTCTTAGAACATTTTTATTTTACGAGTAAATTAACCTGAACATCAGAAGTTTCCACTGCAAGTGAAAATGATGAACCCAGGAGGTTTAGGGGAGTTATGAACTTGGCAAAATGCATCCTCTGCCACCCCCAGCAATCAGTGCAGCTTCCAGCAATAGAAATGCAATGGTCAAACACTGCCGGAGCCGAACATGGCCAGTCTCTGTGACAGGCAGGTGATCAATAGTGCTGTCAGCCTCTTCTTAAGGTTTGGAAGGATAGAGGCCCAGGGGGTCCTCAACACTCCAGTAAATGAACAAAACAAACACCACCACAAAAACAAAACACTGCACACCCAAGCTAGAATGTAAAAGCTTTTTTAATAAAACAACTGTTATATTTTTTGTAAATAGCAATACTGTTTATAACTGAATTACTATTTCATAACGGTATATACTATTATATTTCTTATTATTTATATAACTATATATACTATTACTATATATTATATACTTAATAGCTGTTTTGTGTATACTATTATATAACTGTACACACTATCTTATAGCTATATGTTACATATGTGTGTATATGTATATATGTACACACATATATATAAAATAAAATACATCAAAATGTTAATACCAATATTCTTTAGAGATTGGCATTATGAGTCTCTTTATGTTTCTCTTTGTGCTTTTATTTTTCAACATTTTGCATAACAAATATGTATTCCTTTTATAATCAGAAAAAGGTCACTCAAGAAGTTAAGGGAGGAGTTCCTGTCATGGCACAGTGGTTAACAAATCTGACTAGGAACCATGAGGTTGCGGGTTCGATCCCTGGCCTCACTCAGTGGGTTAAGGATCTGGCGTTGCCGTGAGCTGTGCTGTAGGTTGCAGACGTGGCTCGGATCCCACGTTGCTGTGGCTGTGGTGAAGGCCAGTGGCTACAGCTCCCATTAGACCCCTAGCCTGGGAACCTCCATATGCTGTAGGAGCGGCTCTAGAAAAGGCAAAAAGACAAAAAAAAAAAAAAAAGAAGAAGAAGTTAAGGGAAAAAAGATAAAGATGAGAAACAAAATCTAACATGACCCAGTCAGCACAGTGTGTTGGACTTGGCCTAGAGAGAAGGGCCTTGAACTTGGAGCATTCAGTGTCCTACATGAAGCTCTGTGGGCATCAGTATTGGAACCCAAGTTCAACTTGTCTTCTCTTATTCCAGAAACACTGTCAGGGACTCAATTACTTTACAACACCTGTTCTTCACGGGAAAGCAGCCCAGACAACTGATTAGATTATTTTTAATCCCTTATTTAGAAAATCCCAAGTTGCTACAACCAGTGTTCTGTATGAATGCAAAGTGAGTAGCCAAAAGGTTCAATAATTGCTGCTGCCAGAATATATTAATTATTCAGAAAGAGGTATAGCATTTTAAGTTCATGTAATTCACTGTTGACTGTACTGGGCAGGAAAGAAAAAATATCAAGTAGACTCAAATCTCATTTGAATGAAAGAGAAATAAGTATGTTAGCATTAACACAAAAGGTAACATTTCTATTAGAGTTATAGAAATACACTCCTGAAGAATGTATTAAGCCAAGGGCAGCACACCCAGAGGTGGTGTTGCTACCTGTTCACTGAACCGGGCTCCTGAACATCAACAATGTTTGCTTTAAAACAATGATAAGTCAGAATGACAAATTTGTTAGCTTCAGTAAGAAACTCATTTTGTATGGGGATTGTAATCTATCAATCCCTGTGACTAACTCATAGCATAGTGAAGTACATAGGCATCTGAGCTAGACAGATCTGAGTTCAAGTCCTAACTTCTGCACCATATTGCTGAATGACCTTGGGTAGACATTAATGCCAAGGTTTAAGCCTTGATAACAACACCTTACTGAGATGTTTAGCATTGAATTAGATAACACATATAAAGAGCTTGGAACATTGTCTATGTAGGGTGAGAGATCACTACATGTCAGCCATTATTTCCCCATTTTATAGAAGTTCAAAAAAGGTGAAGTAATTTGCCCAAAGTCCCAGAGATAGAATATAGATATAAATCCAGGTGACCTGGATCCTCATACACAGACCAAAGATAATGAGAAGAATGATAGTAATAAGTCCCGTATTATTGATTGGAAGGAGACTCAAATGTATTCTCACTCCTGCAATATTTATAATCACTTCTGACCCATGATAGAAGAGGAAAGAGAAGTCTCCCTTTTTAATTTGAAACTGCCTAAATTAAGGACTGACATACTCAGTTGTGCAAGATATACATTGTACAACTCTGAGGTTGCCTTTTACATAGATAGCAGCCTCATGGGCAACTGATTCATGGACTGCAGAACCACTATCATGCACTGGGACTAAAAAGGCACTGGGAGTGAGGAGCTAAACTGCAGAAGCTAAATACTGTTAGGAATTCGCATAGACATAATCGGAACTTTCTATGATTTCCAGAAGCACAGGGACTAGTGCTCAGTACCACTATCACCGCTTTTTGCAGGGCTAAACAGTTCTCTCTTCAGAAAGGACAAAGCACTTTTATAAATATCCTCATAATACCAATTGTTACTTTGGCAGTGCTTAGTCACAACAGGATCCACTGTTTAAAATAGCTCCGGGCCGAAACCTACAATAGGATTCTGATGCCTAAAGAAATCCTCTGAATGATGAAATGAGTTTAAGAGAATTCTAGGAAACAAGAACATGCCAGTCATCAATATTCCCCAGCCTCCAGAACTGAGTGGGCCGTCCACTTGTGGGCCTTAGTGAGAGTTAAGGCTCACCCTCATAGTATTTATTACAGGGCTGAGCACACCCAGCTTCCCAAACTGGGAGGTCCCTGTGATCCAGAAGGATTGTGGGTCTCTATACTTCCAGTGAATGAAAGAATTTATGACTTCTGAGGCAGCCTCTCTGATTATTAATGGATCCCATATTTGTAGAAAAATTTGCTGAGAAACTGAATTTTTGTCAAAAATGAATCAGAATGATTATCTGACCCAGGGCTGATGCTAGAAACTTCCTCCACATCACAGCCAGCGAAGGAAGGCCAGGCACTGGGGAAAAATCCTAAGACTCTCTGAGATTTTCATGACACTGGATTCATCCCAATCTAGCCCAAGGAGACATGTTCTATTCTCCACTTGGAGTAAGGCATGAAGTGGGCTGCCTCCAAAAGCTTTCTCAGCACTGCATCTGGTGACATTTACCCTTCAAAACTGCCAACAGAGCTATGTTCTTTCAACCAAGTCCCTTCTAGGAGGGAATCATAGCAACTCCACATTCATGTTTTTGGCTTCCTGAAGGTCTGTTGTGATGGAGGCAGAACACATGTATTTCCACATTGGGTTCAGTAGTCCTCTCCCAACTCTTTGGGCCCACTGATATTTTTAATAAACATACAATAAAAACATATTAAATATAAGAATAAGTAAAAAATAATGATGTCATAAAGACAACAATTTTGTGACAGATGTTGCTAAGACACACACACACACACACACACACACACACACGTTTATACCCACATAGTCAGCCCTTGCTATCTGCAGAAGATTGGTTCCATGACCCTGCCCCCATGAATACCAAAATCCAGATGCTCAAGTCCTTTATAAAAAGGCATAGTACAGTTGGACCTCCAGATCCACGGATGCAGAGGGCTGACTGCACATAGTAAAAAGCTTTATATATTTTAAAAGTCTCAATGAGTCCTTACATGGAGTTCCCACCGTGGCTCAGTGGTTAACAAATCTGACTAGGAACCACAAGGTTGCAGGTTCGATCCCTGGCCTCACTCAGTGGGTTAAGGATCTGGCATTGCCGTGAGCTGTGGTGTAGGTCACAGATGCGGCTCAGATCTGGCATTGCTGTGGCTGTGGTGTAGGCCGGCAGCTATAGCTCTGATTTGACCCCTAGTCTGGGAACTTCCATATGCTGCAGGTGTGGCCCTAGAAAAGACTTAAAAAAAAAGGTCAATGAGTCCTTACAATAACAAAACCATGTTTGTTCTGTTCATTGATTCAATTCAATTGATGGCGAATCTGAGGCTCAATAACTCCCAATGTCACATAAACAATAAGGGGTGGCATGAATCAAATCTCAGATCTGCCTGTAGCCCCAAATCCCATTCTTTTATCTTATATTCACCGAGAAACCTGCAAAGCTGCCCCATCCTGTTAGGTTCTTAACATATCTTTTAAAATTCATGTAATTTGCTCCAAACCATCCAGCCTCCCAAATAATAAGTAACCAAATAATAAGATTGTCTCCCAGGGTGAGATTTCATCTGAGCGATGAAGTGTGCACACCTAAGGCTTTGATTTAATTCTCTTGGGCTAAACTGATTAAATGCAGAGCAGTTTAGAATCTTTTATAATTTTATTAGATTAGATCATTAGATTTCAGAGACGAAATGAATGGAAGCCTGACCAGAGACTAAACCAGCCAAATCCAGCTGCTTGGAAGGCTCCTCAGGGCTAGCTTTTAGGATTCACTCAATAATACTACAAAGCATGACTCTCTGAACAACAGGGATAAAATTTCAATATTAAAATAACTTTTATGGTCCCAGGAAATACAGGGACATGCTTTTGTCTTGAAGCTTCATGCTTTTGCTTTAATGAAACCATAGGATATCGATTCTCAGACTCAGGGAACACTGTCCTAATGGATGTGTTCTCAAGTGATACTACTACAGCCATTAACTCATATGACTAAAAGCAAATGACTTCACCTCCTTGTGCCTTATCTCCCTTGAACCTTTCCTGAAGAATTTAGAAAAATAAGAGCATTCAATTAAAACATTTGTGTCCACATGTAAAAGACACAGTAAAATGGAATGTGAAGCTGCCCCTTATGCTTCTTTCTTTCCCAGGGTCAGGATTCCTTTGGCAAAGCCATTTCAGCAATATTTCAACAAGACACAAATATATTACCACATGCCCATCACACCCGGCTCAGTCCTGAGACAGTCATTCTTCTCTGTCTCTGTTCTCATCCTGGAGGTCCTATAAACTGTTCAGAATTACCCACATGCAGATCTCTGCCAAGCCTCTAATTTCCAGCCCTTATGTTTCATCCTTCCTGAGTTTTATATCTCAGTTATCCACAGGCTATCTCTACTTGAATATAAAAATTAATAATCGAAGTGCACCACTCCTCTCTCCCAATTTCTTCTTCCATCAGTGGTCCCAAGTTCTCCAGTCTCACAACTTTACTCTTTTTTGCCTCCCACATCAGATCAGACACCATGTCCTGCTCATTTTCTGTGCTATTAATAATTCTCTTTTTATCTTTTTAGTTCCCCCTTTTTTTCTCTCTCTCTCCTTTTTCAGCCACACATGGCATATGGAAGTTCCTGGGCCAGGGATCAAATCCAAGACACATCTGCAACTTACCCCACAGCTATAGCAACATGGGATCCTTCACCCACCGCACTGGGTCAGGGATCGAAACGGTGCCACCACAGACATAAGCTGGATCATTAACCTACTGTGCCACAGGAGGAATTCCTATTTCTTTAATTCTACTCTTAATCCAGGACTCATTACCTTATCTCTAATTTTTTGGCAACTGCCTTCCATCTCGTCCAGATTCCTCTGATTTCTTTCTATATTAGTCTACACATAGCTCAATCAGAAAAACTCTCCTCTTGACTGATTTCCATTCTGGGGCCTTACTTTTTCATCTGTTCTCCCTACTCCATGATCCTCATAAGCTTCTTCTGCCTGTTACAACCTTAGTATGAGCCCTGTCCTCCAGACAAGCTTATTTGTGCTCTGCCTCCAATATACTGCTTGCTTGTTCCCATTATTGGCATTTCAAAAGAAGAAATTGAAGGAAAGAATGAATGGGTGTATATGCCCAAACCTCAACTCTCCTCTGCTAACTCTGCCCCTCACCACCAAGATCAAAGTAAAATACATTCATAAAATTTTAGACATGGATTCTCTTCACAGATCACTGCTACTCAGAATTGGTGTTATTCCCCCCTGGGTTCTTGTCTCACACATGCGATCTGCAGTTACACATGTGTGTATGTGTTCTCTTTCCTTGTGGCAGAGATTGCCGGCTCTTTACCAAACCCAGCTCCTTTTTTTTTTTTTTTTTTTTTGGTGGGGGGTCTTTTTTAGGGCCACACTCATGCCATGTGGAAGTTCCCAGGCTAGGGGTCGAATCAGAGCTGTAGCCACTGGTCTACACCACAGCTCACAGCAACACCAGATCCTTAACCCAGTGAGCAAGGCCAGGGATCAAATCTGCATCTTCATGGATGCTAGTCAGATTTGTTTCCTCTGAGCCACGACAGGGATTCCCCAGCTCCTCTTCTTGTGTGTAACCGGACTATGTTCCACAGCTTCTTTTGCCATTAGCTAGGTGTGGCCATGTAACTACTGGATGATGGAATGCGAGTGGCAGCGACGCAGGCACTTCCAGGCTGTGGAAGCTTAAGACCAGGCTATACCTCTCCATGCTTCTGTCTCTGTTTCCCCTGGGGTGGGGAAAAGCAAAGAGCAAGGGGATTTGGGAATTAGCTGTTGAAGATGACAATGTTGCCACCAGCATGGGTCACTAAATAATGAGTCAGCCACTGACCTGGAATATTTCCCTGGATAAGAGTATAAAAACTTATGGATTTCCGGGTCTGCTGAAATTTTGATAGATCCTGTTGTGGCAGCTCAGCCCTCCCTAAATAATTCATTCAGTTCTATAACAAGCTTATATCAGATTATCACTTAAGGCTCATGCTGAATTTAGAAGCTCTTTACCTACTACGTGAAGAGACAGCTTGGGTTTCCCCAAATTTGTATGACTATGGCCAATGATGCTTTCTTTACTTCTAGAAAAGCATACTCTGAGGAAAGGCATCACTAAACTCAACCACTCTGGGCTAAGTGACTTTGATGACACGACATGGTGTTCATTCTGTGGATGTTTATACTTTAACCAGCCATCAGAAGTTTTTTTATCTCAAAGAGTTGATCAACCAGGTTGAAGTATTGGGAGATCAACACAAGTCTAATATCCAGGCTTTACATGTTCACCTTCCACCAGATGGATATAAGTAGGGAAGAGTTGGGGAGAGGATTTATAGGATTTTATGTACTTAGAAGAGCAGTGAAATAGAAGTTAACAAAAAGGGTCTATTTCCACTTTCAAGAGTAAATAGCTGTAGGACAATGTCTAAACCATTCAGTCTTTTTGTGACATATTTTTGGATAAAGTCAGAATAACAATACTTTTTGCTCTTTGTCCTCTTTGAGGACCAAATGAATTGATAGGTGTGGACAATTTTACTAAATACATACAAATATAAAACATATTGTTGTGCCAATGTTGCCTGCAATAGGAGTGCATATGTGGATGAATTCGTTAAACAATGATATGGAAAGTAACACAATACTTTATACAACAGTTTAAAATAATAATTCCCAGCTTGGACCCCACCCAAAGCAGCAGAAAGTGACTCTTCCCATGGAAACCACACACACACACACACACACACACACACACATGCTGTGATACGAAACGTGTATGTGGGACAGGGAACTCAGGTTAGAGAGAGAGCTGCCAGGCCAAGGAACAGAGCAAAGCTAACCCATGATTAATGAATAAAATATTCAGATAGGGATTTAAGGAATTTATATCGGTAATTAAAAAAAAAAAATCCTCCCACAGAAATAACTAACAAAAAGCTTCCTACTTAAACCTTAGAAAGCAGAATAGGAATAATCCAAAGTGTAATTAAGGAAGTGGTACCTCATCAGTTTGACTAGCTGACTACTGGGGAGAAGAACGGTCACAGTTGTGCCATCCGTGGTGTGAGATGAGCAGTATTCGCAGCCTACATGTGTGCCACCAGTGCCAGGCTGGAGTGCTTACAGCCAGGACCTGGGGTTTGGGGATGGACCTAAAAGTGGGGTAACAGAGATGCCTCGAGATGTGTGGGCACACAACTTCCCTTCAGCTGTACCTGGCAGTTTGCTCCCCACAACTGGGTGTCGGCGGGGATCCCAGTGAAGTCCTGGGAAGGGCTGCCCCAGACATGATGGAGACCCTCATTCCCCAGTGCACCTCAAGCTGGCAGGGTTTCAGGCAGCAGATATGCTTGCGTATTGCAAGAGAACAACCCTCCACTTTGGAGTTAAAGAAAATATTAAGGAAGTAAGTGACTGCTTTCTGTAGCCTGCTTGCACCCTCCATGTGCTTCAGGGGATGAAGAACCACAGAAATTGCCAAAGAAAGGTTCTAGGGAGCAGTACATGGTAGGCTCTAATATGTTTACTTATGAATTAGCCTTTAATCAACAGATTTAATATTAATTAATAATTCATAAGCTGTTCTTTGCATAGAAATGACATAATTATGTCTCTGATTCAATCCAACGTGTCCACTGCAGAATGTGTAAAATGTTAATTAGTAGTGAAATGCAGTTAGGAAAAAAAATTCTTTTAATTATGTAATAAGGCTCATTACAATGGGTAATCAACAAAGCTGCCAAATTAGTCCTCTGGTGGTATTATTCTATATATAGCAAATACACTTTTGTTTGAAGAAAATGTGTGTTTGAACAGACAGATTTTGAATTGCTTTCATGAAAGGAGCAGCATTAAATCCCAGAAACAGTTAGAAATGACCTTGCAAGCTTTCAGTTTTGTGAGCTGATAAAGATGGGTCAGATAAAGGAAAGGAAAAAGTCCCAAGTATTTTTCCAATAGTTCGACAAATGCTCAAAATTTCTCCTGGGCTTGAACCAATGTGATGTTAACTTTTGAAGATCGAAGCTGTATCTAAAAGAGTTTAGGTAACAGGAGCATTATAATAAAGAGGGCAAATGCAGCACCTATTGAATATATAACATCAAAGAAATAGAAAATGTGATCCCTGCCTTTTATTGATAAAGACCTCAAAAACTGAGTCTCTATCCATCCTACTTATGTGAACTCCATAGCCAAGAACTCACCAAACACATATTCATGAACAAAGATGCCACTGCATTTATCATTCATTCATTCATTCATTCATTTCTTCAAAGGTGTGTTGACTGGTTTCCATGTTCAGGCCCAGTGACAGGACCACAAAGGTGACTAGAGCGTGACCTCTGCTCCCACAGAGCTCGCGGAAGTGGTTTGAGGAGTAGACGTGAGCTTTGAAAATCAATCCCTCCTGGTCACCCATACTTTGTAGCCCCATCCTCACGACATCATAGCCTTGTGAAGTGGGCCAAATAACTTACCTGAGGCTCAGTTTCCTCATCTTCAGGGGATGATCTTATCAACCTTGTGGGGCTCTTTAAAAGTTTCAGTGGGATAATAATGTAAAATGTTTAGCCCATGCATGGCTTTTACCCATCCTTCATGTCTTGGGTGGGGGTGGTTTGTCAGCATCTGCTAAATTTAATACACATTTTCAGGAATTGTCTGTGAAACGTAATTCAAATTAACTAGCATGTGTGATTAAGTGCTGTGCTAGATACAGGAATATAAGGCAAAAAGATCTAATCCTTCCTGTGAGGAGTGACAAACCCAAACTTTCCAACCATCCTACTGGCCACCATCCCACTTATGACTTTGCATCTATTACATCCTCATCTGTGATCATTTTCTAGTCCACTCTCTGGCCACATTCATCCCTCCCCTCTGCAGATTCCCAGGTCCTGAACTCTTCTGCCTACCAGAACCTCTTCTCAGGCCTGCAGAGGCCAGACTCAAAATGCTGTTTTGAGGGGCTCAGGTCAGACTGTCCTAACCTCAAAGAAAAGAATGGAAATTCACTTCCTCCCCTCTTTACCATAGTCCTTTCCAACAGGAAGCAAAAGAACACAGCTCTGCAGACCCTGGTGTGCCAGCCTAGAGCAGGAAGTACCTTTGGTCAGCCCACTCCAGATCAGCCTCTGAGGGTCCCTTGTCAACTCACTCCCAGCAACTATGTGCCCAGTTGGCCCTGGAAGGGTTGAGGAGCCTTTAGGCCCATCTCCAGATAAGTGCAGAGTTCCAACAACTGGGGGGGTGGGAATTGAGGGGTGTTGGGCACCCTATAATATTCAGTGGCTCAGAGGGCCTGGCTCACAGAGCGTGCTTAATACATGTGGAATGTACAAATGCATGAATCTGATATGCAGGCCACCCACCTATCCCAAATCTATCCCAAAGCCTATCCAAAGCTGGGAATGACCAGAGCTTATTCACCCAGCTTAAGCAGACCTTCTGAGACTCACTCTGCCAGGAAGCTGCCAACTGTCAGACTTCACAGTTCTAGCAGAGACCACTGATCCATCCTGGGGCTTGTGAGTCCATGACAAATGCCTAGACCCTGAACTGGAATGAGATGAGGCTGCTGTGGTGGACATGGTCCAAGACGGATCAGGGATCCATCCAAGAGCAGCTTGCCCAGGCTGTATGAGTCCTTGCCTGCAGTAGGCAACCAACGCTGCTGAGATCTCCTGACCAAGGTCTCCTGCTGCCAGGACATGCCTAGTGTAGAAAGGAGCCAGGGCCTGCACATAAAAACCAGGAGGTCAGTATGAGCCCAGGGCAAGTGCAAAACGACTCTGAGGTATGTTGCTAGGCCTTAGCTACTTCTTCTACTTGCTCTCCTCACCCAGAAATAGCTTTTTTTTTAAAGATATAATAAATAATAAAGGAGAGATTGGATAGATGGATGGATGGACAGTGAGAGACAGACTGAGCAGGAGGGGGTTTGAATTTATGACACTTCCCCAGAGGTATGAGCATTCAAAAAAAAAAAAAAAGAATATACACCTATACAAAGGAAAAGCCTCCCTGTGGAAATCCACAGGACAACCCAGTTGCCAGCTATGAGGCAGCGCCAGCCCTCAGACACAGGTTTTCTAACTCCATATCATCATCTCAGACTGCACTTTTACAGGCACTATAGCCTTAGGAAATAAATATGCATAATCAGTTACTCCTGCTTCACTGTGTTCCAAGACACAAAATCTGCTAGAGAACCAAAGTTGAGATAATAATTTGGGGGCAGTGATGACAGCATTCAGACAATTGAGACGGAAGGCAACATACATTTTTTGAATCATAAAACCATTTTCCTATTACCCGAATCCAGTTAAAATCCACACAACAGCTGCTGGTGGTGTAACATATTCCCTAGAGGTAACTTATTCTGAAGACAGAAATGTAAATAACTGGTGAACTCCGGCCATCAGCAATGACCTTGAGGCCAATCAGACTCCATTTTCTATATGTAAAGACACTCAGAAGTGCCAGATATGTCTGAGTGGGATCCTCCTGGAGCTACATTCATTTTTAAGTATAAAACCACAGAAGCCATTTCTATAAAATTTGGATAATTCCAGTTTGTGTGTGACTGGTCTTCATTAGGATGGTCCACATATCAAAATTCACTGTAAAATGTTAACTGAGCAGCAAGAAGAGAGATTTTTCTCTGAGAGCCTCCTCAAGCTCACTGCAGGTGCTGAGTTGCAGGCATGGCAATGGGAGCATTTTTGCTGTCCCTCTGTAATCACTAGCCATAAGAATGGGGGGCACTGGTTGGCCCTGTAACTCAGGAGTTAGCTGGAGTTTCCTAGCCACTTCAGATAAGATGGATTTGCAACCTTTACCAAAGCCCAAAGCCCTGTCCTCAAAATTCCTTAGCTCCTTGTAGGCTTATATTTTTATATTATCTTTGACTTTATATTTTTGGTCTCTGCTGAAATTTTGCTTTTTGCTCAGCATCTGTTGATCTCTTTTGGAACTGACCCAGACTTATCACCTACTCTCCAAAACCCCCAGCTTCAAAACAAGTTCAAATAATTATACTTATGATTACCAACTAAGATTTACTGAGCGCTCATCTCTAACAGACTCTATTCAAAGCATTTATGTTTATGTTCTCATTTGATCCTCCCAACCACACTTTGAAAAATATCCGGAATGTTACTTGTAGCAGAATTAAGATTTTTGGATCACAGGAAAGTAGCATCACATTCTGCACGAAAGGAAAACAACATATGATTGTGCCTTGGTTAGTCTGGCTGCCCTGGTCTTCAGTTTCTCATAGGCTCCCTCTATCCCCTGTGGCAACCCCATCACTAATGTCCTTCTCATCTATTCTGCCTGGTATTGTCTAAGAACCTCTATTGCATACAAGGAAATCCTGCTTCTTTAGAGCACCTATTCCAAAATTCACAAGTACAAAATGATTGTGGGGCTCAGCAGAACAAGGCAACTCACTCTGCGCAGGGAGGGCTTTCCTGAGAAGGTAGTTGGGGTTATGAATAGCAGATTTGGTTGATATTCTTGTTATGATTCTTACTGCTGTTGTTATACCTGTAATCCTCAAAAAAACAAACTAAACATCAGGAATAGAACTGGAACCATCTGTAGACAATCACATTTAAGATTTTTAAATTCTTTTGCATAGAGAGTGCATTTTCATGTTCTAAATTCAAAGAGTTTAAAAGGATATAGAGTGAGACATCTTCCTTCCACAGTGGTCCCCCAGCTAGGGAGTTCTTTTCCTGAGTACAACAAATTTTACAGTATTTTGCATATATTCCAGGGATATTTTAGGCATCTACAAATACACCCTTTTAAATTTCTGTTTTTATTACAATAGGTTTAAAATGGTAGCATGCCATGCTACTGTCAGGCACTTTGCTTTTATCACTCAGCAATAGCTCTCAGAGGCCATTCCACATCAGTGCATGAAGTGTTCTTCCTTCTTTGTTACAGGTGCATAGTATTCTCTTGAGTTCTATAATGTATATAATAGGTCCTTAAAGGGTGGAATTTAGGCTGATTCCAATGTTTGGCTATTCTAAACTCCAGTTTAGTTAATAATTCATACATATATCATCTCACATATGTGCAAGGGGAAATTGATTTTAGAGGAAAAATATCGTGAGAGAAGTGTTATGGAAAGGAACAGATCCTACTTGCAAAGCTACCCAGATGCAAAGCTACCAGGTCCCCTACACTTCGCAAAAGAGAAATGGCATCTGAGTATGTTCCCCCAACTTCCCTCCTCTCCTTTAGCATCTTCACTCATCTCCTGCTTCTCTTCTGTCTTAGAGGAAGGTCTGCTACATCATTGTTGTATTTTTCCATCAGTTATCCTCCCCCTCTGCTTGCTGCCTCGATCCCTCCCTCTGGATTCATCCCTTCCATTCAGCCTACAAATGTGCTAAATTGGCCAAGCTGAAAAAACCAACTAACCAACACTGTCTTGACTCTGTTATCTCATAATTGTCTAATCTAGTTTTACTTCAAGCGAATAATTGTGGAGCACTCATTATGTGGCAAGCACTATTCTAAGATCTTTACATGGATTAACTTATTTAAGCCCTGCCAATTCTATAAGGAAGGTGTAATATTATCTTGCCCACCCCTCTTTTTTTTGCAAATGAGGAACTAGGCACAGAGAGGTTAGGTCACACAGCTAGTACATAGTGCTCCAGAGTTCACAACCTTGATCACTACATTGCTCTTTGTCACCCTACTTCTCAACAGAGCCATCTACAGCAATGTCTCTGCTTACCACCTCTGACTCACTCCTTAATCCTTCATTCATACTTAATGAACTTCTACCCTTGCTATTCTATTTAAACTTTTCTGGAAAACTACCACCAACTTCCTCAGCACCAAACTTAAAGAACCTCATTTTATAGATACTGCTTCCTAGTCATTATGCCAAGCAAATAGAAAAAATGCATTGAGATATAATTTTTAATCTCAAAGAGCTAAGAGTTTTATAGATTGTAAAAGGTAATCACAACACAATGTAACATGTGTAAAAACATATATATGCACAAATGCAGAAGAGTGTTTGTTTGATCCATGCTAAGTGGTCCAAACATGCTTTGGGAGGGAGATGGCCACTGAATAACACTTTAAAGGGTAAATAAGAATTTTCCAAGTGGATTGAAGTAGAGAGAGTGTTCCGGAACAACTGAAGGACAGATAGTGTTAGAAAAGACTCTGGTTCAGTGTCATGGGGAAAAAACATCAGTTGAGTCTAAAAAGATGGGAACAGGAGGGTGGGAGTTATTGAGAGAGGATATGGTGGGAGAAGAGGCTACAGAGTTAAGAAGGGCCATAGGTGCAAAAGAAATAAAAGCAAAAGTAAACAAATGGGACCTAATTAAACTTAAAAGCCCTTGCACTGCAAAGGAAACCATCAACAAAATGAAAAGACAATTTATGGCATGGGAGAAAATATTTGTAAATGATGCAACCATCAAACGGTTAATACCCAAAATATACAAACAGCTCAAACAACTCGATATCAAAAAAACCAAACAATCCCCTCAAAAAAATGAGCAGAAGACATGAATAGACATTTTTCCAAAGAATCCATGCAGATGGCTAACAAGCACTTGAAAAGATATCCAATATACTAATTATTAGAGACACACAAATCAAAATCGCCTCATATCTGTGAGAATGGCCATCATAAAAAAAAAATCTATAAATAATAAGTGCTGGAGAGGATGTGAAGAGAACCCTCCTCCACTGTTGGTGGAAATGTAAATTGGTGCTGCCACTATGGAGAATAGTATAGAGGTTCCTTTAAAAGAAAAAAAAAAACTAAAAATAGAACTACTATATGATCTAACAATTCCATTCTTGAGTATATATTTAGAAAAAAATGAAAACACTAATTAAAAAGATGCATCCCCCCCACCCCCGTTGTTCATAGAAGCACTAATTACAATAGCCAAGACATGGAAGAAAACCAAATACCCATCAACAGAAAACTAGATTAAGAAGATGGGAGTTCCTGTCGTGGCACAGTGGTTAACGAATCCGACTAGGAATCATGAGGTTGCGGGTTCGGTCCCTGCCCTTGCTCAGTGGGTTAGGGATCTGGCGTTGCCGTGAGCTGTGGTGTAGGTCACAGACGCGGCTTGGATCCCATGTTGCTGTGGCCCTGGCATAGACTGGTGGCTATGGCTCCGATTAGACCCCTAGCCTGGGAACCTCCATATGCCGCGGGAGCGGCCCAAGAAATGGCAAAAAGACCAAAAAAAAAAAAAAAGAAGATGGGGGGTGGGGTGGGGGTGTATACATATACACATACTAACCCTAAAAAGGAATGAAATATTGCCATTTTCAGCAACATGGATGGACCTAGAGATTATTTTGCTCAGTGAAATAAGTCAAACAGAAGGACAAATACCATGTGATGTCATTGATAGGTGGAATCTAAAAACTAATACAAATGAATGTATATGCAAAACGGAAATAGACTGATAGACATAGAAAACTGTCTTATGATTACAAACAGGGAGGAGGAAGAGGGACAAATTAGGAGTATGGGATTAAAAAACTACCATACATAAAATAGATAAGCAACAAGGATTAACTGTATGGCACAGGGAATTATACTCAATACCTTATAAGAAACTATAATGGAATTTAATCTGCAAAAACAATGGAATCACTATGCTGGACACCTAAAACTAATAACATATTGTAAATCAATTATACTTCAACTTAAAAAAGAAGGACCACAAATGTCCTGCTAAGGAGTTTGGATGTCAGGTCAAACAAGGGAAGGAGCCAGCTCACAACCTCAATACCACCTACTTAACTCAATATCCCTGGGAACTCTTATGCCTGTCACAAGCCTAGTCCATGCCCTTTTCGCAACTGTTACAAAAATATCCTAACTGATTTCTCCTCCATATTCTCTCCTGCTGATAGCATGTACCGTCCTACCCTGCTCAATTATTGCTATGATTTCCCACGGTCTTGTGAACCTGCTTTGACTCCTATCTGGCATTCCAGACCCTCCAGGATCTGAATCCAAGTCTTCTGCCCCATCCTCAACCTACCCCTCTGCCTACCCTCTACCCCTGCTCACTCTTACCCACTCCCAGAGTAGTTCTGCTAAAGGTGCCCTCTCCAACCCCATTTCCCTGCAGTATCTCCTCCAGGAATTCTTCTTCCTCAACTCTCGCTTCTCCAAGACCAATTCATTCTTCTTCTAGGACCCCACAGGGTTTTATCTGTACCTTGCGGTGGGGGAAGGGGGAGCTATTTGGCAATATAGTTATTTGTGTATTGATTCATTCAAAATTCAACAAGTATTATTTAGAATATACGATGTACCAAGCACTTATACAGTGATGAAAAAACAGGGTGTGGGGAAATTTCACACCCCAAGGGACACTTGACAATATGTAGAAGTATTTTGGTTATAACAATGTGAGAGATCGTGTGCTTATTGGCATCTAGTAGATAGAAGCCAAGGATGCTATTAAACGGCCTGCCAGGCACGCAACAGCCATCCACACAGAGAATTATCTGGCTGCAAATGTCAAAAGTGACAAGGATGATAGATTATGGACAAAAATCACATGTGGGGGCAGCTGTTTATTGTTTAGCATCCTCCAAAATACCCAATAAAATGATTTGCTACATAGTAGCTCCTAAGTATTTGTTGGAATAAAAATGGTACCCTTAGGATCTAGAAAAGGGATAAGTTTTAATTAGGAAAAGCAATAAGAAATATTAGTTAATTTCAGAGGGGAAATCATAGCCTAAACTTCTTTGTTACGGGTATGGTAAATTAAGTTAGTATTATATGTTCCATTGCTGTGTTTTCTTCATTATAATATTTATCATATAAATCCAGCAACTAGCATAGCTCATTGAGGAAGCAAGGGATTAATTAGGCAATTTCAAGATACATAAATATATTAATATTAACAAAGTATATATGGTGATGGGGGAACACATTAAGGGACATAAATCAAAGATAATATAGGAGAGCAAACTTACCAGTGGAAAACAGGCTTACAGTGTCTAGAAATGCTCTTTTGTAGTTAATAATATGACAGATTCCTGGCATAATCCTCCTATTTGTTATAGGGCTATTAATTTCATCACATGCACCTTGTTTGAACTTGCTTTATTGCATTTGTGAGTATAATGTGAAGGGTCATTAGAGGTCACGGCTATAGTAATGACTTGGCACATCCACAGCTTTTGTAATGGTTCCTGTGTGTACAGCAAAGACAAACATCTGGCAATGAATAGGGCTCAGGATGTGCTAACAAGGGTCTGCACACAGACATGAATTTCAGGGTCAGGTTAATTGAAAGCTCCAGCCATGCCCAGACTCCCCACCACCACCATAGATAGGACATTTTCCTCCCTAGCTGTCCAAGGGAGGTTTTACTCAAAGACACATGTCCTTAAAACTCTAGCCTTTGAAGCACACTGAGAGAGTTGGTCTAATCTGACCCTTTGATTTTACAGAGAGTGAAACTGAGGCAGAGGAGGTGATACGAGTTACCCAAAGGCAGAGAGCTGGCTGGCAGAGGCCCTGATTCGGATGTTTTCTGACTCCACTAAATGTCCCTGCATTTTCTTACCAATATATTCTTCAGGTTTTAAACACAACTCCCACTATCGAATGGAGACTACATTTAATACACTTGTTATCAGCAACTTGTTTCTTTACGTCATGTGCTATTTGATTTCAAATACATTTTATACTTCAAAGAGGCTTTGTATATATACCTCTAACTAAAAATGAGTGTACGCATATATTGATTTGTTCATTTTGTTGATGTCTAATGGTCAGTATCTTTGTAGCAGCCAGTGTCTAAACAGGAAAATGGAAAGTATTCCAGGTATTTCAGAGAGGATTTAATACAGGTAATCAGTTACAAAGGTTGTGGAAGGATTGGAGGGGCCCAAAACACCAAAATATTCCAATTTAAGTAACTGTAAAAAGTCCCTAGAGGAGCAAAGGGGAAATGATGTCTCCAGGTTCAAGTTCACTGCCACTGTCAGAATCTGGCTGCTGAGAAGAACATGGTGAGGCATCTGCTGCCCACTGACACTGCTTTCATTGCTGCCCAGACCTGGAAAACAAAATAGCTCCTCCTTTTCTTCCACCTTCCAGTCTCCCATCAGTACCTCCCACCAGCAGAATCTAATCATCTAGCTGGCAAAAAAAACTCTGGGAAATGTAGTTTATAGGCTTCCCTCTCCAAATGTAGAGAGATGGATGAATAAGGATCAGTAAGGACCTGAGCAACCCCAGACAGCATCTGGCATATCCATCAATCAAAAATCCTTTGTCCTATGCCAGAGTAGTATGCACATGTATTAAAGTGTCCACAATGTTGCTTCTATACCTGCCAATCTCCCATAATTGTTATTCCTATTTTCTTTTCCTGTTTCCCTTCTTTACAAATGCTAAGCAAGACACTTGGCATTGGGAATACAGAGTGAACCAGACAGTGCTTCCTCTGCAATGGGGGGTTAAATTCTGGTAGTGGGTAAGACAAACAAACACTTGAGCTCTCCTCAATTCTTTACTGCTTTGTGTTCTTGCTTTCTCATTTCTAACTTTCCCAGGATAGTAATTCCCTTATTTAAATGACATGCTGATGCTGCTTAATATTCATGGTTTAGAATGCTGGTTACACTTCTAGTGTGAATGTAAATCATTTGTCTAATAAGATGCTATTCTAAGATTAAGAGAGAATACCAGTTAATGAGTATGTGTGATTTCCACAAGTATGTTTGAATTTCATTGTCTTACCCTTCACAGCTGAGACTCAGATTCAGCTAAGGCTTTCTATATTTTCATTATATCAATTTGAGTGGTATCAATAAATAATAAGCTTTGTCAAAACAAAAAAAGACAACTATAGTTTATAAGATTTTCTCATAGATCTTGCCTGAAAAATGCATAAAAACCACTTTGTTCATTGATTCAAGTGAATGTACTGACTGTTAACCATGCATTGGTGCTGGGGACTGAGAATATAGGTGAAAATAAGAAAGAGTTGCTGTTCTCAAGGAGTTGTAGCCTAGTGGGGGAGGCAGACAAAAGAATTAACAGTGACAGCTCTGGGTACAAAGTGCCTAATGATGGGGTAAGAACACAGAGAAGGGGTACCCATATTAGTCTGAGGGCTCAGAGCAGTTTCCAGAAGTGAGGCTTTAGATGAATTGGAAGCATGCAGACAAGTCAAATGAGGAAGGAAGAAAGAAGAGGAGGCCTTTCGACTTGACCCCCCGGCAAAAAGCCCTGGAGGGCCAAGGGACAAGAGCAAAGGAAGGTGCAGGAATGACTTCCATGAAGGAGAAAATGAGATGATACAGCAATTGTTAGCAGGAGCTGGGTTGTAGAAGGATCTAAATACTGTGCAAAAGGCTCTATCCTTAAGGAAGTGAACCAGCCACCAGCTTGTAAGGTAAAGAATAAGATCATTCTGGGAGCACCATGGAGGCTGTACCAGAAGGGCTCAAGACTGAGACAGTGGGACCAGTTGAGAAAGGACAAGGACTTAAACTATGCAACTTGAAGGGAAATGAAGAGCAGAGGTCAGGGATGAGAAATATATAAGCTAGAGAGGCAATAAGATATAGTGAGAAGTACCATGCAAGCAGAAGGATCCAGAATGCCTCCCTGGGTGCTGATTTGGGTGACCAGCGGGCCAGTGGTCCAGTGACCCAGGCAGGGAAGTACAGGAGCAGGAAAAGTTCAGGGGCAGTTATTGGGGTGGTGAGAGACGGCTGGGTGAGAAGACGTCTAACATGTTGAATTTCAAGTGCCTAAGAAACATCCTTATGTTTGGTGAGAAGTAAGGACGTGGAGCTCAGTAGATAGGCCTAAGCCATCTACAGGGCTTTAGGAATTGTCTGCTTTATAATGACACCAGAGTTGCACAAGAAATTACACAGGGCAGAGAAGGAGGCCAAGAATAAATCACTTGAGAACATCCACATTTAAAAGATGTACAGAGCAAAAGAAACAAAGAAAACTAGGAAAAAATGGTTAGAACTGCAGGAGTAAACAGTCTGTGTGTGCTCTGCCTCATCCCATGAATCTGTATCCTCTAAGTTGCTTTTACTGGAAACCAGGAGACCATCCTTCCACTTCCAGTACTTCACTGAGTTCCATTAATAGCATCTTCACTACATAGTACAAACCTGTGTGCCACTGGTAGCAACTGGGTCCTGGTTCAAGCCACCTTGTGCTCTCTACTGGTCTATACAATCTCCACCCACTCAACCCTAATTCCTTCTTGTCCAGCTGTAATCCAGAGAGCCTGTCTGTTTTGCTCACACAGCACAACAGAGCTTGTTGAATGAATAAGTGATCATATGAATGAACGTAGCACTACCTAATAGTACAGAAAAAAATAAACTACTCTTTGCATTAGACATTCTGGAAGACATGGGTGACAGCTGTCCTAGAGGAGTAGAGGACATTGGAGGTTATGTCTTGAGTTCCCTGTGATGTTAGGAGCTGCGATTACTCTCTATGACTAGAGGTCACTCTCCTGTCACTAGGCAGAAGAGCTGAAGGTAAACTATTTCTTAAGATGGAAAATAAGTCCCTTAGTATTTATTCTCCCCTTCCCACTGAGGATGGGGATTTTTTGCTGGATGGACAAAAATATCCATTATACCTACTGCTTCATGCTTTTAAGCAAATCAAGCTCTAACAGTCCCACCTTGAATCTTCCTTATCATTCTTCTTCAACCTACTCAAATGCTGATATACGATAAGTTTCAATGCCCTTAATGAGATCCAAGATCAAATCCCCTGGGCCCTTAATATTCTGTTTCTATGTAACATCTTAGCAACTTTCAGGAAGTCAGGTAAGGAATTTTGTGCCTTTTACATTGGACTAAATTGAAGAGTAGTAGCTTTCACATAGGAAAATTTGTCTCACTTGGTAAACGTCTGCCAGGTCATTACTGCACCTTTCTGCAACCTTTATGAGGTGTGGAGTGAGCATTTTTTAAGAGGAAAAAAAAATTTCCCCTAATAGGATTTCTCATGAGCCAACTGCCAGAGCTGGCAGAGAAAGAGTGAAGCTGAATTGGTGAGGAGGGAGGGGTGGCCCTGTGGTGTAAAACTTGGGCCTCATTAGCGCTTAGCAGCACAGACATAATGGAAGTCTGGGAGAATCCCTTGGATTCTCGGGTCCAGGAAGCATCTCCAGAAGATAGGTGGACAGGTAGGGGCCTGGGAGATAGAGCCAGTGTGCCCAGGCAAGAACCGCAGCCCAGTGTTTATTGCTTTGCTGCTCTTTCCCATTAGGGATGTCCCCTGAAGCCTCTAGTACTGGGCACCATTTTTCAGACAGAAATTTAGCAACTCAATTGGCATCCACCTAGGCCCTATGGCAAGTGGGAACAGAGCTTGTTTTCCCTTAAAGTGACAACACAGTGATAAATGGCTCTCCTGTCTCTCCTTCTGTTGTAATACTCACTCTCTGGCTCTGCTGGATATGAAAACTGTTTCCAGTAGCACCTTGCTAGAAGGAGGTGTTTCTTAAATCTGTTTTCCCAAACTGACCTTGAAGCAGAGTGTAGGCAGTGAGCTGGATTTGAAGCCTGGCGACTGTTGATGATACCCAATTCTCTCAAAGTCTTTCCACCCCAGAAGAAAATGTAGCGCTCTCTAGGATAGAATGTAACCCTCCCTCCCAGCTGCCCTGCAAGGTAGGTCATTAGTCTCTGGGACTGTCAAAGTCAGAACAGCTGCAGGGGGAACTCAGCACAGGGAGGGATCCAGAGGGAGCAGGGAGAAGATACTGCCATGCCAGCAGGCACTGAGGATATCCTCTAGCTTAATTAGCAAAGAAATGGGTTTACAGCAGGCCGTCCAGTTCTCCAAACTAGATAGAGATAGCAACTAGCTTCCCCAAGAACTTGAATTTGCTCTAGACTGACTTTCAAGGACCACAGAGATTCTCAAAGGGGATGAGAAGGCAGGTGCCTAAAAGGTAGCCCCGTCATCATAAAGAAGCTACAGGAAGAAAGGGGCTCTTCCTGCTTTTTCTTGATATCCCTGTGACCCAGGTTCCTAGGTTTCAGGAGCCTGGGCTTAAAAGGACCATTTTAGTTGTACCAACAGAGAGTTCCTGTTGTGGCTCAGCAGAAACGAATCCGACTAGTATCCATGAGGATGTGGGTTCAATCCCTGGCCTCACTCAGTGGGTTAAGGATCTGGCAAGAGCTGTTGTATAGGTGGCAGACACGTCTAGGATCCTGAATTGCTGTGGCTGTGGCTGTGGCTGGCAGCTGTAGCTCTGACTGGACCCCAAGCCCGGGAACTTCCATATGCCGTGGGTGTGGCCCTCAAAAAAAGAAAAAAAAAAAAAAGGTGTACCAACAAAACAAGAAGGTGCCTCCTTGGCTCATACCCATCCAGTGTTGCAAAGTGCAAACACTGGGTTTCTGTCTCCTGCTGAGTCCCTCCCTTTTAGGTCTCCATTCTGAGGGTGATATGTCAGGGAGGGGATCCTCTCTGCTCCTGAACAAATGCAGAACCTCCTCAGGTGTGCTCTGTAGTTTAATCCTGATCCCAATGCAGAATCATTTGAGGAGCTCTTTAAGAAATAAATGTTCAGGCTCCACCTCCAGACCCACTAGAGGTAGTGCCTAAGAATTTTAAGTCATTTTAAAAAGAGACTCAGACAATTCTGATGCAGCCATCCACAGGCTGGCTTTGAAACCACAGTCTTACAAAAGGGAGGATTCCAGACCTGAAGTCAAATTCCTTCTCTTCCACCAACTGACTTAATATTTAGATAAGCTATTTTAACATCCCCAGGCATTAATTTCCTCATCTCCATGGTACAGGTAATCTATTGACATATTTAAAGCAGTGATTTTTATTTGCATTTTCCTCTTCTTTTTTTTTAATGGCTGCACTCACGGCATATGGAAATTCCCACACTAGGGGTGAAATCGGAGCTGTAGCTGCGACCTACAACACCACAGCTCATGGCAACACTGGATCCTTAACCCACTGAGCAAGGCCAGGGATCAAACCCCAGTCCTCATGGATCCTAGTCAGGTTTTTTAACTGCTGAGCCACGAAGGGAACTCCTTTATTTGCATTTTCTTGCCACCTTCTAAGGAAGCATTTTGCATGAGATTTAGTGTCACAGAGGAGAGGTGGAGCCAGTGGGAGCCACTCTCCTTTTAATGGGCAGCCAGGGCTGAGGATAGCGGTCTTCAAACTTCTAAAACTTCTCATTTTCCAAGGCACCAGGGTCTGGAGAGTGGTAAGGGAATCAGTGTTGCCTCTACACTTTCCGACCTTTTGCTTCCCTCACTGTACAGAGAAAGGGAGACATCGCAAATCTTACTAAGATGCACTCTCCTAAGTGCAGAACTACTTCAAATATCAGTATCCACAAAGCCCACTGGATTTGCCATAACAACCCTTCCATCCATTTCCTGAAGAGATGCATTTCTAGCACAATTACTTTAATGTGTGCTAATTAACCATAAAACTATGTAATATGTGTATATATGTATATATAGTTTTGACCAATTGTGTACTAATAATAATTCTATTGAGAACTTAATATGTCTTGATCCACTATACACAATACATTTTCTAACAGAGAGCTATGGTGACTCCCCCAAAATTAACAATTGAAGATTTTCAATGTGTATACATATCTTTTATTGAAGAGAAATGTGATAGGGTGATTAATAAAAAAGACTTAAGCATAAAAATATATCACATTAGGATAAAGTTCTGCTAAAGAAGTGAAATGGAAATACAATTTTGAGGAGGAAGAGGAACACTATAAAATTTCCAACTTAAAAAAGAGCTTGTTCATGTGTTTTTTGAACTATGGGTATTAAATCACTATAGTACCTAGATTTCACTGAGTTTAAAACAGTGCTATGACAGTCTTCTTCTAAAATGTCAATATGCCAGAAATTATATCCTTTTGTAACACTTTCGTTTAGATGAAAAACTTGTGATACCAACCTGAAAATGACATCATAGCTTTCCAGATGTTTTTGAGGGGGCACACAGAGAAAGAGTTTGAAGACCATGGGGCCATATTATAGGGTGGCACTACATGCCAAGGGGGACCCAGAGGTAGGGGAAGCTGTGGCCCTTTCCAGCCCAGGGATCAGGGTAAGAGCCAGAGGGGAGGTGAGTCAGTGCAGAGTCCTTTCAGGCAGGAAGGCTGAGGTTGCACTCTGGGCACCCCATGGCCTGTGTGTGGCATTTGAGAGGTTTCCATGAGCCCCAGCACAGAAGGGTGATCACCTCCCACAAACTTCAAAAAATCACAGATGCTTAGACTTCAGCAGTGTGAGACACAGATAACCCCAGAAGACCAGACAGGCTCATTTACCCTCCCTGGTCACCCAGTCCATGGAGTAGAACAGTAAGTGTCCAGAAGCCCCATCCCCTGATTGTGGGAGCACAGTGAGTCCTGCCAACACCCAGGACTGCCTATGGGGGAATTGAGGAATGCAGTAAGAATGTGTGACATCAGCCATCAAGGGAGAATGAATCATCCAAAAGAGACTAATTAAAATAGCCTCGAGAGGGAGTTCAATTTAGAAAGCCCTAACTATTGAAACAGGAAAGAGGCTATAAACCAGAAGAGATGGAGGTGTTGTTCATTGGTAAGACTTGGTTTTGTGCTACCTAGCAGGGTGGGGATGCATAAAGAGGTTTAAGTCAGCGGAAGAAAATAGTCTACATTGTCTTTGTGCTTTGAGTGTCTTGTGAGCAAGTACACCATCCTATTACACCTGTAAGTGAAATTAATGATACTTAACATACAGGGTTCCTGTAAGAATGAGAGAGAGCATATATAAAGTTACCCAGCACAGATGTGCTCCACGAAGGGCAACTGTGACTGTTATTAGAAAGCCTGTCAGCTTCCATTGAGGCGATGAGAAGATGCCTGGACCATGGTCCCTGGGGCCAGCATCGAGGTGTCTCCACCTTTGTGTGGCAGCAGCACTCCCTGGGCACTGAAGCTCACTTCTGATGGAGACAGGACACCTCTCCTGTCACACTCTGTACTTTATCCCTGGCTGCTGCCCTGGGCTTCAATAGCACACAGAGCTGGACAGGGACCAATTGTGAGCAAAAGCACTCACCCTCTTCTCAGAATCAGTTCTCTGATAACTGGGGCATTGTTATTAATAGGCCTGACCCTTCCTTAGGACAGGCTTGTTCCCAGGGAGCATCCCATCCTCCCTGCAAACAGTCCCCTGGGGAGCCCATCCGAGGAGACCCCTGATAAGGCTGGATCCCAGAGGGTATAGAGCACCCAGCTCCGGAAGCAGACTGACTGCCAAACTACTGAAACACAAGCTTCCAGGCCCTGTGCTGGATTTTGTATTCTTTCTCTTGAGCAGGGCCACACAAAACAGTTCAGGCCACACAAAACCTGGATCTGTCCCATCCAGACCTTATTCTTACTCTCTTTTGGAGCCTAGAAGAAAGAACTGGCCCTCACACATGCAGCTGTTGTGAGAAAACCCTAACTGTGCCAGTGATAAAAGTACCTCCACAGATGGAAAAAAAAACACTTTCAAGTTAGATTTTCTCAGCATGTTCTCTCAGATAATGAATTCATTTGCTCAAACGTTAATTAAGCACACCCCAAGTGTGGGCACAGGGCCAGGCTCCTAAGCCTATGCCAGGAGGATCTCACAGACCAGAGGGGACATGAGACTTTGACACTTAGAAATGAAATCTACCTGCACATTGCCTGAGCAGTCTTTGCAAACTCCTCCCCATGGGGCTGATGGTCAGCCTAGAGGCACCGGTAGGTGCCACCCCATGTCACCTCCCCAAGGTCCATTGACTAAAGAGTTAACACAGCAGGAGATGGGAGCCATACTCATTGTTAATGTTTTCATATATCCCTCCTTCCCACAAGTATTTTCCAAGTCCTTCCATTCTACCAGTCTCCCTTAGGGACCAATAAGCAAACCTAAGAACACTGATTATTATGATCATCTATACAGAAAACCCAGATGAGTCTGGATGACTTTTGGAATATTATCTATCATGCACAGGACCATATACAGGTAGATCTTGCCTGAGGGAAAGTCAGACTCTAAAACCTAGGTCTATAAAGCAAATACAGGCATACCTGAGAGATATTGCTTGTTCTGTCCAGACCACCACAATAAAGCAAATGCTACAGAAAAAATAAATATATAAATAAACCTTGGGTCTAAACAATAGGCCAACTAGGAATTCTAATTCCTTCTACAAGATGGGTGAAAGATAAGATTCATTGGAACAACAGCTTTCTCCTAAAGCATTTAAAATATGTTCTATTTAGAATAATTCATTTATACACGGTTGCTCAGGAACATGTCCATTGGATAAACTGAGATCAAGCATTCGTTCATTCAGCAAAAATTTATAAGTATCTGCTTTGTGCCAGGCACTGTTCTAGATACTAGGGACACAGTAGTGAATAAAATAGACAATAGTTATTTTCATGGAGCTGACAATCGGCTAGACAAATAGCAAGTAAATATATAATAGGTTCGTTTGGTGTAAATGCTGTATATAAAATAGAGTAAAGGGGGCGTCAGAGTAACTGGGTAGGGAGTGGGGTGCTATCTTTCTGGGAAGGCCACTCTGCTTGCTGATGTTTGAGCTGAGAAGATTTAGGCAGAGGAAAAAAAGGGAAAACACTGTGAAGTCAGAGCATGCTTGGTGTGCTTAAAGAATAGTAAAGGAGGATGGCGTGGCTGGGGGCTGCAGCAGCTGAGGTCAAGCCTGCAAAGGGGAGCACCGACAGGTAAGCGGTAGGAGAACAAGCCAGGACTTATGTCTGAAATGCCTGAAGCAGACGTTTGTTCTGAAATAGCTGTCAATATGCCCAGCATATATTCAGGACCTGGAATCTCCCTGACTCCTCTAGAAAATTCAATCATAAAATGCTAAACCAAATTTAGGAACTCTAAACACATTTTAGATTAAAAAAACAATTTCCTTCCAATATCCTGTAACATTATACCAGGATATCTGTGGTGAGCTGGACATGGTATAAGTGATTCCTTCTTACTGAATAAATGTGCTGTCGGCTACCTGAGCCTAGAGAGGAAAGAGTGGTACTTTCACATGCTTAATTCCACTCTGCTTTTGATTATTTCTTTGTGCTGCACTACCAACTCCCAGAAGGCTTTCTGATACACCAGCTGCTGACAGCCTTGTATGCAATATTCATTGGAAAGGTTACGCTCTGATGCTGACCTCCAAGTTCCCGATGATAAACATGAATGAGCTGGGAAGCAAATTAAACCCACCCAGGTGTCATTCCTCACCCAAAGAGCAGTGTTCTTCAAATTCTCTCTCTTCCTGTGGTGACTTACACTTTATTCTATACTTTAAAAAATTAACATAATATCAACAACTTTCACAAGTTATTCCCCCCCGCCCCTTCATCTCTCTAAGGAATTCAGTTGCTAGTGTATGGAAGGGCCAGTATCTCAGAATCTGCATGGAGTGTCGGCCACAATGATGTCTAAGAAGGATCATTTCTTTGTAGAGGAAGTTACAGTCACCTCCATGCTTGGTGGTAGGAAGCTACTAGGTAGTGTCTCAGTAAGAGAAAACTCTTTATAGAAACTGATCCACTAGGCAATCCATCTCTCAAAAGGATTTTGGCTTCTTGTCCAAGCAAAAGAATAACATCAAGGCAATTTAGTGAATAATGATCCAACTCCCAAAAGCTACTAACAAGCTTTTATTTTGTTTGTTTGGGTTTTTTTTTTTAAGATTAAAATGTCTTCTATAAAAACAAAACATTTCTCTGGAGTTCCCATTGTGGCTCAGCAGTAATGAACCTGACTAGTATCCATGAGGATGCAGGTTCCATCCCTGGCCTCCCTCAGTGGGTTAAGGATATGGCATTGCCATGAGCTATGGTGTAGGCCAGCAGGAACAGCTCTGATTCAACTCCTAGCCCGAGAACTACAATATGCCATGGGTGTGGCCCTAAAAAAAAAAAAAAATCCTCAGTGTAGAAATATATTACTGCTTCCATCATGTGAACAAAATAAGACATCATCTCTGAACAAGGAAGCCAGCCCTACTCACCAGACACTGCATCAGCCAGTGCCTTGATCTTGGACTTTTCAGCCTTCAAAACTGTCAGCCCACAGCAAGGTATGGCTGTCTGCAAGCCAGGAAGAGTGCTTTCACTAGAAACCAACCATGATGGCCCCTTGAACTGATCCCTTCCAGGATCATCCTGTCTCCTTAGGCTTCTCTTGGCTATGACAGTTCCTCAGGCTTTCCATATTTTTGATGACCTTGACCATTTGGAGAAGTACTGGTCAGCAATTTTATAGCTCTCAACTTCTAAAGAGTGAGCCAATGAATGGATGCAGGAAATAATTTCACAAATGAGGAGAAGATAAAAAAAACTGCACAAAAGAAACTAAGACTTTAGAGATGGGATTAAGATGGCAGAATAGAAGGACTGGAGCTCAACTTCTCTCATAAAAACAACAAAATTACAACCAAATGCTGAGCAACCTTCAACCAAATGGACTGGAAACTTTCAAAAAGACATCCTACTCCATAAGACAAAGAGGAGGCCACATCAAGAGGTGGGAGGGGCAATTACATGATATAAGCAACCCCATACCTCTGAGGTGGGAAGCCTCACAGACTGGAAAGTAACTGTATCACAGAGACTCACCTACAGCACTGAGGGTTCTGAGCCCCACATCAAATCCCCACGCCTGGGGATCTGCCACTGGGAGGAAGAGTCCCCAGAGCATCTAGCATTGAAGGCCAGTGGGGCTTGTGCACAGGAGCTCCACAGGACTGGGGGAAATGGAGACCACATTCTTGAAAGGCACACACAGACTTTCACATGCACTGGGTCCCAGGGCAAAGCAAAGGCTCCATAGGAATCTGGGTCTGACCTGATTGCAGTTCTTGGAGGACCTCCTGGGAAAACAGGGGGTGACTGTGGCTTGTTGGGGGGGAAGGGCATTAGAGGCAAAGCTCTTGGGAATATTCATCAGCATGTGTTTCTCTGGAGGTGGCCATTTTGGGAAAATCTGGCCCCACCCATTAGTGATGAGAAGTCCCAGGACAAACAATAATCCAGGTGGGATCACAGCCCCACCTATCTGTAAACAGGCTGCCTAAAGACTCCCCAGACACATAGCCACCTCCAATCTCACCCAGAGACAAAGCTCCACCCACCAGAGTGATGGGAATCAGCCCTGCCTACCAGTGGGCAGGCACCAGTCCCTCCCATCAGGAAGCCTACAGCAAGCCCCCATACCAACTTCATCCACAAGGGGGGCAGACACCAGAAGTAAGAGAGGCTACAACTCTATTGTCTGGGAAAAGGTCACCACACCAAAAACCTATAAAAATGAAAAAACAGAGAACTATAATTCAGATAAGGGAGAAAGAAAAAGACCCAGAAAAAACAGCTAAGTGACCAGGAAAAAGACTTTAGACTGTTGATGCTGAAGAAGATGCAAGACATTGGAAAAAAAAGTGGAGGCAAATATTGATAATTTACAGGAAATCTGAGCAAAGAGATACAAGATATAAAACTTAAACATGAAGAGATGCAAAATACAACCACTGAAAATAAAAAAAATCATTAGAAGCAACCAACAGCAGAATACAGGAGACAGAAGAATGAGTAAGTGAGGTGGAGGACAGATGAGTGGAAATCACTGATTTGGAACAGAAAAGAGAAAAAAGATTGAAAAGAAGAGAGTCTCAGAGAACTCTGGGACAACATTAAATGCACCAACATCCATATTATAGGGGTGCCAGAAGGAGAATAGAGAGGAAAAGGGACAGAAAAAATATTTGAAGAGATAATAGCTGAAATTTTCCATAACATGGGAAAGGAAACACTCACTCAAATTCAGGAAGCACAATGAGTACCATATAAAATAATCCCAAGGAGGAACACCCGAGACACATTAATCCAACTGAACAAAATAAAAGACAAAGAGAAAATATTGAAAGCAGCTAGGGAAAATAAGCAAATAACATACAAGGGAACCCCAATAAGGCTATCAGCAGATTTTTCAACAGAAACTCTGCAGGCCAGAAGGGAGTGGCATGATATACTTAACGTGATGAAAGGAAAAAGCCTCCATCCAAGATTACTTTACCCAGAAAGGCTCTCATTCAGATTTGAAGGAGAAATCAAAAGCTTTACCGATAAGCAAAAGCTAAGAGAATTCAGCAACATAGCTTTATGACAAATACTAAAAGAACTTCTATAGGCAGAAAAGAAAAGGCTGCAACCAGAAAGAAAAACACCAAAAGTGACAAAACTCACCAGTAAAGGCATATATAGAGTAAAGATATGACATCATCCATGCACAATTATGCTACCAAAATCAGAAATCATGAGGAGGGTACAAATGTAGGACACTGGAGATGCACTTGCAGTTAAGAGACCAACAATTTAAAAACAATCGTGTGTGTGTGTGTGTGTGTGTGTGTGTGTGTGTGTGTGTATACACTCCTATATCAAAACTTCAGGGCAACTGCAAACTAAAAATCTATGATTGATTCACACACAAATAAGAAAAATCAACTCAAATACAACACTAAAGATAGTCATCAAACCACAAGCAAGAGAACAAGAAGGGAAGAAAAAAGAGAAACAAAAACAAATCCAAAACAGTTAATAAAATGGCAATAAGAACATACATATCAGTAATTACCTTAAATGTTAATAGAATAAACACCCCAATGAAAAGCCACAGACTGGCTGAATGGATACAAAAACAAGATCCATATATATGCTGTCTTCAAGAGACCTGCTTCACTTCTAGGGACACATACAAATTGAAAGTGAGAGGATGGAAGAAAATATTTCATGCAAACGGGAATCAAAAGAAAGCTGGAATAGCAATACTCATGTCAGACAAAATAGACCTTAAAATGAAGAATATCTTAAGAGACAAGGAAGGACACTATATAATGCTCAAAGTGGATCAAGCCAAGAAGAAGAAGATATAACAATTTTAAGTATCTATGCACCCAACATAGGATCATCCACCACAATATATAAGGCAACTGCTAACAACCTTAAAAGGAGAAATCGACAATAACACAATAATAGTGGGGGACTTTAACACCCCACTCACAGCAATGGACAGATCATCCAGACAGAAAAACCAATAAGGAAACACAGGCCCTGAATGAAGCATTAGACCAGATGGACTTAATAGACATTTATAAGACATTCCATTCAAAAGCAACAGAATACACATTCTTCTCAAGTGCACATGGAACATTCTCTAAGATTGGTCACATCCTGGGTTACAAATCAGACCTCAGTAACTTTAAGAAAATTGAAATCATCTCAAGCACTTTTTCCGACCACAACACTATATGACTGGAAGTCAACAACAAGAAAAAAACTGCAAAAAACACAAATATGTGGACACTAAACAAAATGCTACTATCCAAAGAAGACATACATATGGCCAAAAAACACATGAAAAGATGTTCAACATCACTCAGTATTAGAGAAATGCACATCAAAACCACTATGAGGTACTACCTTACACCAGCCAGAATGGCCATTATCCAAAAGTCTACAAACAATAAGTGCTAGAGAGGGCGTGGAGAAAAAGGAACCCTATTACACTGTTGATGCAAATGTAAATTGGTGCAACCACTGTGGAAAACAGGATGGAGATTCCTCAGACAACTAAAAACAGAACTACCATTTGATCCAGCAATCCCACTCCTGGGCATCTATCCAGAGAAAACCACAACTCGCAAACACACATGCACTCCAATGTTCACTGCAGCACTCTACACAATAGCCAAGACATGGAAACAACTTAAATGTCCATCAACAGAGGAGTGGATAAAGAAGATGTGGTACGTAGACACAATGGAATATTACTCAGCCATTAAAAGGAACGAAGTACCAGCGTTTTAAGCAACATGGATAGACCTAGAAATTATCATGCTAAGTGAAGTCAGCCATACAAGAGACACCAACATCATATGCTATCACTTCCATGTGGAATCTGAAAAAAAGGACACAATGAACTTCTCTGCAGAACAGATAGTGACTCACAGACTTTGAAAAACTTATGGTTTCCAAATGAGACAAGTTGGGGGGTGGGGGGAGGCACTGAGTATTTGGGATGGAAATGCTGTAAAAATTGGTTGTGATCATTACTGTATACCTATAAATGTAATAAAATTCATTAAGCAAAAAAGTGTATATTACTGCAATTCAGAAAAGCACAAAAGAGAAAGTGAAAAAAATCACCTGATATCATCACTGAGAGATAACCCATGTTACATTTTGGTGAAAACTTTTTCAGACATTTTTAATGAATGAGTACACACATAAAATTTCTCATAAAATACAATCAAAGCATGCTTAAAATTTTGTGACAATTTTTTTTCACTGTCATGTATCATGGGCAGCTTTCTTATTTATTAGATATAGACCTAAAATCATTATTTCAAGTAGATGACTAAGATTTCATCATACAAACTATGACAGTCAAAAAATTATTTAAGTACACTTGTGCATATGAAGAAATAAGGCCTCTTTATGGTTCATAAGTGGAACATTTCACCAGCTGGTGGAAAAAAAATAATTCAGTCCAATTTTGTAATCTCAGTATAATCCTACAATGTGAACTTTCCTTGAAGGATAATGTCTTTTCTAGGCAAAATGCCTCATCTCTCATACTCATTTCTCTCCCACATCTTTTCACTAGCAAAAGCGTCTGGCTGTGTGATGGGAAAGAGTAGAGATTATGTTACATTACAGTGACAAGGGAGGATTCTAAGGAGCATCTCCCTCACCTGGTCTGCTCGAGCCTTGCTGGAACTTCCAATGATGTGGCAGGTCTTACCTGCCACCTGAACAGAGGCTGTGGAAGTACAACTGGCCATCTTGGTTTTTGTTCAGGCAATGAGTGAAATCTCTCATGATAGACCTGCTATATACCACCATGGTCAAGGTCATCCCCAGAAAGGTGTGGAGCTTCCTGGCAACTCAACCAGCACAGGGCACCCAAGGTAACACACTTTAAAGGAGACTATACAGTTGATATCTTCCATTATATCTTTGGTTGTATACAATTAAAGACAGACATGTGCAAGTCTAGGATGGCTGCCTGATTATCGCAACCAAGAAACAGGGCTGCTGCAGTTCAGCCAACTGACTGATCTCAAAGGTCCCAGTTCTGGCAGACGTCCACCTGCTCCCAGTCCCTGCTCTTTCAGTGCAGTACTCATCACCCCCACTGCTCCTTGAGGTTGCAGTGGCTGGTGATCCGTGGCCAGTGGAGGGTTCCTTGGCCCAGCAGCCTCTTGACAGCAGTGCCTGTGATCCATAAAACACCACCCAGTTGCGTTTACAACTCTCTTAGGGGATCCAGGTGTCCCATCACCTGCCTCCCCATCCTCTGTAGAATCCAGAGTTCCCAACTTTGGTGTCTTCCTCTCTGCTTTGTATTCCCAGGGAGTAGCACTCCCAGTGTACTCTATCCTCCCCCAGCCGAGCATTGAGCATATTTCCTCTTCACTTCTGCCAGCTCCATGAGGGTAGAGACCACATCTGCTGTGTTCACTATTGAGTTCACACTGCCCAGCACAGGGCATTAGAGATCCTCAAGGAATATTGGAGGAATGAACAAACAGAAGGAAGGAAGGAAGGAAGGAAGACATAATGAATACATAATGAATACACTGTGCCAGGGTGGCCCTAAGAGGGGTGTTTCTTGCCTAGCACTTGACTTCTATAATCCTGGGGATGCTGTTTCTATCTTCTGGGTCTGTCAGAAGTCAGATGGGATGATCCCTGGACAGGATCTTGTTCCTACAATGACAGAAGCTTCACTCTGTCTGGACACCAGGTTGGATGTTAATAATGGGAGAAATGAGGGATGGGCTGGGCATTCAGAAACAGTCAGTTTCTTGATACCTGGAGAGAGGAGGGTAGAGAGAGAGAGGGACAAGCTACAGGAAATCAACTGTATCCCATCTATGCCCTGCTTCACACTGCAGTGTCTTAAACTTACTAAGAGGTGAGAATCTCCCCATCATGATTTATCAAACAACTCTAATAAGTACATTTTACGGTCCAGGTCATATCCTTTCATGAGCCTCATTATTCTAAACCAGTTTTATAGCAATAAGAGAATAAAATGTGCTATAAATTATTTTTCACTAAGTGTCAATTAGCAGTTCTTCTTAAGCACTGCTTCTAAATCCAAAGGAAGAAACTTGTTTGTGCTAAATAATATGTTGCTATGATAAGTGCCAAAAATATAATCTCATATTAATTGTAATCCACTGAGATAAACTATAGAAGTCTTTTATTTTCATTTTTAAAAATACTGGGTTTTTTTTGCCAATATCTAAAGAAAACTACTTGTGCATTTTTGTTGCTATTGTTTATTTATTTATTTCCCTGACTTAAAAAAAAAAAAAGTTACTGACATTTTCCTGTGAATTAAAAATGTAACTGTAGGAGTTCCCGTCGTGGCGCATGATATAAAACTCTATTTCCAGGCTTATAACCTCAAGTTATGAGAGACAGGTACATCCAAAATTAATAGGAATAAAGAAGTTCTTTGAAAGGGCATTGGTAAAACCAAAGCTGATAAGTCTGGTTGAAATCAATATTTTTATATTTAATAACAAAAGCAAAGAATAAGTGGCATCAGGAAGCCAGGAAAAGGTATTTTGGGAGAAGGATCCTCATCTTGGAGTTAATGAGTTTCCCTACACAAGTCCCACAAGTTCAGGCATCCTGATAACATCGCAGGTGGTGTTTCACAGCCAAGATGGAATCACAGAGCTATGCAGCACATTTCTTAAGTTCGGGTTTCAATGAGGATGTCTGCATTTACCCAAAAACCTTTGAAATAATTATGTTAGGATGTAATCACAATTTTCCACTTGCCACATTGTTGGAGATGTTGTTTCAGTGTATCTCAGAGTTTTTGGAACAGAAGTTTAACACATCTTTTGAGTACGTGTGTGAAATTTTCCAGGGTGAGTGCATGAACATGTAATTCATATTTTTAAACATGTTATGAAATGCACATTGCCAATCAGCTTTCTATAAATCTCCTAACTCTTATTTTCATCCTTTTAATTTTTATTAAACAATTTTCTTTTTTCAGTATTACTGTCCTTATTCCTAACTTCAAAGAAATAATTATTTAAATGACTGTATTTTCTTACTAACCTTTGCAAATATTTTTCCCTATCAGCCCCCATCCTTTTTGGTGGTATTTTCTGCAACAGCTCTTGGTCGTGGTGTCCAGTGTCATAAGAGTTAGCATGTACTGGCTGCTTACTAGGTGCCAGGCACTACATTATCTCATTTAATTTACTGAAAGAACAGTTGTAAATTCTCCTGTTGCTTTTGCTTGAGAGAATTTGTTAAAGCCCCGTTTATTAATGTGAGAATTAGCAGCAGCTTTACTGCTTAGAGTAGACTGAAAACACAATTCACTCTGTATTCCAGCCAGGGGACTGAATGTGGCTGCTGGGTCCAGCTGGCCATGGGAAATGTCTGGATGATTTCATTTAATGCCTTTAGAAATATTTCTCACCAGGCTAATTCAAGGAAAATGGCTTGTCATGGATGATATCTGACTATAATAAGCAGCTAAAATGCTTTCCCAATAAATATTGTAAAATGAAACAGGTGTAAAGCCACAGTTGGAAAAAGCAGCAGCCAAAGAGTACTGCAAGTATTGTGGGCCAACTTTCCAACAGAAGGCTGGATCCCTGGGAGGTGACAGGGATCTGTGTTAGCAGGACATTTTCCCTGATGCTTTCAATAAATTCATCATTCATTTAAGCATTCATTTAATAAATATTGATATACTACATAGAGGCATTCTGCTGGGTCTTAGCAGGACACAAAGACTGATATGCTTCAGCCTTAAGGGTAGTAGGAATTAGAGGATCTTGTAGGATCCGTGTGAAGCTCTGCCACCTTCCATAGGTGCAGAATGCTTCCTGCTGAGAAAACCCAAGCCTCCTTAGTTGAAGGAGGTGTCAAAGGTCAGTGAGTCTGGATTGCTTGGAAAGAAAAGACCTACAGAAGAAACTGAAAAAGAGCAAGGTAGTGGATGCTGGTGGCAGGAAACAGCACCCCTCCCCTCTGGAGGAACACCAGGGGTTTAGAGACTTGCTAGTTGAGAGCTGAGTCCCAGGAGATGCCCTGTGAGGACTACCTACTGTGTGGAGGAGATGGAATAGAGGGGGTGGTAGGCAGCAGAGGAGGGCCCAGGTGGCAGGTTGGTTGGCTGGCTACTGAGTGAGATACATGAATGTGGGGCCAGCTCTGACAGAAGCCTGAGCAGCACATCCAGCACCTCCAGAATCCAATGCAGAGCTCAGAGGGGCCAAGGTTAGTGTACTTGGCAGACGTCCAGGGAACTAGGAGCTGTGGGGCTGAATGAAGGCTTACATGTCTGTACAAAGAGGGGAGGTTGGGAGGTAGCCCATGGCTCTCAAGAGAGAGAATGGGCCCTGTGATTCTCCTGTACTCCTAATGTGTGCATCATGATGATGATGACGAGGAGGAGGAGGTAGCACTGAGCCTTTACTATGCGCCAAACATTTTTCTAGGTTCTTTACATGTTACTCGTTTAATCTTGAGAACTGTATGAGGTAAATATTATTATTATCCCCACTGACAAATGATAAACCTGAGCACAAGAGGGATGACAGAACTTACCCCAATTACCACTGCTAATACCCAGCACAGCTGGACTTCAAACCAGGGCTGTCTGCCCTGCCACCACACTGTTCATCACTCAGCAACTCTGCCCCCTTAAAAAGGTCATGCTTAAGAGACGTGAAAATCTATACAGTCATGATGCCAGCCAGACATCAGTCAAAGCAGGCATCCAAGGTCAATCTCAAGAGTGTACAACTGGGAGAGCTCAGCCACATAAGTGCAGGATGTGGCTTTTGGGTTTATTTGCTTATAAAGTCTTCATTCTACCTGACTTGGAAGTGGAGCAGGAGAAGCTCATGCCGAGGATGTAGAGATGCCAGAAGGTCCTAAAAGCCACCACCCCCATGAGGCTCTCTGTGTAAACACTGATAGACATTTTGTTACAATTTATGTGTGGGTCAAGACCTGTCCATATCCAGAGCATGAGCTTCCAACGGCTAAGTTCTCTTAAAATTTTAAAATATCACTGCTAAGGATGAAATTATACAAGTGTACTTTCCCAGCAATTCTCCTGTACCTCAAACTAGAGTTAAAAAATGAGGAAAATATTACTCCTAGATTTCAGGCTTTGGGTGGAGAAGGACAGAAGGAAAAGAATAAAAAGGCATATTTTTAAATATTTATATTCTCATAAAAACCTGTACATGAATGTTCATAACAACTGTATTCTCAGTAAGTAAAAACTGGAAAGAATTAGACAGTGGTACATCTACTGCTCAAAAATAAAAAGGAATGAACTATTGATATATGCTCCCTAAAATTGTGCTTGCTACTCATTTAACTCCATTTCTGTGGGGCTCTATCCCTTCTGTCATATACTCTTAAGAGCACTCAGAAAAAAAGAGTGTGGCAACCCCCAAAATAGGGGAAATTGAGCGCCTGGGCAGTTCGTGTTAGGGGTTACTATCATCAGTGTTACACTGAATTATGTGTAAGTAGTGGTATGCCAGGGCTAGCTTGTACCATTCTTTTCACCCCAACACATATGGGATGCTCATTATGATGTCATGATCAGTAACATCATAATGGTGCTTAAAATCAGCTCTGGTGGGAGTATTTACATCATGGAAATCAACAAATCAGAGATCACTCCCAACCCTGAGAGGCTTTACCAGCATGTCAGTGTGAATAAACCACCTGAATAGGTTATTTTAGAAAGCTTCAAAAGTGGGCAGTGGGGATAAAACAGGACAAGAAAATCTAAATCAGTCCATATAACCCTCATTAGTAGTACAACCCTGGCAATCAGTTCTGAACCAGATGCATTTCTCAAACCAGAAATAAGACTTGAGTAGAAAAATCTGGGCGATCTTAATAAAGAAAAGCCTTTCAAATTTTTCAGGGAACATGAAAAATACACCAGTTTCTGAAAGCCTAGGAAAATAAAGGGTCACTCAACATAGTGAGACAAGTTGCTGAAAGGAAAAACACCTGGGCAAGATCAATTTTGACCACTTATATATGTCATATACCCTTCTTGAAGGAAGGCGATTCAGAGCCTACAAAA
The DNA here is from genome assembly GCF_016906955.1 of Phacochoerus africanus. Taxonomy (NCBI): domain Eukaryota; kingdom Metazoa; phylum Chordata; class Mammalia; order Artiodactyla; family Suidae; genus Phacochoerus; species Phacochoerus africanus. The sequence goes on along the minus strand of NC_062545.1, from coordinate 187,411,219 downwards.
ATAACTGCCTGAGTACTTTTCAAAAATTTTTAATTATTAAAAACCTATACCTGGATTTCCATTGTGGCTCAGTGGTAACAAACGCAACTAGTATCCATGAGGACATGGGTTTGATCCCTGGCCTTGCTCAGTGGGTTAAAGGACCTGATGTTGCCGTGAGCTATAGTGTAGGTCACAGACGTGGCTCAGGTCCCACATCGCTGTGGCTGTGGCATAGGTTGCAGCTGCAGCTCTGATTCAACCCCTAGCCTGGGAGCTTCCATATGCAGTGGGTGCAGTCCTAAAAAAGACAAAAAAAAAACAAAAAAAAACCTATACCTTAAAAAAGAATCTGACAAAATCCAACACTCATTTATGATATGGAAAAAAAAATCTCTCAGTAAACTAGGAATAAACGGGAACTTAATTTGATAAAGAGGTTCTGAAAAAAATGGATATGTGTATATCTGTAACCGAATCATTTTGTTGCACAGCAGAAATTATCACATTGTAAATCAACTATATTTCAATAAAGCTTTTTTTAATTTTAATTTTTTAAATTTATTTTTTATTGTTATTTCCCCCAACACACTTTTTTCCCCCCACTGATCAGCATGGGGACCCAGTTACACATACATTTATACATACTTTTTTCTCCCACTGTAGTGCTGTATTTTAAGTATCTAGACATAGTTCTCAGTGCTACACAGCAGGATCTCAATGTAAATCCATTCCAAGAGCAATAGTTTGCATCCGTTAACCCCAAGTTCCCAATCCATCCCACTTCCTCCCTCTCCCCCCCAGGCAGCCACAAGTCTATTCTCCAAGTCCATGATTTTCTTTTCTGTGGAAAGGTTCATTTGTGCTGTACATTAGATACCAGATATGAGTGATATCATATGGTATTTGTCTTTCTCTTTCTGACTTATTTCACTCAGTATGAGAGTCTCTAGTTCCATCCATGTTGCTGCAAATGGCATTATTTCATTCTTTTTATGGCTGAGTAGTATTCCACTGTGTATATATACTACATCTTCCTAATCCAACCATCTGTCGATGGACATCTGGGTTGTTTCCATGTCTTGGCTATTGTGAATAGTGCTGCAATGAACATGCGGGTGCACATGTGTCTTTTTTAAGGAAAGTTCTGTCTGGATATATATCCAAGAGTGGGACTGCTGGGTCATATGGTAGTTCTATGTATCAATTTCTAAGGTACCTCTATACTGTTTTCCATAGTGGCTGTACCAGCTTACATTCCCAGCAACAGTGCAGGAGGGTTCCCTTTGCTCCACACCCCCTCCAGCACTTGTTATTTATGAACTTATTAATGATGGCCATTCTTACTGGTGTGAAGTGGTATCTACAAGAAAAAAAAAAACAAGAAACCCTATATAACTAACATCATACTTAATAAATACTGAATGTTTCTCCTTAAGATTGGAAAAAGGGCTAGAACGTTTCTCTCTCCCTTACTAACATATGACTCTCACGATATATTCAACATAGTATTGGAAAGTGGTAATATTGCAATTGGGAAAGAAGAAGAAATAAAAGGAATTAAGATTGGAAAGGAAGAAATTAAAATGTCCCTATGTGCAGACAATATAACTGTCTGTGGAGAAAATCCCAAGGAATTTACAAAAACAAAAGAAAAACAAAAACATTCTAGAACTAATAAGTGAGCTCAGCAGGGCTGTAGGCTATAAGATCAATATTTTACAAATTAATCACATTTCCATGTACTAATAATGATATGTGGAAAATGAAATTAAAAACACAATACCATTCACACCAAAGAAAATGAATACCTGGATATAAACTTAACAAAATTTGTATAGAATCATTATGCTGAAATTTGTAAAATACTAATGAAAGAAACAAAGAACTAAATAACTGATAGACATGTGATGTTCATAAATTGATAGACTCAACAGAGTAAATATGTAATTTCTCCCCAAATCAATATACAGCTTTAATATAATCCCTATCAAAATTCTAGCAAGGTTTTTTTGTAGATATAGACAGCATTATTGTAAAATTTACATGGAATGGTAAAGAAACTGGAATAGCTAAAACAATTTTGAAAAGTAAAAACAAAGTGGGAGGAATCACTCTCCTTGATATTAAAGACTACAATATACTACAGTAATTAAGACAGTGTGGTTCCTTGAGAGGGATAAATATATAGATCAATGGGATAGAATAGAGAAACTACAAATAGACCCACACAAATATGCCCAGCTGATTTTTGGTAAAGGTGCAAAAGCAATTCCATGCAGAGAGAATTGCCTTTTCAACAAGTTGTACTAGAGCAATGTGACATCTATAGTCAAAAACCAAAACAGAACAGAACAAAAAAGGAAGAGCTTGGACTTAAGCCTTTTACCTTATAAAAAAATTAAGTCAAAATAAATCACAGACTTACATGTACAATGTAAAATTGTTACAGCTTTTTTAGAATTGGTCCGGCAAGTTTCTGGTCCTTACCAGGAGACCCCTGTAGCGAAAAAAAAAAAAAAAAAAAAAATTGAAACTAAGAACTTTTAGGAAAAAATAAAAGAAAAACCTTGGGACCTAGGGCTAAGGGAAGAATTATTAGACTTGACTACAAAAGCAAAATCCAAATAAGGAAAACTGATAAATTAGACCTCACCAAAAAAGTATAATTTTGCTTGGCAAAAGATCATCTTAAAAGAATGAAGATGCGCCACAGACTATGAGAAAATACTTGCAAACCACATATTCAACAAAGGGCTAGAATCTAGAATATATAAAAACTCAATATTAAAAAACAGTCTAGGAGTTTCCATGGTGGCTCAGCGGAAACAAACCTGACTAGCATCCATGAGGACACAGGTTCAATCCCTGGCCTCACTCAGTGGGTTAAGGATCTGGCGTTGCCATGAACTGTGGTGTAGGCTGTAGATGCAGCTTGGATCCCACACTGTTGTGGCTGTGGTATAGGCCGACAGCTACAGCTCCCAATCAACCCCTAGCCTGAGAATCTCCATATGCCATGGATGTGGCCTTAAAAAGACAAAAAAAAGATTAAAAATAAAAATAAAAAAAGTCTATTTAGGAAATGAGCAAAAAACATTAATAACATGTCACCAAAGAGGATATACAGATGGCAATAAGCACATAAAAGGATGTTCAACAACATTGTCCGTTAGGGGAATGCAAACTAAAACTACAATGACATATCATTACATACTTTTCAAAACAGCTAAAATGAAAAACAGTAACAACACCAGATACTGCCAAGAGCACAAAAAAAACGGATTTCCATAGATTACTGCTGAGACTGAAAAACAAAACAGCCACTCTGGAAAATAGTTTGGCAGTTTCATAAAAACATAATGTGACCATTGTACAATGCAATAATAACACTCTTGAGCAATTTCCCTAGATAATTAAAAATCTATATTTATATCAAAACAAAATCTATGTGCAAAGGTCATAATAGCTTTATTCATAATAGCCAAAAACTGGGAATAACCCAGCTGTCTTTCACCAGGTGATTATTAGACAAACTCTGGCACATCCATACCTTAGACTACTACTCAACAATGAAATGACAAACTATTGAACACACACAGCTTGGATGAATCTCCAGGGATCATGCTGGGTGAAAAAAAGTCAAATTCTAAAAAGTCACATACTTTATGGTTTTATTTATGTAACATTCTTGAAATAAAATTATGGATATGGAGAACAAATTAGTAGTTGCCAGACATGAGAGTTGGAAGGAAGGTATATATGGCTATGAAAGGGTACCATGAGGGATAGCTGTGATAAAAATGTTCTTTACCTTGACTATATCAATGAGATACCTGGTTGCAATAAGGTACTATGGTTTTGTTAGATGTTAGCACTGGGAGAAATGGGGTAAATGGTACAGTAACACAGGATCTCACTGTGTTATTTCTGACCAATGGATGTGAATCTACAATCATCTCAAATATTAAAATTCTAATTTTAAAGAAAACCCTATATCATGGGAACTTGTTTTCTTTTTACATTTTCATCTATAAATCTTGCTTGTTCCTTTGAAACATACTTTGTATATTTAAGAGACTTTAAAAATGTTTGATCAGAGTTCCCGTCGTGGCGCAGTGGTTAACGAATCCGACTAAGAACCATGAGGTTGTGGGTTCGGTCCCTGCCCTTGCTCAGTGGGTTAACGATCCGGCGTTGCCGTGAGCTGTGGTGTAGGTTGCAGACTCGGCTTGGGTCCTGCGTTGCTGTGGCTCTGGCGTAGGCCGGTGGCTACAGCTCCGATTCGACCCCTAGCCTGGGAACCTCCATATGCAGCAGGAGCGGCCCAAGAAATGGCAAAAAGACAAAAAAATTAAAATTAAAATTAAAAAAATAAAAATAAAAATGTTTGATCATTTGAAACAATATCTCCAAGCCCAGAAATACAGCCTGAGAAAAACGTCCAAAAGGCAGACAAAGATGTTCATTGTAACAATATGTATTGGCACAAAAGCCTGAGATCAATGTTATGTCCAATACCTATATCATATCCAAATGATATAATGATATAATATTCTGCAACCACTGAAGACAATGGTAACCAAAAAAAAAAAAATCAATGACAGGACAAGATGAAAAATTTTAATATAATGTTAAGGGACAAAATGAAAGTGGGAAATTATACATTAAACATTAGTTTAATAATCAACAATGATATGGATAGACTGAGGAAAATGTTAGCAATAATACTGCCTATCAGATAGAATTATGAGTAAGTTATTTTCTTCTCCAATATTCTTTTTGGTTTCCCACAATGAAATTACCACTGGTAAGTTCTTGGACTAATTGTTACCCTTCTAAGCTTTAGTGTCCTCACTCATTAAATGGAAATAATAATAGTACCTTCCTTATATTTGGTATTAATCTACCATGCATAGCAAATTATCTGATACACAATCAATGAAAAATAAATGTCACTTATGTGACAAGCATATATTTATAGTAATCATAATGGACCAGGCATTATTCTAAGATCTTTTCCAAATATTCCCTCATTTAGTTCTCAAAACAAGTCTCTGAAGTATAAATACTAGTATTACTACATGGAGAAATGAGGCGGAGAGAAATTAAATAATTTGCCCAAAGTTATACAGATAATAAATGTCAGAGCTGGAGTCTGAATTCAGCCTGGTTCCAAAGTCTGCTATTAATCAGTACACTATTTAACCATCATTGATTATTATTACTATTATTATCATCATGGAGTAGAAATAAAGCTATGAGTTAGATGCTAAAATAATGGAAAAGGCAGAATTTTTTTAGAGCTATATGGTTGATGATAACCAGCACAGAGAAAAAATGGTAGAGCAGATACATTGCTAGAAGTGCTTATGGAATTTGGAATCAGACAGTTTAAACTATATATCAGTTCCCCCAATTCTAACCTATATGGCATTGTATAACTTATTTAATCTTTCTGTATATGAATTACACAATCTGTGAAATAAGATGTTAAAAGTAACTACATTTCACACTCACTGATAGGATAATTGAAGATACTACATGTAAAGTTTAACTCTATATAGTACATCCTCAACAAATGCTAGTTTCTTTTCTTCCTGTTAACATCTAAAACATTGTTTTTAAACATTCAGATGATCACATCAAAATATATTCTTCATGATAAATAGACCATGTCCTGATTATCACCAGCAAAATAAAACTGATGCATGGTATCCAAGTGACTTAATTTTTTTAGAGCTATATGGTTCTTGACTACAGAACTCAAAGTTCCTGGGAAATGTGGAATTTACAGGGTGTGTAGTTGAAGCATCTCTTGGAGCTTGAATACCCAGCACAAACAGCAAGTGGGTGATTCTTGGTAACACTGTTTACTTGATAAATACAGCAGATACTATAAAACATCCCTAGCAGAGTCCTAAGACTTAACACCATCAAAAGCAAACATATACCATCCGGTCTTTATGGAGCTTTATGACCCAATAAAAATGGAAACAATAGACCATTGCATCAATATACAATCCAAATATAAAAATGAGGCCCAAGAGACACAAGGATACACCATCTGGAGCAAAAAGAAAGGGAGAATGATCAAGTATAACCAAACCATCTGTAGCAAGTCTAAACAAGTAGTATGGTATTAATTACAGATGGGGACAGATGTTCGGGGAACCTTAAGTAAAGTGTTGTGACTTATGAGTTTCCTGGCGATGGGAGGGGGTGGAGGAGGAGGAGAAAAAAGTCTTTCCAACACAAGGCATGAAGCTGAGGGATTATTCACCATGATACAAAATGATTTTACACTGATCATATTAACAGGTAATTTCATATTATAGGTCAATAGCCATGACAATTAGTAAAATCTTGTATCTTGAAGTCATATATATCAAACTTCTGAAGTTGCCATGGAAAAAAACGTAAGCTTTGGAGCTAGATGGAGCTCATGACCCCTCTCCTTACTATTAAGGTGACTGAGTAAATTAAGGTGATATTTAAACTCCTTTAATTTTCAGTTTTATTCAGCTATAAAATGAAAAAAAATTGTTTAACCTTGCAATATTATAGATTATAGATAGATTAGGTAAGAAGGGGAAAATATGAAGTACCCATTAAATCAACTGCTATTATTATTATTATTATTATTATTATTATTATTATTATTAGATTTAAAAGTGTGGAAACTCTCTAAACATTAACAAATAATATTTCCTGTGGCAAGATTTTTTTAAAATATCACCAAGATCATCATCTTCCAAAAAAAGCCAGAATTAAAGTGGAGTACTAAAGACAGTCAAATAATCCAAAAGGAGCAGAGGAACCAAAGAAGAAAATAAAAGAAAAAAAGACATAGAGAACAAACAAAAACAAAGACTAATATGGTTGACCTAACTAAAACATATCATAATTACAATAATTGTAAATGGTCTACAGATACCAATTAAAAGATTGAGACTGCTAAAAGGGAAAAACAAAACTACCCAACTATATGCTGTCTATAAGAAATTCATTTTAAACACAATGATATGGCTGTGGTAAAAGAAATGGATGAAAAAGATATACTATGTGAATAAAAAAAGAGAGAGGGATTAAATGACTATATTAATACCACACAAATAATTTCAAAACAAAGAAAATTGCCAGAGATAAGAAGGGATATTATATAATGACAAAAGTGTCAATACACCAAGAATACTTTGCATTCCTTAATATGCATGCAATTAATAAGCTGGCTCAAAATACTTGAAGCAGAAACTGACAAAACTGAAAGATAAAAAAGGAAAAAATACAATGATGTATTCCTCAACCATACTCTCCAAGTAAAAGATAAAATTAGCAGATAAAAAAAAATCATCCAAGATATAGAAGCACTGAACTATACCATCAACCAGTTGTATCTAATCATATTTAGAAAACACTTCACTAAGTAATAGCAAAACAAACTTTTTTTTTTTTTGCTTTTTAGGGCCACACCTGTGGCATATGGTGGTTCTCAGGCTAGGGGTCTAATTGATAATTAGAGCTACAGCTGAAAACAAACATTTTTTAATGTTTGTTGGGACACTGAATATTTACCATTTAGAAATAAATTTTAACAACTTTGGAGAATTTAAAACATGCAAGTTCTCTGATCATAATAGAATTAAACTAGGTATCAGTAATGAAAGATTATTTTTAAATCCTCCAAGCACTTGCAAATTAAACCACATACTTCTAGATAACCCATGATTCAAAGAGGAAGTCTCAAGGGAATTTTTTTAAACTATAAATTAAATGAAAATAAAAATAAAACATATCTAAGTTTGCAGGATACCTCTAAAGCAGTGCTGGGGGAAATTTATAGCATTAATTTCTAATTATATTAGAAGAAACGATTTCAAATAGACAATCTGAGCTTTCACCTTAAGTAGCTGGAAAAGAAGAGCAAAATAAAGCCAAAACAAGCTAAAGGAAGGAAGCAATAAAGAAAGTAGTTATCCATGAAACTCAAACAGAAAAATAAAGAAAATTAGTGAAACAGCTGATTCTTTGAAAAGATAATTAAAATTGATAAGTGTTTAGCAAGACAGAAAAAAGAGAGAAGATATAAATTACCAATACCAAAAGTGAAACAGAGGATATCACTACGGACCACAGATAATAAAGGGATAGTACAAATAACTCTACACACATAAATTTGACATAAGAAATGGAATGGTCAGGTCCCTCAAAAAACACAAACTAACAAAATTCATCCACGATGAAATAGATAACAGTTCTATGACTATTAAGTAAATGCTTAATAAACACCTGAAGAAAAATCTTCAGCCCTAGATATCTTTCTTGGTGAATTTTACTAAAAAAATTTTTTTACCAGAAATTATATATTCATTACAGTGTTATTTTCAATAACCAATATATAGAAACTACATAAATGCCCATCAGGGGGTGAATGAACAAAGAAGATGTTTTATATATACAGACACACACACACATATATATACATTTTATATATGCCACTCAGCCATAAAAGATATTAGAATCTTGCCATTTACAACACATGGATGGTCCTTGAGGGCATTATGCTAAGTGAAATAAGTCATAAAAGAAAGACAAATACCATATGATTTCACTTATATGTGGAATCTAAAAATCAAAACAAACAAAACAACAATAAAAACCAAGTTCATAGATGCAGAGAAGAGATTGGCAACTGCAAGAGGGGAAGGGGATGGGAAGGTCAGTCGAATGGGTAAAGGAGGTCAAAAGGTGCAAACTCCTAGTTTTAAAATAAATAAGTCATAGGGATATAATGCACAGCACAGAGACTGGTTAATAATGCTGTATCGAATGTTTAAAAGTTCCTAAGGGAGTTAATCTTAAAAGTTCTCACCACAAGAAAAAGAAATTGGTAACATTTATGGTGAGGGATGGTAAATAGACTTCATCATTTTGCAGCGTAGTCAAATTTAATCATTGTTACACATCTGAAACTAATATAATGTTATATGTCAATTATACCTCAACAAAAATTAATTTTTCAAAAGAAATCATGCAAATTCCATAACACTCTTTCAGAAAACAGAAGAGCAAAGAATACATCTCACCTCATTTTATGAGGCCAGAAGTCATTACCCTGATACCAAACCAGATAATAAGAGTAAAAGAAAAGAAAATAAAGACAAATATGTTTTTCTTTTGTCTTTTTAGGGCCGCACCCATGGCATATGGAGGTTCCCAGGTTAGGGGCTGAATTGGAGCTACAGTTGCCAGCCTACACCACAGCCACAGCCACGAAGGATCTGAGCCACGTCCGTGATCTATACCACAGCTCACAGCAACCCACTGAGTGAGGCCAGGGATCGAACCTGCATCCTCATAGATGCCAGTCAGATTAGTTTCCTCTGAGCCATGACAGGAACTCCTCAATATTCTTCATGGATGCAAAACACTCAACGAAGTATCAGTACATTGTATTCAACAATACGATGCACCACAATCAAGTAGGCTTTATTCAGGGAATGTAAGGCTGCTTTGTGTTTAAAACTCAAGCATGTAATCCACATTATTAACGTTCTAAAGAAAAACTACCGTATTATCGTAGTAATTGATATAGGAAAACCATTTTAAAAAAAATCAACATCCATTATGACAAAAACTCTCAGCAAACTAAAAACACAAGGGAACTTCCTCAACCCGATAAAAAGAAATCTATAAAAAAACCTATGGCTAACACCATACTTATTGATGTATGCTGAATGTTTTATTCCTAATACTGGGAACAAGGCAAGGATGTCCACTTTCATCAGACCTATTCAATATCAGAAGTCTTAGCCAGTGCAGCTAGCAATAAGCAGAAATAAAAGACATATCAAATGAAAAGGAAGAAATAAAAATTCACCTATTCAGAGATGATGCAATCATCTACATAAAAGCCTAAGCAATCTGAAAAAAATAAAATAAAAAGTTGGTGAGGAAGGCCTCGCAATACAAGGTCAACTTACAAAAACTAATCATATTTATGTACATGAACATGGAAAAACAAAATTTAAAAATACAGTACCATGTAGAATAGATACAAAATAAAATATTTACATATAAATTAACAGAATATGTATAGGATCTATATGTTGAAATGACAAAACACTGATAAAAAGATTTAAAGACCTAAATACAATGAGAGACATATCTTGTGTCACAGATAGAATATTCATGTCCCCCCCAGATCCCCATGTTGAAGCCATAACCTCCAGTGTGGCTGTATTTGGAAATGGTTCATCTAAGGAAGTAAACTGAGGTCATAGGGTGGGGCCCTGCTCTGACAGGATTAGTGTCCTGATAAGATGAGACAGGGCTCACAAAGTCTTTCTCCAAGCCCCAGAAGAAGAGGTCATGTGTGCACACAGTGAGAGAACTTACCAGACACTGGCCCTGCCAGCATGTTGACCTTGGACTTCCAGTCTCCAGAATTGTGAGTAAAAAAATTTCTGTTGCATAAGCAATCCAGTCTATGGTACTTTGTCATGACAGCCTGAACAGACTAATACACCATGTTTCTGGATTGAAAGACTCAAGAAAGTAAAAATGTTAACTCCACCAAATTGATCTAGAGATTTAATACCATTCCAAACAAAATACCAACAGGACTTTTTATAGAAAACCTAATTCTCAAATATCAATGGAAAGGCAAAGCAGCCAATGCAATCATTTAAAATGAGAATAAAGTTGGAAGAACCAACACTACCTAAACTTAAGACTTACTAAAAGCTATAGTAATCAAAAGAACATAGTATTGGTCAAAGAATAAACACATAAATCAATGGAACAAAACAGATGGTCAATAAATAAATTAATATAAATACAGTTGATTGATTTTTGACAAAGGCAAAGACAATTCAATGGAGAAAGAACAGTCTTTTCAACAATAGTGTTGGAGTAATTGGATATCCTTATGCAAAAATATGAGTCTCACCCATTGTCTCCATTAGTACTTTTAATAAAAATTACATAAAAATTAAAATGTATCATGGGTCTAAATGTAAAAATAAAACTCTTATTCTTTTTTTTTTTTTCAGTTATTTTAGGACCGCACCAGCAGCATATGGAAGTTTCCAGGCTAGGAGTTGAATCAGAGCTGTAGCCACTGGTCTATACCACAGCAACAGCAGTGTCAGATCCAAGCCTTGTCTGAGATTTACACCACAGCCCACAGCAACACTGGATCCTTAACCCACTGAGCGAGGCCAGGGATCAAACCTGCGTCCTCATGGGTACTAGTCAGATTCGTTTCCACTGAGCCACAGCAGAAACTCCAATACTCTCTTATTCTTAAGAGAAAACCTTTCTTGGACATAAACCAGAAGCACAGTACAAAAAAAGATAATAATAATAAATTAAATTTCACAAAAATTATCACCTTTTGCTCTATAAAAGACACCATTAAGAGATTGAAAAGATAAGCTGCAGACTGGGAGAAAATATTTGCAAGTCACATAACCAACAGAAGGCTGGTATCCTGAATCCATAAAGAACTCTCAAAACTCAACAGTACAAAAAAAAAAAAAGAAGAACTCAATTTTTAAATTAGCAAAAGACCTGTACACTTCACCAAAGAGGATATATGGATATCCAATGAAAAGATGTTCAACATCATCAGCCATCACAGAAATGCAAATTAAAAACTACCATTAGATCACTACACACCTATCAGAAACACTAAAATTAAAAATATTGACAATACTAAGTACTGACAAGGATGTGGATCAACTCAAGCTCTTATATGTTTCTTTGAGAATGCAAAATGGTACAACTTCTCTGGAAAATATTTTGGCAGTTTCTTATAAAGTTAAACATACTGTCTGATCCAAAAATTGGGATTTCCTAGTTTTTACTAGGTATTTATTACAGGGAAATAATAAAGGTTGTTCACACAAAAATCTGTCCACAAATTTTAATATTAACTCTATTCATAGTCACCCACAACTAGAAACAACCCACTTTACCCATTACTCAATGGGTAAGAGAATAACCTATGATACATTTATACAATAGAATACTACTAAGCAACAAGAAGCAATAAACTACGGATGTGTGCAACAAATTGGATGAATCTCAAAGGCATTAAACTAAGTGAAAGAAGCCAATGTCAAAAGAATATATTCTGTATGATTTCACTTATATGACATTCTCAAAAAGACAAAACTGTAGTGATGGAAATTTTGGGGGTAGTGCAAACATCTGTACCCCTGATTGTGGAATAGTAAAATGAATTTTTACATGCGTTTAAATCCATAGAACTGTACATACAAAAAGTCTATTTACTGTATATTAAGTTTTTGTTTGTTTGTTTTATTTATTTATTTATTTTTTGTCTTTCAGAGCCGCACTAGCGGCATTATGGAGGTTCCCAGGCTAAGGGTCTAATCGGAGCTGTAGCCACCGGCCTACGCCACAGCCACAGCCACAGCAACGCGGGATCTGAGCCATGTCTGTGACCTACACCACAGCTCATGGCAACACCAGATACTTAACCGAGCGAGGCCAGGGATCAAACCCGCATCCTCATGGAGGCTAGTCGAGTTTTATTAACCACTGAGCTACAACAGGAACTCCATGAAACAATTTTTTAAAAACAGAAGTAAAAACATTACATTGCTAGCACCATTTTGACCAAATTCCCCTGGGTTTGTTAACTACATTACAAGGACAATGCTGTGAGTGTCCAGAATCAAAATGCGTATTTGGATAGAGATAATGTAGACATGAACTTGACAGAGTTGTATTTACGGGCCTAGGGTAAGGAAATAGATCATAACCTTTAGCAGAAGTCTAATTTCTCATCAGTAATATTGGCTGTCTAGAGATATTTACAAGGCTACTCTTCGATGTTATGACAAGCCAAATTAAATTGGATTTTATGATCAATATTCTTCATAATTATGACACTGAAGCCAGGTTAGCTAAGAGTCAGTCTTCCTCAATCTACTAGATTTTATTTGCTAGCTCTCATTCTCCTAGCACTGCTTGTTTATTAATAGACATCTATAGTACAAATGGTCAGAAGCTCCCTGTTGAGATATCAACTACAGCCCACTGTCTCCTTTAGTAATTTTACCATGCCAGAATTTAATTGGACTTGAGAGCTTATGTTTGCCAACTCTTTCTAAATATAGTGCTTTCAAGCTTTATACAGGATATGATACTTGGACACTTAATACTTTGCTTTTACTTGCTTGGAAATCGGTGACAGGTGTGGGAAGAAAATCTCTGAGCAGCATAAAAACAAACTGATGTTGAAGAAGCTCTAGAATAGTCTCATTTCTAGAGAAATTCGCTCATTCATTTACTCATTCATTCACTTATTCAACAAATATTTACACAGTACCAACTGTGTGACAGGCATTATGCTGATGAAAAGACAGACAGGGTCCCAACTCACAGAGCTTACAATCAGGTGGGGAGAGGGGAGAGTCAAAAATAATCAAGTAAACAGATAAATAAAATATTCACAGATTATAAGAGGCATTAGGAGAAAAAGTCCAGATGAGGTGATACAGCAAAACTGGGAGATGGTCAGAAAAGCCCACAAGCAAAGTAAGGTTTGAGCCTAGACCTGCAGGAGAATGAGGTGGTTGTGAAGAAATGAAAGAATTGGATTCCTAATGGCAAAGGAAGATGCCTAAAGACAGGATAGGGCTCGGTGTATTTGAGTAGCAGAACAGCCAATGTGTTCATGAAGCAGTGAGTCAGAGAGAAGCATGGTATGCAATGATGTCAGAGAAGTGCAGTAGACAAATTAGGCATAACCTTATAGGTCAAGAGTTTGAATTTTATTCTTTTTTTTTTTTTGTCTTTTGTCTTGTTGTTGTTGTTGTTGCTATTTCTTGGGCCGCTCCCGCGGCATATGGAGGTTCCCAGGCTAGGGGTCGAATCAGAGCTGTAGCCACCGGCCTACGCCAGAGCCACAGCAACGCAGGATCCGAGCTGTGTCTGCAACCTACACCACAGCTCACCGCCAACGCCGGATCGTTAACCCACTGAGCAAGGGCAGGGACCGAACCCGCCACCTCATGGTTCCTAGTCGGATTCGTTAACCACTGCGCCACGACGGGAACTCCTGAATTTTATTCTAAAAGAAATAGAAATCCACTTGAGAATTTTAGGCAGGGAAGTGACGTGTCTAATTTGCATTATTTTTTAAAGTATCTCTGGTTGGTATCTGGAGAATGGGTTGAAAGGGGACAAAGCTGTACCCAAAGAACCAGTCAAGAAGCACTTGTATAAATTCAGGTAAGAGATAATGACAACTTAGACCTAGGAGGTAATGACGCAGAAGGGAGAAGTTAAAATCTGTACACATTTTAAACCTGTTTTGTATGTAGAATAAACAAGATTTAATGACTAATTAGCCATGGGGAGTGTTGAGGAAAGGAGAAAATCAAGCATAAGTGCTATACTTTTGGCTTCAGCATCTGAGAGTTTGGTAGTGCCATTTATTGAGGAGGTTTATAAATGACGGAGGAAGATTTGGTTTGTAAGAGAAGAAAAACTCCATTGCGAACATATCAAGTTTAAGAAGTCAGATATTCAAAAGAGAAGAAATAGCAAGTAACTGGCTATGTTGGTAAGGAGCTCTGAAGGTCAAAGTTAGACTTAACCATGGAATGTATAAAACCCTTGGGGAAGAGTTCAGGACTGAACTCTAAGGTGTGCCAACATCTGGAAATTAGATACAGTAAGAGTAACCAGGAAAGAAGGCTGAGAAAGAATGGTCAGTAATGTTGAAGCCACACCAGGAGAATGAGGTGCTTAGGAAGTCAAGACATGAAAGTGTTGGTGGATGGAGGGAGAATAAACCATCCTACAAATGGAGTGGTTGATACTGCTCAAGAGTCAAATGAGATGAGGGCAGAAAACAGCCCTCTGGACTGGCAACGTGGAAGACACTGATTCCCTTAAGGAGAACACTTTGAGCGGAAGGAAATGCGTTTTAGTGGAGTGCTGGGACAGAAATTTGATGAAAGTACAAATGAGAAGCAAAAAAAAAATGGACGTGGTAAGCACAGATAATGCATTGTGAAAGTTCAGCTATTCAGATAAGTGGGATCAAGGTAAAGTTCTGCAACATGGGAGATCTTAAAGAACATTTATGTGCTGATGGAAACTGTCAGCCAAAGGAAGAAACTGGTGATGTAGGAGAAAGCAGATGCAAGGGAAGTAGAAGAGTTATGGAGAAAGAGGCAGGTGATCTTTGATAAAAGCCAGAGATGGGTACACATTTCGAGTTAATCTTTGTATGGTAATAATTAGGATGCAATGCCTATAACCTGGCTCTTCAGATTAGAGACTGTGTATAAGACGCAACCCAGAAAGGCTCAGCTCTTTCCATCTCATGTATCCCCTGCCACCATGAGGGCAGCGGGCCCGGCAAATGAGCATGCCTCCCTCAAAGGGAACTGGGTGAGGAGGAGAGCCACATTCAAGGAAATCTGTAATTGCTACCCCATGTGTATTCTGTTTCATGCAATGGGTAAGTAAACTGATTTTATGTTATTAATAACACAGTGTTGTCAGAGTTATTTTCTCTCCACCTAAAAATTTTCATGAAAATTTAGGCGAGACCCTAAACCTGTAACTTATCCTAGCAATGAAATCTATCAGCAACATAAGAAGGCTTATGAACTGAAGAATTTCCTAGTTCAAATATGTTGGTGGTATGTGGTGGGCTGGCTGGGCTGTGCAGTATGCTGAGACCACTGTGGCAGACAAATTTTAAACCAGGTTTAGAAACACTTTAGATAATTAAAGGATTGCACCTTCAGAAAAGCAGAAAATTCAGGCATCACCTGAGGGTGGAAATTCACTCTGACAGAATTTCAAAGCCAGGTCCCATTGGCTATGCTCAATTACAGGGCAGAACCCCACCCACAGGATGAAAACCTCAGTATCCTCAGCTAAGGAGGGGTTCATAAGCTGAGAGCACAGAGTGCCAGGATCCAGGGGAAAAGAACCAGTCACTTCCACCAAATCCTATGAGATCCAGGTAGTGAATACTAACAATGAATTTAAGCTTGCTGGGCAATCCAGAAATTTCTTTTTATCCCTCGCCACTTAGTCACATGTAAGCTCTAACAAGAATATATTTTCACTAAATGGCTTTAGAGTTACTTTTTTTGAGATCTGAAAGACCTTCTCTATCAAATTTTCTACTAAATTTATATTTTGACCATAAAAGTGTATACATACATACATACACACACACAGAGGCAATATTCTAAAAATAGCCAGGGACATATTCTAATTTAGCCTTAAGAACAGAGAAGGAAGCCATCATGCAATCAAATCTTTTGACCCACAAACCTCACTAGATCTCTTAAAGAGTCATTAAGAAATGTCTATAATCCCATGAGGATGCCTCCAGAGGCACGCCCGTGACGGCATGCACATAATTATGAATCACTTAGCAGAGTCAGCATCTCAATGAACACAAACACAAAATGCAAGATTAAAGACCCTTCTGCATTAGGGCAATCTTAAAAGCAGTGGACATCTTCTGTTGGCCTCCAAGCTGAAGCTATTGCTGAATGTATCCTCTGAGGCCCCACACTGCCTATGCCGAAGAAATCCTAAACATTCTTCAGGATCCTGGCATGACATTAAGCTCCATCCCTAACATTGTGGAGCTAAAAACAGCTTTGTTTGCAAAACTTACTGCAGATCTCACATTTTCCTTCTTGAGTGTTTTCTCAATTCTCCTTAGGCCTATTTTCATATTTCATTAGTGGTCAACTCATGATTCTTACTTGGAAAATCATGTATTTGAAAATGATGTCCTTTTCTTTCTCTCCCTGGTAATTTCTCAATGGCTATCCTTCTCCAAGAGTCATTGTCCATTTCTCTCTCACACAAACTGAAGACCTACCGGGAGATAGACAACAGAGTAACAATTTTCTCTCAGCTAAATCATGAACATATCACGTAGGTCACCTACATAGGTTTTTTTATAAATATAGTTGTTTTTTTCAATTTTATCTTCTGTTTTACAGTATTGGGGATAACTCACATTTCTACTTTCCCTGGACTTTTGATTCATGTGAAGAAATATGTGATGGTGGGAAAAGCAAGAGAGAAAACTCTGAGAAACATAGTTTACCCAGACAGACACTGTTTCCCCTGGGAAGAAATAAACAATGCCTGAGACCAGGAGATGAAAATGGAGGCTCACAGGTATAGCAATGACTAAAAATTAGGGAGAGGAGCAGATATTAGGACAAGTGTGCTGCTGACCATGGTCCTGAGAAATAGTTGTCTACCAGTGTCTAATCTTGCTAATCCTGAGATACTGGTGACTCTGGTACAAACTGCTTCAGGATTTCTGAATCAGGTAAGGAAAGAAGTGGTGGCAGGAAAGAATGGAAGAAAGCAAGAGAGAGATAGAGACTCTCAGAGAGCACAGTCATTAACTAATTTTCAGGGAGGGAGAGGGGAAAAAATAAGACTTTCTGGACATTTTCAATTAATTGTAATCACCAAGAAAGAAACCACTAGCCACATCTAAGGTTGGGGAGCTTGGGGTTAACAGAAACAAACTATGGCCTTTGGAATGGATTAGCAATGAGATCCTGCTGTGTAGCACTGGGAACTATGTCTAGTCACTTATGATGGAGCATGATAATGTGTGAAAATAGAATGTGTACATGTATGTGTAACTGGGTCACCATGCTGTACAGTAGAAAAAAAAGTTGTATTGGGGAAATAACTATTAAAATTTTTTAACTAACTAAATATCAAACATTTTTAGGGTAACTAAGAAATTTTGTACCAGAAGAGGCAGAGTTGGGCAAGTGGAGGCATGAACAAATAAGTATGATCAGGAGATGAGCAGCACATTGGCAGTGTAGAATTGAAATGTCATTGTGAGTTGAGTTACACCAATATCCTCTTCTCATCCCTCTATGTTATCTCCTTGGAGGATTTTATCCATTTCCATGGCTACAATACCTCTAATGTTGACGACCCCTAATTCGTATTTCTACCCATGGTCTTGCCTTTGAGCTCCAGAATTTAATATCCAACTGCCTACTTCCCATATCTATTTAGATGATTCATAAGATGTGAATTCCCTGATTCAACATGCCTGTAGAGAGAGAAAAAATGGCAGCACAGAAAAAAAAAAATGCTTCAATAAAGATAAACACCACATCAGACAGCGTAAACCACATGATGACATCCAGAACAAAGGGAAAAAAATCTAACTGGATAGGAAACTTGGACATGAGACATGGGGGGCTTACTCAGAGAGGATAGTGAAGAGATAGTGAAACTCAGAGGCATTTCCTGCTCAAGGTAACTGTAAATAAAAGCAATTCCTCTCTGAATACCCTGCAGAAAGACTTATTGGCCAGGCATCTGTCTCCCCAGTCATATCTGTACCCACAAATAGGAATACTGTCAAGTAATGATAAACTTCTCAAATCCAGAAACTCTAAGACTGAAGGAAACTCACATATACTGATAAATCCATAAAAGCGATGGTGGAGTCATCATGATCCAAAGCTTCAGAGCTCCAGAACCAAGGCTTAAAGGATGACGTCAAAGAGGAAGTAAAAGTAAGCATTACTCTACACAGTGGGCAGTAAACTTATAGAATTTTAGCTCTAGAGGTATCAGAGGCTAAAAATATAAATCAGGTTGAAAATTATTTGGATTCTTTCCTTGGTGGAGGCACCACTGCATATAAACAAGTGTCTCTTATTTGCAGGGAACATAACTAGCTGTGTGAGGCTGAAGTCCTAGATAGATTTGTAAATGCTATCTTGGTGTCTTCTGCCTAAATTTACCTCCAAGAAAAGCCAGGACCTCCTGAGCCTCAAATAAATGCATAAGTAAGACAAGACTGCCCACAGGTTTCAGAACATGGAGCAGACAGATAGAGATCTGAATGTCAGTATCTTGAACTAAATCTAGAATTGAGAACTGAGATAGCCCAATGCCACATGTGAAGTACCAGAATGGCATTCAGTGGCAAAAAGACAGAAGGAGCAAGTCTGGAGGACAGAGAGGAAGTAGATACTGAAAAAAATACTTGAAGACATAAACTTAGGGAGCAAGGACTTGGCCATGAGTGAGAAGCAGGCTGTTATGGGCACAAAGCCATGGTACTCCTTCAGAGATAAAGCCTGCCAATAGACCAGTGACTTCTCCATGTACTTCTTGGACCTTGAAACATACACACATTATAGCATTCTCTAGGAAAATATTCTAGTATGAAGACCGGAGTGTAGCATGAGAGCATGCAAGCATGCACACACACGCACGCACACATTCTCATAAAGTTTTTATTAGCACTGAAACCCAGGAAAGGAGAAAGGAGGAGAAAAGGATCCTTTGACCCAAAGACTGAACAAAGTTTTTCACAATATGTCATGCACATGAGAATTCAATGAGTCACAAATTCCAGTGGGTATTTTTTCCCCTCAATTTTCCAGTTTGTTCTATTTTGCAAATATTTGTACTCAAATGATAATGTGACTTTTGTTGCACAGCCACACTGACTCCCTCATGAAGAGCTTTATTTTGAGCCAGAAGACATCTGCTAAATTGAGATTTACAAAGAACTTAATAAATACAAACATAAATAGATGAGCTCTGAATATTACATTCTGAGCATTCACTTCCTTATGTACTTGCAAATTATACATCAGCATGCAAAGCATCTCAAAAGAGTGATGAGTAAATCTCCTTAGAATCTTTTTCTTCTGAGTACCTTGGAGATGTTCTTTCATCCAAAGCCATTAATTAGGGAGGTTAAACACTGCCTTCCTCATATGCAAGCTTTGTCTCTATAGGCTATTGATGCAGAATGTGGGGAAAGACAAAGCCAGTGCATTAGAGGATAATGACAATTGCTGATTGACACCAAGGATCCATAATATATTCAAGACACAGCTTTCAGTCAAGTCAAACAGTGCATAGGATGCACTACAGCACAAACCAAAATCCTTAGGAACACCATATTCCTGAGGAGCAGACTGTTTTATTTTTAGGCTCATAAGTGAAGCAGATTTGGCCTCATCACTTTGCTTTTGAAACCATTACTTGGCACTGTCACAGTGACAAACCAATGGCCTAAAATGCAATTAGCTATCATGCATCCTTGTTAAGCAACAGCCTGCTTGCCCCTGGCGCTGCATGTGAGATGCAGTTAATGTGGCGCGCCTCGCTGTCAGGCAGGTCCCAGTTCAGATGAGATAAGGAACTCACTTTAAACAAGGCATTTCTCTGCAGACTCCAAAAACTATTAAAAAAAAAAAATTTCCTGCCAAATTAAAGAGAAGTTTTATAACATGATGTAGATGCAGTGTTGAAGAGGTCCAGGGCTCCCTCTGGAACTGTGTAATATTTTAATAATATTTATCATTTATCTTCTGCGGTTAGAAAGGTAGAAAGGGTCAGAAAGGCACAGCATATAAATTGGTTTCTGTGGCCTTTGATAAAAAACTGTTTGCATTACATCATTACAGTGACTCTTGAATTCTGACTGAAGACATTATTTGTCTCTCCAAAATTGACGGCATCTCCTTGGAGGATAAAGCCTTAATATGGAAAACTTTGCACTCCCTGCCCTTCCCTTGTAAACTGGAGTCCTAGCAAGAGAAAAAGCATATGTTTTGTCATCTCTCTGCAAATGCATGAGTATGATAATGACCAATTCCTCATCACTTAACAAGAGTGCTCCATTAATTCAGAGGAGCCAGGTCTCAAACATAAGTGTCCAGTGATCCCAATCCCTGCCCTGAGTCCTACCAATCCCAGCTGGCTCTCAATTACCCACCGTGAAATCCTGCACAACCGTGAATGTGCAGCAACAGCACATAAATTCCTTTCCATAATAAATGGGCTTCTAAAATATTGGATCCTCTTCATTGTAGGGCCTTACTTTTGCAGTGTGTGATATGCACATCTGGGGCCTGCGATAGACCAGCTGTATTAACAGCCCCAATGATCATCCTCCCTAAACTTATCTTTGTCCTGTAACTTTGTAGGCCCTGTCCACTGTGACTCTGGGCTGGACCATGTGACTTCATGTGGCCAGTGGGACCCATAACAAACCTCTCACTTACAGAGGCATTACAAAGTATTTGAGCATTTCTGCTTTCTCTCTTGTTTCTCTGTGATCATCATGAGAATATGTGCAGGGCAGCTTGAGACCATGCCTGCGTTAGTATGCCAGGGGCATATTTGCAACATGTGACAGAATCATGGAAGAGATCTCAGCATTGCCAGCTACGGCCACCCCTTAGTCCAGGTGGTCTTCACTTGACTCACCAGCTGATCAGATGCATTGATAGGCCTAGCTAGCCCAAGACTCATGGGAAATAACAAGTGGCTATTGTTTTAAGCCACTAATTTTGTTACACAGTACTATGATGGCAACAGGTAACTGCTACAGGGCCAGAGCTGAATTTTTTAGGGCAACAAAGGAGAATTCAAGTGCTGCCATCATCACGTTTCTTCATTCTTCCCCATGCAGCCTCCTTAAACAAGAGTCAGTCTAAAAGAGCACTGAGCCTGTTTGAAGCACTCTCAGTTTGGGGAGGAGGGTTTTGGGAGGCATCACAGACAAGAGGTGAAGCAGGAGCTTAGGAACTAGGTGACTGTGAACAGGGCAAGGTAGACGGGTCCAAGGACAGATGAGACTCAAGAGCCCAAGAAACAGGTGCATCATGAAGCTGACTGCCCAGCTTCGATGGCCCTGGGGCTCCAGGGTACTTTAGCAAACTTGCAGGTGCAGGCTCTGTCTTATCACCACCTCTCTTGAGAGAAACATTAAAAAATCTCAGAATGAATCTCAAAGGTCATCTGGTATGTGCACTCCTTCTGATACTTGATAAATGTGAGCTGTCACCTTGCCCAGTTTGTTATAAGCTGAACAAATGATGGTGTCTGGAAGTGGTGGTACATGACTGACAATCACTGGGGACATTTAGACAGGTCTGAGAATTAGAAAAGGGCTCTGTGGGTTCAGGTTCCTGTCTGGTACCCCCTCACGAGGCTCTGCCAGCAAGGAATACAACCTGAGCCTAAGCCTTCAATTTCTCTAAAGCTTTTAATCCACACATTGAAGCCAGAATCTGCAGGAAAAAAAAATAAACTGAGTTGAATTAAACAGGATTTCACAAAATCTCAAGACAAATAAAAATGTATTAGGTGCCTGGGTTTGTGCCCTCTGCTGGACATTATGGTTTTACAAAATAAGAAGGACAGACCTCTGCCGTCAAAATTCTTACAATTTGGTAAAGTTAAGATCAACAAACTAGAAATGTTAGCAGAGCAGTAAGGACTATATCATTGTGGTGGTAATCATTTATATGTTCACAAATACTCAGATTCTCCTTCTACACACAAGGAAGGACTTCATGTCTCCAACCCCTGGAAGTGAGGTGAGCTGTATAACTGGGTGTGGATAACAAAATGTGAATAGCAATGATGGGTGTTGGTTTTTCAGTGAAAGCATGAAATTCCCGGTGCCCAATTCCCATCTCCCTTTCCTTGGGGCATTCATCACAGAAGTACATGTCAGCACAGGGTCTCTGTTAGACTAGATTCCTCACTGACTACAACAGAAGCTCCCTGTTAACCTATATGGAAGACAGAGTGTGAATGAGAAATACATTTTATTATACAAAACTACAGAGATTTAGAGACTCTTTGTTACTCAAGAGAAACTTAACCTATTCTGATTCATACATTAATCAACTTCTAAAATTTTGGCATTTAACTATAAGCATATCAGGGACATAAGAGGGGAGAAATCAGTGTTGGCTAGAAGAGTCTATAAAGGTAGTTAGGTCATAAAGGGTAATACAGGGAATAGAAAGGAGTAGGAAGAGAAATAAAGGCAGGGAAAAAAACTACAGAGCATAAACTACAGAGCATTGGCCTTATTATGGGACTTCATAGCATCAGTATATACTGGTAGGCTTCCCACACTGATCCCCTCAGGGCCCAGCAACAATGGGTTCTCAGGTTATGTTTGTGAAATAAATTAGCAGAGCATGTTGGCATCAATGGTGTGTGCATCAGAAGGTCAAAGAAAACTAGATTTGCTTGGCGAAAAGCATCACTTTAAACGTCAGGGATAATAAATATTCAGCTGTGATATCCATGTTGAGAAAATCTTCTCCTTAGAAAGACCTCAGTTTCCTCACCCATAATGTGGGGGAAACAGAGCAGATGACGCCAAAGATTTATTCCAGTTCTCACAGCCAGGATGCCATTATGTGTGTCTTTTTTATCTCAAAGTTAGATTGCTTTCTCCATTTAAACTTCAGTTGCTCTATGGTCTAATCATGTCATTAGATTTTTCATAACATTACAATTCTTTTCAAAGCCCCAGGGTCTTATAAAATCCTATGCCAGCATTAAGCCAAGGGCTCTTCCCCCACCCCCCACCTTATGCATATGGAACCCATGCCTCAGCTGTAACCAGAGCCACAGCAGTGACAATGCTGGATCCTTAACCTGTTGAGCCAAGGGCTCTTGAACACAGAATCACACAAAGTTTTTGAATGAAATATTCAAGCTTGTGGTAAGTTCAAACCAGGCCCAAACTGCTTCAATGCATATGTAATGTACAATTTCATTTTGCTCAGGAATTCTACTCCTAGTGAAGTTATCAAGGTGGTATGGGCCGGGGGCAGTGAAGGATGACTTCTCTATTGGTAGTGGATGCAAATAATTAGCTACATCTGGGGCAACTAAAATTTTTATAACTATTATTTATTCATGCATGACTGGAGTAATTTAAAAAATTAAAAGAAAAATACTTTTTTTCTCTCTAAAATTTTCCAAGGATGTACTTCAAATATCACTCTCCTCTCATTTTGTTTCTTGGATCTATTTAGGTTTCCCTACTGGTTTCCATTTTCCTTCATTGTGTGACCCTAACCCCACCACACACCACTGTTTAAATACACATTAGGACCAAACCCAGTCCTACCACCTGCTCAGATTTCAGTCCACCCAAGTCCACCCTTAGAAGCACCAATCCTCAGGGCAAGAGCTAGGTGCTTTACAGGCAGAGGAGGCCCAGAAGGCTTGAGACACAAGACCATTCATCACACCACCCTCAGGGGTGTCATCCTGCTCCATGCAATCAGCTCTTCTGACAGGAAACCTCAGCCTAGTCTGAACTCTCTTTGACTAGGACAGCCTTCATTCTAGGTAATATGATTAAGCTATTAAGCAATAATGATGGCAACTATGCTTATTAGAAGATAACTGTACATTCAGGATGGTATTAGCAGCGAGGCCTATCCAGAGGGCCTTAAGTCTCCCTAGAAGGAGATTAACTCATGATAAAAAAAAATTCCCTGGGGCTTTCCTGGCTTTGGAATTTTTTTTTTTTTTGAAAAGTAATAATCTTTATCATAGAGAAAGAGGATAATATTGGGAGGGAGAAGAGGGCCTTTGAACAATTTCAGATGTGCATTTTCAGATTAATGGGCTCTGCCAAACTGTCCTACTGCCAGTCAATGCCTCATTAACCTGACTCTTCTTACAGTAAAAACAGAAGATACTCAAGACAAGGGTCTCCTATTGTGGGAAATATATAAATATGTATCCCCAAAGCTAATCTTGGAGAGGCTTGTTTTGGGGATGAGGGAGGCAGGGAATTCACCCGGTCTAATTACATATTGCCAGTTTAACGATTTCTCTTTTATTTGCACTTTCTTGAGAGTGCTCAGGGAAACATGGCATAGATTTTTCCATCTGGTTTCAACAAGCTCATGGACTGACTCATCTGTGCCAACTGCACATCAAAGCACATGCTGCTGTTAGCCTCCTAGGGGGCGTGTGATGTGCATGTGTGTGATAGGCCCATCCAAGGCTGGATGGCTTTTCTGTACCTCTGCTTCCTCACTCCCAGGGAGGCTTCTCAGACACAGTGAGATGAGAGAAAAGTGACCGGTACACAAGCTCTGAAATACTCTCTCCCACACAAAGCCGAAAATTCTCTGCGATGGCATAGCAGGACAATGGCTGCCAATAAAATACATCTTACCACACATACCTACAAAATCAAGGACTTCTAGGTACACAAAGCAGTAAAGATTCAAGTGGAACAGCCCAAGGAAGAATTCCTCCCATTTCCCTTCTATGTTGATACCACATGAGGGCTCCTGTGATGTGAGTTGGCCGCTAGCTTTTTACAGTTGTCTCTAAATATCCCTTGGATCTGTGCACACTTTTCCACCTTCACAGCCACCTCCTTCATCCAAACCATCATAATTTCTCACCTGGGCTATTACAATAGCCTCAAAACCTGTCCTTCTAGCTGCCTCCACATGGCATTCAGAGAAATCTGGTTGTCTTTGATCGAGGTGAAATTCGTATAACAAAATTAACCATTTAAAGTTTGCAGTACACTGGCATTCAGTTTATTCACAGTGCTATGCACATACCACCTATATCAAGTTCCAAAACCTTTGCATCATCCCAATAGAAAACTTGGTATCCATTAAGCAGTCACTGCCCATTCCTCTGCTCTCTCCAACTCCTGGCAATCACCAATCTGGTTTCTGTCTCCATGGCTTTACCTATTCTAGGTATTTTATATAAATGGAATCATGAACTATTTGGCTTCTTTCACTTAGCTTAATGTTTTCAAGATTCATCCATGTTGTGGCAAGTATGAGTACTTTACTCCTGCTTATGGCTGAGTAATATTCCATTATATGTGTATACCATAATTTGTTTATCCAGTCATTTACTGATGGACATTTGGATGGTTTCCCCTTTGGGCTAGGATGATAGTGCTGCTGAACTATCATGCTGAACTAGGATGATGAACACTGGTGTACAAATTCAGGGTAATTTTGCATGCACACTCATACACACACACACACGCACGCACCTCATAAACTTACTTCTTAACAGAGGATGGGGAAAAAATTGGGAAAGCCAAAGAGAACTGAAGCTAAAACAATCTGTCAATTCTGATGGTGACAGAAATCAATCAAAGCAGCTCAGTGGCATTATGAAAAGAAACTGCAGTTTCTAAAAAATCCTGTAAAGCTTGTACAAGTCTGTCTAGCCTAGATCTTTGAGCCCCCACATTTCACAGGGGAGAAATGGGAGAAACTTAGTTCTCCCTAACCTAGGATCTTCCAGCCAAAGCCATTGTGAGCTGCCACTTTGCAAACATTGGGGACATGCCTTCTCACTCTTTAGGTGCTCACCAAACAAAAGGTGATAAACCAACCAACAGGACAGGATTGATCATGGGTTTTAACTAGATTCTAGTTTCTGCTTTCAAGCCTGTCGCAATACCTATAGGCTGCAGAGAAAATGAAAATGGAGAAAGAACTCTGCTTTGGTGGAATTTACCCAGTCTTCTAACTGTGTGCCAATGTGATGAACACTTTTATGTTACTAGCAAGCCAGACCAGTTGCAGGCATTTTGTTCATTAGAAGGTATCATTTTTCAACCCTTATCAGTATGTAAATTAGATTTTGACTCCCTGGCCACCCACTCCAAAGGCACAAACTCTCAAAATTCCATTAACGTAATTTTTATTCTACTGTGACACTTGTGTTGATGAGGGCTGGATAGGGCCCCAAGCTGAGGATTGGGCTGGGTTCCTCTACTTTTGGCAGAACCAGAAAATGCTAGCTTTTTCTAAGATAAAATCCACTAGGAGTCAAACCTAGGGACATGAACCAGAGGATGCAAGTATTTTCTCACTGGAAGTTCTTCAGAAATCTCTAATGCTAATCCCCTTCTTTGGTAAATCAGAAAACTGGCTCCGATTGCAGAGATGAAAGGGTTCTGATGCAGATGTTCAGCATGGGCTGCTTGACTAGTGAGTGAAAATCTGGACTAAATGCCAAAATCAGCTTCCAACCTAAGGCCAGTTTGTAAAATCAGAGAAATGTGTGTTCCAATGTCAAAAAAAAGAAATAATATGCCCAAAATTGAGTCACTGGTGCTAAGCCCCACATCAGTAAACCAAGACTTAATATCTAACCTAATCACTGTTACAACCTCCCTCAGGAATGCAGCCTGAACTGGTCAGTCTGGAATTTTCTGGTCAGTATCCATGAGGTAATCTGCCACAGAGTCCCCTTCCATTCCCCATAGGTAGGTTATATAAGCCTAAAACAATTCCAACTTGTGCAACTCCTCAGAGTTCTTCTCCACATGCCAGATGAAATGCTGTCCCATTCATGAATCATTCAATAAAGCCAATTAGATCCCTTAAAATGTATTCAGTTGAATTTGTGTTTTTTAAAACATTTCCTTTTCTTCACCCTTTTCCTGACCCTGGTATCATCACCTGCCAGCTACCCAGAAGTCTACACCATGGTATCCCACCTCTATCTACTCTCTCAAACACTGCCTTAGAACACAAACTTCTCCTTTCCTTCCATCTCCTGCTTTTATTTATATTATTGATTGCTTACATTGATAATATGAAGAATGTGGTGGACTCTCAGAAAAAAACGCACACACACAATTTTGCATTCAATTTTCGAAACACTTAAAGTCTTATCCACCCATCCCAATTTAAGAACCCTTGATTTCTGTCTTTTTTTCCTCTAAGTAATCATGAGAGAAAGCAGTCAGAAGAATTTAATTTTGTACTGAGAAGGATTTCCCAACCCAGGTTCCCCACAAATCAGAGCTTGAAACAAAAGCTTAAAATAGACCTTTCATTGGAAAGTATTATCTCAGGGAGACAGATGTAGGAGGGGTGAAGGATGAATTATGGAATGTGCCAACCTGTAGGGCATGGAGGGTGGGGGGCATGAACTGATCTGGGTAGCACAACCTATGAACCTAGCAGATATCTGAGGAATCCCAAGCTGAGGCATCAATAATAAAGCTCTTGGGTGGGTGCTGAGAAATACAGGAGGTGAGTCTGAGGTAAGGCATGGCTTGCTGTGCCTGTAGGAACCTGGCCTAAGCTCTTCCTGAGGTGGTCCCCACCGCAGTGGCCAGAATAAGACACAAGTGAGGCAAAGAAGAGGTGCTTAAGAGTATGCATGTATGTATAGGAAAAAACATAGTACATATAGGGTTTGGTACTATCCATGGTTTCAGGCATCCTTTGGGGATCTTGAAATAATGTATTCCCCGGGAATAAAGGAAGACTACCGTATATCCATATATATTTCATAAGTACTCTGCAAACATAGTTCTTCTTGTAGATGAGTATTTAATGATAGGGAAAAGTGTTCCCAGTACAATACTAAGGTTCTATAAATACTGGTCAAAAGAATAATACCTACCACATATAATCTTAATTATCTGCCAGGTTCTATTTTTATACACTAATTCATTTAATCCTCAGACCAAAGTTATGAGGTGGGTACTAATATTATTCCAATTTTATAGACAAGGAAACTTCATGAAGAGAGTTAAGGGACGTGTTCAAGATCATGAAGCTATTAAGCAGTGGAGGTGAAATTCACACCCAGAGTTTGAGTCAGAGTTCCTGCTCTTAACCATTGTGGATGGGTGGGTGAGTAGATGTATGTATGGATGGATGAATGGATGGATAGGTGGATGTATGGATGAGTGGGCAGGGAGTGGATGTGTGGGTGAACAGATGTTGATACTCCTTAGCAAATTATAGTTTTCTCTATAAAACCACACTACAATTGGGCATTTTGTGCCATAGATATAAAATTATACAATCACTAGGTTTTATCTTCAATCACAGAAGCATTGTTTTGGAAGTCGATCATTTCCTCCCATGTGAAGTAAATCTCATTCTCCAGGTACTAGTTAGTAACCAATTTTTTCTGTTGCTGTAAGAATCCTTTGTCTTTAAAAGAGTAGTATTTTATCCCCAGAGAGAGCAATGGCTTTTTTACAGCATAATCATGACATTAGCCAAGACTGAGGGTCATTTTTAACCTTCATTTTATTAACAAAAATGCATTAATATGGTACACTAACAAGGACATACTCTGTTTGGGGCAGTCTGTCCTGTTTCTTGCTATTATATTTTTCTTTTTCTTTCCATATCATTGTTTAATTCCTTCCTTCCCTCCTTCCTTCCTTATGAAGGTAAAAATGAATTCAAGTTCAGAAGATGCGGCTGTTCTTTTAAATAAGGACTTATTATGTTCAATAGAAATGCCTTTTTCTTTGGCAAAGTGCTTTGTTCTTCTCAAGTACAATTTCCTGGGTATAATCTCATTTAAGCCTAGTGAAAATCCCATGAAATAAAACCATATAACATTATTTTGCAGATTAGAAGAGTTGCCATTCTATACCCTCCACTCAAACCAAAAAAAAGGAAGGAAGGAAGGAAGAATCTCGCTGCTCTGTTCCTTTTTTTTCAAAAAGAAGAGCGAGAAGCTCAGGCCCAGGTGTTTTTGAGTCCATCCACTGGTAATCTGTCCTTGGGTTGAAGCATCATGTAAACATACCATAGCAGCACCACTGCTCAGAAGAGGTCTGTTCTGCTGAGCCAGGTAGACAGAATGATCAGAGGCTGGCATCTGGCAGTGGAGTCTATCCCCTTCAGCACCTTCTTCCCCCACTTGGTCCTGTGTTTATTTTTTGTTGTTGCAGAGCCTCCAGCAAAGGAGGTTACTCCAGCAGTAACCACAGAGAGGCAACAACAGTCATGAAGTGAGGTTGGGAGAAATGTTGGAAATACTGGCAAGGAGGTCAGGGCCAGAAGGGACAGGCAACTCTCAGAGAACTCACAGGGCTGGCAGATGTATAGCACAATGGCCAGCTGATTGCAGCCAGAGTTGGGGATAGCGATGATCCCCGCTGCCTGCCTGGCCTGCAGACAGGTGATGAAGGCAGACAGATGATGAGGGACTTAGTCTGGCTCGCATCATCCTCTTGATCGTGGCCATAGGGCAGACCCAATAATTTGTCTCTACCTTCATCCTTCAGGCAACCCCCTCCAGATCTGAGGCCTCCAGCTGCATCCTTTGTGGAATCCCCAGAAAGGCCTCCTAAGGAACCCATGGAGCAGGGCCTGTTGCCATTCTATACCTTCCACCAATTTGTTTAGACATAGGATAATTCATTCACTTGATTCATTCAACAGATATTTATTCAGCACCTACTACTATGTGCCAGACACTGTTCTAGTTGCCTAGCATCTATCAATGAACAAAACAAAGATCTCTAAGGTGGTGGAACTTACATCCCAGAAGGGGAGACACAAAATAAACATGATTTAAAAAAAAAAAGCAAAGTGTATAGTGTGCTAGAAGAGGATAAGGGACATGGAAAATTAAAACAAAGCACAAAGTAAGAAGGACAGGAAGTGTGGCAGTGGGGATAAATGAGGATCAGGAAAAGCCTCGTTGAGATGGTGAGTTTTGAGCAAAGACTGGAAGAGGAGGAGGGAATGGGAGCCATGCTGGTATCTGAGGGGAGAATTCCAGGCACATGGGACAGCTTGGATAAGAGCTCTGTTCTCCCAACATCCAATATAGAGCCTTTGGCATCTCACTCAGCAGAATCTTATATATGGAAGGGAAACAGAATAAATGAGCCTTTTGCATAAAATCTATTTCAAAGACATTATAATCCAGGCCTCCCAGCTGTAATAAAGCAAGCACTCTGTGGGAGCACCTACGATTTGCTGGTAAAAGTTTAACAACCAGAATTCCAGAGAGGCTTGTTATGTGTATCGATTCCCATGGTGTAAATACCTTCACCATGGCTGGTTTCAAGCCACCAAAATGAGGTCACTGAACTTGGAGTTGGAGCTAGTTCCAACATACTGATTCTCACCCTTTTCTAGGGGAAAAATGCCAAAAATTACCCTCTTTTCCAGGATTTCTCATCACCCATTCCTTCCTTAATATTTCTCCATTCTGAAGTGGAACCTTCTTTCCCCTACCTTCACACCCAGCACTAAAATTCAATAAGAAAATATTTTTCTTTCTGCTCTATAAGAAATATTCTAGAGAAAGGCCTAAACAGATAAAGAAAAATCTAAATAGATAAAGGAGACAGAGATGCAAAACGGTCAAGAAGCAAATGCTGATATGAGGCGAGAGGAAAACCAAGCTCACAACATAATACTTCAAGTAGGTGAAATATCAGGAATTTATCTCAATCAGAAGCTCCAGCACTAAAAAAAAAAAAAAATGAAGAAAATCCACTTGGAAACAAATGTACTTTTTACTTGAGGAAATGAGGTAAATTCACCCAAAACATAAAATCTGAGTGCAACTATCCCTCCTGAGCAAGTTTATAGATAGATAAAGAATTGGGTTTGGAAAGGGGGCCTGTTTAAAACTAGGCTTGCAGATTTGTTTTAATTACAGCCTTTCATAATAACAAAGACAACCACACTACAGGAAGCCACCTGCTTCTCTTGGTTTTTCTTCAGCTAAATCAACCAGAAACAAGGTCCAATTAAATGGGCAAGTAGATTTTGAATCTGCCCCTAACTCGCCCAAAGAAGCTCTGGGTATGAATAAAGGGGCCAGAGAGAAGAAGCTCAGATATACACTTAACTCATGGACAGGGAAACCCTGTTATAGGCTCACATCCTTTGACTAGACTGTCCAATCCATTTAGTGGAATAATCCCTTTGCATCTCATTCAACTTTGTACCCACTAGACAACACTGAATTGAATCTATCCTAGTAGGATATTGTGGGATAAAGCCATTAAAAGTATTCTTAAGTCTTTGTCTCTGAAATTCCTTTCTAGTTTGGTTCAAAAGGAACCAACTCTGCCAGCCTTCTAGATGCAATACTCAAGGTATTATTTCTGTGCATTTGATGGAGAGGAGAAACAAGAGAGACACTGCACATGTTTTAGAGGTTTTCTTTCAAAGAGGCATTATTTTCATTTTATGAAACATTTCCTACCTAACTATCTCACTGAGTTCCTCTGAACACTGAGCTTCAAATAATACGTAAAGCACTTTGAGCTCTGGCTCAAAGAAGTTTTGATAAGTGCATTATTATTAGTTTCTGTCTTAATGGACATCTACTGCTTTGTTTTCTGAGGAATGTGCCTTTCACTAAACTCTAAACATGATTAAATGCAAGTAGATGCCATTTTACAGGCCATGCTTTCCTGGCCAAAGTGATTGTTTAGAGATAGTACCTGACCCAATTAAGAACAGTCATGGCAATCTTCCTCCTGAATCATAATGGTAAGAGTATAAGCTTTAAGGCAGCATAGTTCAGAAAGGTCATTAGAAATAAAAGAAGTAAGTGAAATAAGTCAGAAAGAGAAAGACAAATATCACTCACATCTGTTATCTAACATATAGCACAAATGAACCTTTCCACAGAAAAGAAATCATGGACTTGGAGAATGACTTGTTGTTGCCCGGGGGGAGGAGGAGGGAGGGGGAGGGATCTGGAGCTTGGGGTCAACGGATGCAAACTATTGCTCTTGGAACGGATTTATAATGAGATCCTGCTATGTAGCACTGAGAACTATGTCTAGATACTTACAATGTAGCACAACAATGGGAGAAAAAATTATGTGTAAATGTATGTGTAACTGGGTCCCCATGCTGTACAGTGGGAGAAAAAAAAAAAAGTGTGTTGGGGGAGGAGCTCCCATCGTGGCACAGTAGTTAATGAATCCAACTGGGAACCATGAGGTTGCGGGTTCGATCCCTGGCCTTGCTCAGTGGGTTAAGGATCTGGCATTGCCATGAGCTATTGTGTAGCTTGCAGACGCAGCTCAGATCCCGCATTGCTGTGGCTCTGGTGTAGGCCAGTGGCTACAGCTCCGATTCGACCCCTAGCCTGGGAAACTCCATATGCTGCGGGAGTGGCCCAAGAAACGGCAAAAAGACAAAAAAAAAAAAAGTGTGTTGGGGGAAATAACAATAAAAAAATAAAAGAAATAAAAGAAGTCTCAGCTGCACAGGATATGTACCTGTAAATGGCCAGGTTTGAGTTCTAGTCCAAATGTATAGAATATTTCTTGTACACAATTTCAAATCTTCTCTGCTTCACCTCTTATCCATCCCCAGCCTCAGAGACCAGTTCTGCAGAGCCTTTGAACAGATCATGCAGGTACTACCTGACAGCAGCACCGCTGAGCAAGCTTCTCACCTTCCACTCTCGGGCTTGCTTAACCAGGAAGCATGGCTCAAATAAGAACCACCCCAAAGTGGCAGGAGAATTAACACTGAAGGAGCAGCACCTGACTACTGGGGAAGCAAGCCAATAGACAAGTGCTTCCACCTTCCCTTCTCCAGGTGGATTCTGATATTCCCAGTAGTCCTTTGAGACAGAGAACCCAGTCACCCCCAAGCATTGGCCACTCACAGCTCAGGGACTTTGAGGAAGTTACTGAAGGTCTCCAGGGTTTTATTACCTTTTCCAAAAATGGGGACAATATTACTACCTTGAAGATATATTTTAAAGCCACCTACCTAATACATGATTAGTATTGTAAATATCAGCTGTAACACTTTCTAACCCACTTGCCAGCAAAATGCAAAAGTTTCCTTCAGTACAATTCTTCCTTATAATCAAGTGGAATGTCTAACAGGTCATCCTCACTCTATGTTATTTCAAACTCTTTTTTTTTTTTTAATGGCCCAAACTGCAGGATATGGGAGTTCTCAGGCTGGAGCTGCAGCCACTGGCCCATGCCACAGCCAGAGCAATGCCAGATCCTTTAACCCCCGGTGAGGGCAGGGATCGAACTCGCATCCCCATGGATGCGAGTGAGATTCTTAACCCACTGAGCCATTACGAGAACTTGTATTTCAAACTCTTAATGTTGATCACAATCACTCATACATTGTCCTTCTCTTGTCTAAATAAAGTCTGCTTTTGTCATCCCTCAAAGTTCTCACTTTTCAACCTGCACATGGTCAGAGCAAGTGGAATTTTTCCAAATTCTTCACACACATCTAAGACTGTGAGACAGTGTTTAGTGGAAAAACAGAAAAGACTGGGCAATCAAGAAGTGTCAGCCTTAGTGACCTTGGACAAGAGCCCCCCCCCTCTCATTTCAAGACCCCCCAGTGGAAAAGGAGGTGGCCTTGAAGTCATTCCTGAAGCTCCTTCTTATCCTGAGCCAGACGTTGCCCATTAGTGAGGTGGTCCCAGGTGTCATTCAGACCTTAGTGCCATCCTTCACCTCCTCATCCCCATCTTGTCCACTCCCTCATTTCTAACCATGGAGGCCACAGCAAAACAATGACTGACAAGCAATCACACAACTACTATGAGTGCATGCAAAACGATGTGGAGGAAGACTGCTCAATAACATGAAATAGATATTTCAAACCTTATACAGAGTATGATCTTATTTTTATAAAAGCAAAGGAGGAGCATGTGGATAGAAGGAGAGGTGCATGCATAGATATATTTTAAAGTAAGTGAGAACTTCCATAGGAGGGTAGAACTGGGTTATGATGGCCTGGTACACCATGACAAGGAGTCCAGCAAGAGGGAGCAGCAGAAATCTTCAAGTAGATGACTAATAAGTTCAGGTTTATATTTTCACTCTGATAGGACACTGCTGGCTGGACTGAAGTGAGGAAAGCCTTTGGCAGGAACATCAAAAAGGATGCAGTTTTAATATTTCAGAAAAGACATAATGAGACCCCTACTAAAGATAAGATAGTGGCAAGAAGTGGGACTGGATTCAAAAGCTATTTCAGCGGCAGAATTGAAAGGATATGGAGACCAACAGGGAGCAATGACAGGAGAAGGATGAGTTCCAGTAATAGCCAGTTATCCAGCTCAGAAGACTAGATGCTGACCTCATTAGGAGACAAGCAGGGAGGAGGCAATTTTAAAGGGAAGCTGAATCCACTCAAGTTTGAGGTGACTGTAGGGCATGTGGATGATATGTTTGGCATAGACTTGGAAATATGGATCAGGAGCTCAAGAGGGAAGCTGGATGAATTTGGGAATTAGTAACATGTGTGCTATAGTTGATATCATGTCAATGGATATGTTCATAAAGGGAACCACTGTAAATTGGAAAGGCGCCAATGACTAGAAGGACCATACATCCCGGTGTCCCCAGGGAAGTCCTGGTTTACACCTGCAGTCCCAGCATAATTACCATAATACCCTGTTTAATCTCAAAACTGTCCCAATTTAGACAAAGAATTATAACTTCCCCTGACCAATAATCCAACCCTGGAGACCACCAAACAAAGAGTGAAGGAGACAGGAAAGGATATCACAATGTGGGAGACAACAGGATGAGGGGGCATCATTAACCATTTGGGAAATAGACCTTAATTAAACATGTAAACTTCCTGCTATCAAAAAAATTATTGGAACTTGATTATTTAAACTAAAGTCACTTATAAGAAAAAAAAATAAGCAACAAGCCATGAAAATCCCCAAACAAAAGCAATAGGAACAAGAACAAAGTTTACCATGTTTTAAATTGATTATAAGGATACAGCAATAAAAGAGTTCAGTACTGATAAATGAATTGACAGAAACGTCAATGAAATAGAATAAAAGGTATTAACGTAGAACCAAACACACACGGGAGTTTAATAAATTACAGAGGTAACATCTCTAATAGATAAGGCTAAGATACACTAATTATTAAACAATGTTAAGACAGTTCTTCCATCTAGGAGCAAAACGGGTTAGATTTTTACATGTTACTCCCATTCCAAACGGATAAAACATTAAACATTTTAAAAAGAAATCATAAATGCACTAAAAGAAAGCATACATGCTTTTCTCTTCCACATCATTCTGAGGCTGGTGAAGGATTAAAAAGACACATTCCCATCATGACTCAGTGGTAACGAATCCAACCAGTATCCAGGAGGATGTAGGTTCTATCCCTGGCCTTGCTCAGTGGGTTAAGGATCCAGCGTTGCCATGGGCCGTGGTGTAGGTCACAGATGTAGCTCGGATCCTGTGTTGCTGTGGCTGTGGCTGTGGCCAGCAGCTGCAGCTCTAATTTGACCCCTAGCCTGGGAACTTCCATATGCCATAGGTGCAGCCCTTAAAAAAAAAAAAAATGACAGTTCTATTTTACTTTTTAAAGAAATCTCCATACTATTTTCTATAGTGGCTGTGTCCATTCACATTTTCACCAACAGTGTACAAGTGTTCCCTTTTCTCCACATCTTCTCCAACATTCATTATTTGTAGACTTTTTGATGATAGCCATTCCAACATTTGTAAGGTGATATCTCATTGCAGTTTTGATTTGCATTTCAACCTAAATGACCTAATTTTAAGAAGATGTGCTATATAATATATACACAATGGAGTATTATTCAGCTATAACAAAAGAAGAAAATGCTGCTATTTGCAGCAACATGGATGGACCTCTAGAATAGTATGCTTAGTTAAATAAGTCAGGCAAAGACAAATACTATATGATATCACTTACGTGTGGAATCTAAAAAATTATACACATGAATGAATATGTGAAATAGAAATAAACTCACAGATACAAAAAACAAAGTTGGTTACCAAAGGGGAGAAGGACAGAGGAGTTACAAATTAGGGGTTGGGGGTTAACAGATATAAACTACAATATATAAATAGGTAAGCAACAAGGATATACTATACAACACAGGGAATTATACCCATTATCTTGTAATAACCTAAAATGGAGTATAATCTATATTAATACTGGATCATTATGCTGTACATATGAAACTAACGTAATATTTTTCATCAACAATACTTCAATTAAAAAAAACGTTAGGTCTGAGAGTTCCTGTCGTGGCTCAGTGGTTAACGAATCCGACAAGGAACCATTAGGTTGCGGGTTTGACCCCTGGCCTTGCTCAGTGGGTTAAGGATCCAGAGTTGCCATGAGCTGTGCTGTAGGTTGCAGACGTGGCTCGGATATGGATCCTGCATTGCTGTGGCTGTGGCATAGGCTGGCAGCTACAGCTCCGATTAGACCCCTAGCCTGGGAACCTCCATATGCCACGGGAGTGGCCCAAAGAAATAGCAAAAAGACAAAAAAAGAAAAAAATGCTTAATTTCATTCACAATTTTAATTATTCCAACTCAGATTGATAAAATATATACATAATAATAAAGCTTCATTGTGATATAATTCATATGCCATAAAATTTATTTAAATTGTATAATTTAGGGGACTTCTGTATATTCAGAGCTGTGCAACCATCACAGTACACCTTTCTGAGCATCAGTAAGCCTGGGGGTGATTATGGTACCACCTCCGTGGAGACCTTATAAGTGATCAGGAATATGCTTAGAGAGGGCGTGGCACAGTGCCTGACCAATAGCAAGCTCTCAGTCAGGAAAGCAATTACAGTTACTACCTAGGGTCACACACTGAAGCTGATGGTGGCATGAGACCTCCCTCTCCTGCCATATAGCTGACCCTGGGCAGTAATTTAAGGAGGCATATGTGGAGGAGAAACAATGACTGCAAATATTTTAAAAGCCTTAGGATGGATAATATTTGAGTCAGCCACAATCACTGCCATTAACTAAGCCAGTGACTCTCAAAGTCTGAATGCCTTTGATATACTTATAGAAATATTACCCTACATGTTGATTTTTATAAATACTCAAAGATATTTCTTGGAGTTCCCATTGTGGCATAGCAGAAACAAAACCAACTAGGAACCATGAGGTTGTGGGTTTGATCCCTGGCCTCGTTCAGTGGGTTAAGGATCTGGCATTGTTGTGAGTTATGGTGTAGGTTGCAGATGCTGTTCAGATCCTGCTTTGCTGTGGCTGTGCTATAGGCTGGGAGCTATAGCTCTGATTGGACCCCTAGCCTGGGAACCTCCGTATGCCACAGGTGTGGCCCTAAAAAGCAAAAAAAAAGAAAGAAAAGAAAAAGAAAGATATTTGTAATATAAAGTGAAAATTTTGGCAGAGATAAGATGATTCAATTAGATGCTGCTTTCCAAAATAGACTACTAAAACCACATAGAGCAATTTTCAAAGTAGGTGGCTGATAATCAAAACTCATAAAACCCTCAAATAAAACCCTGGAAGATTCTGTTTAATGATTTCAGGAAAAAGTTGTTGCCATAATGAGGCTCATCTTCTGCTATGGATTGAAATAGTCACAACTTGCCCCTCATTTCAGAAGACTCAGTTTGTATCCTCTACAGCTGAGGGACACAGTGGACTGGCTTCTGCCACACCTCACCTACTTATACAAACCCTAAAGTCGGCCGTCCTATTCCAGGAAAGGACCTGCTGGGAAACTTTCCTACACAACTACAGAGCAAGCTCACATCAGTTCCCTTAAATAATCGGGCTAGTCCTTCATTCATAAATGAAAGGAACCTCAAAGAAGCCATATTTTTTTTTTTTTTAGAAAAATCAGCAATGTGAAACAGAAGGACCAAAATAAACAAAGTAATTGAAACTTTAGGAAACAGAACACTCAAGGAATCAGAGAAAACTTAAAAGGAAAATTCTAAATTTGTACCCTCAGAAAAAGTCAAGAGAACATTGCATTCAAAAATAAGAACAGGAGTTCCCATCATAGCACAGCAGAAACGAATCCAACTAGCAACCATGAGGATGAAGGTTCGATCCCTGGCCTCACTCAGTGGGTTAAGGATCCGGCGTTGTCATGAGCTGTGGTGTAGGTTGCAGACGCGGCTGGGATCTGGTGTTGCTGTGGCTGTGGCGAAGGCTGGAGGCTACAGCTCTGATTAGACCCCTAGCCTGGGAACCTCCATATGCTGCGGGTGCGGCCCTAAAAAGACAAAAGACAAAATAATAATAATGATAATAATAATAAAAATAATAATAATAAATAAGAACACTGTTATGAAAAGGAAACATCAGGGGAAAAGGCACGTGAACATTTAAAATATGATTGTCAAAATAAAATTATTTAGCAGAGGGTTAGAATACTAACATAGATGTGGCCAAGGCTGAGTTGGCAATGTACAATATAAAGCCAAGGAAATTTCCCAGAACTTCAAAATGAAAGACAGAGAGAAGTTTGAGAAGTAAGTTAAAAAGATAGGGAGGACCAATCCAGAAGTTCAACACCTGCTTAGTAGGCGGGCAAAAAGAGAGAGAATAGAAACTGGCACAGGGAAATAATAATAGGATAAACAATGTAAGAATTTTCTGAGCTGAAGACTCAGGTCTTTAGATAAGAAGGATCTACAGAGTCTCACACAGGTAAAGTGTAGGGGGCAGGGGGATTGACATCAAGACACACTGATAAAATTTTGCAACTCAAAAGTTAAAGAGGGGAGTCCGGTCATGGCTCAGTGGAAACAAATCTGACTAGCATCCATGAGGATGCAGGTTCGATCCCTGGCCTTGCTCAGTAGGTTGGGGATCCGCTGTTACAGTGGGCTGTGGTGTGGGTTGCAGTCGCAGCTCGGACCTGGCATTGCTATAAGCTCTGATTCAACCCCCAGCCTGGGAACTTCCATATGCAGTAGGTGCAGCCCTAAAAAGAAAAAAGAAAAAAAAAAAAGTTAAAGAGAAAATTCCTCAAAGAGGAAAAACAAAACAAAACAGGTCATCCATGAAGGAATAAAAGATGCTATCAGATTTCTCATCTGCACCCCAAGCTGTCAGAAGGCCTTGAAGCAAAACTTTCAACGTTTTAATGACATGCTCCTGAACCTAGATGTGCCAGTTAATTGATTTATTCCTTTTTTGCTTGCTCTATGAAAATGGATTTGGGCCTTTTAAATATTTCTCTTTGCCTGCAGTCACTAAAGTTTTGCCAGTAGAGAGCTTTGGAGAGACACCACAGGGTTTGTGCTCTGGTGTTAGTATGCTTACTCAGCTGCACACCCCCTCCGCCCACGGTCCAAGCAGCCGCTCTAGCACCCAGTTCCTGTACTGCAAGGCTGGGAGCAGCACGCAGCAGTCAGAAGTTCTCCTGGAAGTATCTTTCAGTTTTGTCACGCAGCTCCCCTGATGAAACACTGCCCCATGAACAGTTTTTCCCAGCACCTAGAGAACATATTTCTAGACAGCTCCAGAGGATGGACTGGATTTTCAACAGATAGGACATCACAGTGAGTGTTCTGCTACTTGGAGAGCCACAGCTAGGCGCCCTCCTACAAGACCTGGATCTCAGCCTTAGCTCAGAGGATGAGAGGGTGCTTTTCCAGGGTGCTCTGTCTCAGTCCTATGGGTAGAACTGCTCCTTACTTCTGTTACTCCTACATTCTTTGGAGTTATCTTTACTTCTTACTAGACAATTCCTCTTCAATCCAATCCTTTACTAGAGTTAATAATTTTCTGTATTACTT
Organism: Phacochoerus africanus; assembly: GCF_016906955.1. Classification (NCBI taxonomy): domain Eukaryota; kingdom Metazoa; phylum Chordata; class Mammalia; order Artiodactyla; family Suidae; genus Phacochoerus; species Phacochoerus africanus. The sequence continues at coordinate 187,371,059 of NC_062545.1, read as the reverse complement.
GTCCTATTCAAATTACTGTGTAGTTTCTGTCTCCTGATTAGACCCAGACCGATATATTAGACTTTTAAATCTTGATGAGTAATCAGTCATATATGAAGGCAAAATAAAACCTTTTCAGAAGTCTAGCAATGCAGGGAGTTCCCAACATGGCTCAGCAGTAAGGAATCCGACTAGGATCCATGAGGACGCGGGTTTGATCCCTGGCCTCGTTCAGTGGGTTAAGGATCCAGCAATGCTGTGAGCTGTAGTTTAGGTCACAGACACAGCTAATATCCCACATTGTGGTGGCTGGGGTGTAGGCCAGAGGCTACAGCTCTGATTGGACCCCTAGCCTAGGAACCTCCATATGCCACAGGTGCAGCCCTAAAAAGAAGGAAAAAAAAAAGTCTAGCAATGCAGAAAATTATTCCATATACTATTTCTCATAATTATTTGATGGCAAATAGCAAAACAGCAAAAGAATTTAAGAAAGAATAGCACAGGGTTAATAGATGCAAATTATTTTCTTTGGAGTGGATAAGCAATGAGATCCTGCTGTATAGCACTGGGAACTATGTCTAGTCACTTATGATGGAGCATGATAATGTGAGAAAAGAGAATGTATTCATGTTGTACAGTAGAAAAAAAATTTAAAAAGAAATAATACCAAATGGTTTCTGAAAGTAAAGGAACTACTACAAGAATCCAGTGAAAAGAAAATTTAGGATAACTTTGAAATCCATTTAGAAAGCAACCGATCCAAATTAAACAAGAAGTCAAAAGGCTCTATGAAGGTCTTCAAGAACAAGACAGTTCTGTTTATGATTAAAAACCTGAAGCTCTTAAAGACATGTCTCTTCAGTCAACAAGAAAAAAGAAAGATAATTAGAAACTCCAGGGGGAAACAAACAAAGCCTGTACAAAACGTCACTTCAGATATAATGCAATGATTAAAATGTAGGAAAAAATAATTCATTTGAATCGTTCTCCTGTTTGTAGTGTAGATGAAATTTCCTTCTCTAAAGCTTCATTCACACTAGTTGATTCTACCAGGAATAATAGTCACATAAGTATGATATAAACGTTATTCATTGCCTTTCAGCTTTTAGAATCTACCTACAAAACAGAAAGCTTGATTGCATTTATACAAGAGAATATACATGCCATTAACAAATGTAAATCTTGAATATGAAAGCTGGGAGGGAAAAGGATGACAGAAGTGGTGGAAATTTGGGATATTCTATATGCCCTATTTTACAGGGTAGGGAATTAATAAATGTCTAAAGTTGACGACCCAATAAATACATGCATAGATGTGTATATAAACATGTTTGTATTTTTTTAATTATGGTGGTAGCCAATGTGATTAAAATGATTATTAAAAAGGAGGAGGTTTACCAACTGTAACATTTTTTCCATCTTCCCACTTCTATCACTCATAAGTAGGGAGACCACATAATAAATATATCATCGAAATAGAACAAATTGGATAGTGAAATTGGGAGCTAAAAATGATTAACAATCATTTATCAATCTACAAGCATTTACCAGGACTGTCTGGGCAAACAAAACGTATGGTCATTCTACTCATAAATCTGTAGAACATCTTCCGTGGGGCTAGCTCAGAGTACAAAAAAGGAAATTACTTGTAAAGCTTGCCAAGTTCTTCATTACCTGGCTGGCAAATACATGGAGGATAGATGTGAGTAAAAATCTGTGAAGACAAATACAGCCAAATTTAAATGAGTACTCAGATCATTATAATGTACACCTTCTCTAATCCCACATGCAGGCAAGGGGATTAGCATTTGAATTCATCTGCTTTTTCAATCAGTGTAAGAAGTCTTCCCTTCGCCAAGCACAGAAGCAGAAATACCTCTCACTGGTGCCATGATTATTATGATTCTGTGATGTTCTTTAAATGTTCTAATTCCAGATCCACACAGAACAAACCAAAAGGAATATTTTTAGCAAAAAAAATAGCAGTAGCTAAGTTTTGATGACTTTTCTGGATGAGGATGCTTCTAGTTTACATGAATCACAGAGTTGAATGAGCAACAACAAGCAAGTCCATCCAAATTTGGAAAGGATAATCCGTGGGACCTCAACACATGGGTGAGTTGCCGTGAAAACCTGCTCTTCTTCACCTTTCCAACTGCAGTAACTGTACCTGAGGGTCACATCCCCAAATTCCACTCTACTGGAATCTAGGGTGGCCCCCTGACCAACTTTAGTGGAGGAGAGGGCTTGTGCCAAAGAGGACAGGACCCACCTGGCAGCCGGACCCCTCTTACCCCTCAGGGCCATAAGGAGAGCTGTGTGCCACGCATCCCTTAGAAACTCTTTGGTCCTTCTCAAACCTCTCAGTTCTATAGAGGCTCTAGTGAGGCCCATGGGAAAGAAGCAGAGGCACAGAGAACATCCTGTCCTTGTTTGCATCTCTCTTTCTTGGGGTGCGAGGGGCAGGGCATAGATATTTTTCCTATTTGGAAGACATGTTAAAGATATTGTCTGGATGGTTCCTTATTGCCAGAAAGCCTAAAACATTTTTTTTTTTCAGAATGAATTCCTTATTCTACTACCTCTTCCTTTTCTGTTTGAGTAACTGCACCAAAAATTCTTAGCTCCCAAAGGACCATTTTTGTTGTTGATGCTTGAAGAATCCTGTCAATGGAGAACACAAGGGATAAGCGGCTGTTAAACCCCAAGCACCTATGCAAGGAGATGCCCTCCCATGTGCTAAAGGCTTTGTGCACCCTAAACTATTCCATCAGTGCTTGCAGAACGGCAGGCTGTCTCCTTCACCAAGGAAGCCACCACTCCACTAGGAAGACAAGACAAGTTGTTTGACATTTGTGCTAGAACCTCATTTGATAAACAAACAATGACATGCTCCCAGAGCAACCTTTTCCTAATGGAAACCTAAGGAATGACGTGCCAGTCCTTTAAAACAATGTTATAAGTGCTCACAGAGCATTAGTCCTCCAAGATGGTCCCATGGCCATCGCCACCTGAGAAATTCTGCTCACTGAAACTCCCTCTGGGAGATTCATGATGCAGGGCATATATTAAATGCTCTGACAAATCCTATGACTAAGAGAAATTTCTCTGTGATTAACCAGCATTTTATTTTACCATCAAACTTATTTTATTTTACCATCAAACATTTATTTTATATATTGTCTGTCAATTTCCCAGAAGACATTTTGGGAAGTATTTTAAGACCAAAAAAGAAAAAAAAATTTGAGTGAAGAAGTATAGAATGGAGATCTGAGAAGCATTTTCCTTAATGACAAGGACTCACACAATATAACACCTTTCTGGGAATTAGAAATTGATATCTTGCTAGAAGAATCAGTTTTTTAAATGTTTTTTAAATGTGTCCCTTCTTTGGAGCTGACACAGCTGCAAACCTGAGCAAACAGCTTTGCCAATGGAGCTAGCCAGATTTTGACCTCTACATTCACCCCCTCACCAAGCAACTTCACTGTGAATGGAGTCCCTACTTGACCCTATACTAATCAATGACACATTCTCTGCCCTTCCCATCATCCAAAACATGGAGACTCCAAGAACCAATCCTATTGAAACCCTCCCTCCCATCCAGATTGTAATGGTTTTGTCAGGACACAGGAACGCTTAAGCATAAAGGAAAATCCAAGCTTATATTGGGACCTTGTAAATATAACAATTTGCTGGCCCTATTTCTAATGTACCCAAGTTAGATGAGGCTTCATTAATTCTCTCCAAATCCACCTCACCCCATGTATGTTCTTGGCCTTTCTCAATATGTTTGTTCTTCACAATTCATACACTTTTCTGTCTTCTGAGATAGCTGCTTCACCCAAGCACCCTGAAATACCACTGACTTACATACCACACATGGCCACCCTCATAGCACAGGACCTGGAGAGTGAGCTTTGCCTTGGCCATGCCACTTACACACACACCACCAGGAGTATTTTTATTAGCATATGAAATGTGATGCTCGTGAGTAGCTGCAAATCCCTTTTTTCCAGCTGCTTGCCTCTCTGGGACCAGTACCTTTGTAGTTGCAAAGCGTTGGCCCCAAAACTCACAGGAAGAAGAAGTGTTAGAGAACATGAAGAAACAAGGCATGTGGCATAGGGAATTCATCCAGAACCACCCAGATGCCTACTAGTTACAGTCTTGGAGCTCTGGCACTTGCTTGAGCTCCCCCCTCTCTCCCTCTCCCTCTCTCTCGCCCTCCCTCCCACCTGTAGGATTAATTTGCCCCTCTGTTATTGTTATTACTTTTTCTGGGAGGTTTTCCTTTTACTAGAACATCTGGCACTATAGTTTCATACCCTGGGGTTTCCTGGAAACACTCTCAGGGAGGAGTCTGAACCTTTGCTACTGGAACTGGTCTGAACCTGAAATGCTGTGAGCTGTAATCTCAGCCCACGTCACGTTCTATCCCTTGTTTCCTTTGCAAAACATCATTGTAATCAGCCCCACTGTTTTTCAATGAGAGGTGCTGGCACCAAGCCCAGAAGTGGCTGCATAGGCCTTGTCCCGCCAGGGAGTAGAGGTAGCGCAGTTCTGATACAAAACCCTTCCACCACGTCTTTGGGAGGCTCCCATCCTGCAGTGCTGCCAGCTTGCTAGGTGAGGTCAGAATGCACCTAGGAGGGAACTAGGCTAGGTGTGCACTCAGCTCCCACTCTGGTCCCAGTCACGCTGTTACTCACATGGCTGAATCACAGGCGACAAGGCTCCTTGGCCCACTAATTCCTTCAGGGGAGACACAGGGTCCCTTTAAGTTCTGAAAGACCCTGAGCAAATGAAGAATGTTTACTGGGAGGCTCTGGAAGGGGCCCCTCCTGCCTCTCCCTCTTCTCATGGAGCCTCTCTCCCTTGCTTTTCTGTTCCTACCTTGACTGTTTTCTTGCTCTAGGTATTTGTCTGCAGAACTTCCCATCTCCATCATCTTTGTAGTCTGGCTCCTTGTCCTTCAGATTTCAGCTTAAATGTCACCTCCTCTGAGAAGCCTCCTCTGATTTCCCAGGTTAAAGTGGCCACCCAAGAACTGTACCATATTAGCCGCACCCACAGCATGTAGAAGTTCTCAGGCCAGGGACTGAACACACATCATGGCAGTTGCTGCAGTGACAACCCAGATCCTTAACCCAGTGGAAACTCCCCTATCAGCCTATTTAATTCTCTGCATGGCACTAATCAGTACCTGAAAATTTAATACATTTACTTCTTAGATTTTTATCTGACTTGACCTCACAGAAGAGGAGCAAGGACACTGCCTACCTTGTTCACCTAGAGCAGGTGCCTATCATGTAGCAGGTGCTAAATACATAAAAAATTGTTGAAAACATGGAGTTTACTGCATGGCCTTGGAAAAGTTATTTAACTTCTCTGTGCTTTGATTTCTTACCTTAAAGTAGGAATAATTATAAAATATACTTCCTAAGTTCTGGGATTATGAAAAGGATTCAATGAAATAATCCTTACACAGCCCTTTGCAAAGTGTCTGGCACAGAGTGGCACTCAACAAACATCAGCTAACAGACTTCCCTACAACAAACACCAGCTATTATCACTACCAACATGTTAACCCAAAGCACTTGGTCACCTCCTAGTACTCACTCATATCTCAGCTTGGCTGGGTCCTGAAAGAATGGAGAGGAGTCAAGACTGCAGAGAAGGATGTTCACAGGGGTGGCACGGTGGGGAAGTGTGCCAGAGGAAGAATGTCACAGGAAAGCTCATGGAACCAGGCCAGAATGTAACACCCCCTCTTTCTCAAATAAAAAGTACTCCTTTCATTTCCCTGATGGCTCAGTGGGCTAAGGATCCAGCATTGTCACTGCTGTGGCTCTGGTTGCTGCTGTGGTGTGCATTTGATCCCTGGCTTGGAAACTTTTGCATGCCATGGGTGCAGCCAAGAAAAAAATTAAAATAAAAAAATTAAAAATATTCCTTTCAGAAGGGTTCTTTCCTTTCCCCTTCTCCTTCTCCTCCTGTCTCTACCAACCCAATAAGACTGAACTCAGCCCTGTACTTGTTACCAAGCAGAAGTCAGAGTGATGCTACAGCCAGGGCAGCCTAGTGCTCTAACCCGGCTACTCCACTATCTCGCCTGAGCCTAGGGGACAAGTGACAGCTCCTTCCTAGCTGTGCCATTTAAAATACAGGACATGTACATTTTTCCTGTCTAAAAATAGGACAGGAAAAATGCCCAAGAAGTCCCATTATAATTTATCTTCAGATATGGAATTCCCGTCGTGGCGCAGCAGAAACAAAACTGACTAGGAACCATGAGGTTGCAGATTCAAACCCTGGCCTTACTCAGTGACGTTTCTATGAGCTGTGGTGTAGGTCACAGATGTGGCTCAGATCTGGCGTTGCTGTGGCTGTGGCACAGGCTGGCAGCTGTAGCTCTGATTCGACCCCTAGCCTGGGAATCTCCATATACCGAATTTGGTACCCAAAAAATAATAATAATTTTTATCTTCAGATATGACAAGAAGAGGAGAAATACCAGTCTCCTTGGTTGTGACCACAGTTCAGTGTAACTCAAGTCTATAGCCGCATTAATACTCTGTGTACCAGAAAACAAGACCTCTGGGTCCTGAGACTTGGCACTTCTTAGGAGGTGGTTTCTTTAGCTACCCAAAGGGCATGGGGGACATCAGTTTTCACAAGGAAAGCAACTGTGTGTCCCTCAAGACCAGAGATTATCTCTATCATACCCTCTCCCCACAACCACCCCAGCAGAGAGGGTACTGCAAGCCCCTCTCCTTCCCTAACCAGTCAGGTCCCATCAACACCCAGATGATGCTCTTATGTCCTGATCCAGACACTTGTATTTCAATGAATGGTATGGGGTTGTTCTAGCACCCCTGAGGCCCAGCACCCATCCTATATCACTGCCAGGGTAAATGCTGTGTTTGGTAATAATACCAATTCTGCAAGTCAGAATTGGTATTATTTCCCCCTGGAGTTGCTATCCGTACTTTGTCTACATTGTGGCACTGCATTCCTCCACCCCAGAGAAGATCAGCTCCCAGCTGGATGAACATTTATCTACCTACCAATAGCATAGAGAGAAGGCTTTGGACCGCACCAAGTTCTCACATCTCAGCCCACTGTGACACTGCAAGTCCTCCACAGCTGTTTTAACCAACCCTTCCACCTTCCAGACACTCTAGTTCTAGCAGGAAAAGATCTGGACATTTATCATAACTTATTTGGATTCCCTCAGGAGCCTGAGACCAGGATTTGGATGCAAGTCTTTATTTGAAAGTGACCAGCATGCATGGTAACAGAGATGGAAATTGAGATGGGGCAGGGAGGCAAGCCAATTAAGAGGCAGAAATGAGAAACATAAGGCTGCAGAGAGCTGGAGATCCATCCCGCAGGGACCCTTTAGAGACTGTGTAGAACCTATCTCAGCTTTGGTCATTGCTGGCAAGGGAGCTGGGGAATTTACCCACCAACTCCTGTCCCTTACTGGCTGAGGGTTGTTCCTGGGGTGTAAACTCCTCAGCACTTCCAGTCCATCCCCAGCAAGCACTACCACAGAACGTTCTCTGGCAGAGAGCGTGGATGCCACTGGACCTGTAGAGGATCAATCTGTGGAAGATGTTGGGCCAAGGGGATTTGGGCCCAGCCCGACAACTCATGCTACATCAAACTTTCTAATGATTGGTAATGAGCTTCTTAGAAAAATGTCCTATGGGTAGAGGCATTTTAGAACATCTATTTCAAATTTCTCATCAATTCCAAGAAATTTTTTCAATAATCCTTAAATAGACAGTGTAATGTAAATCAGCTTCTCTATGATTTCTTTGAAAGAAAGATTAATAGACATGAAGCAAAGCCGTTCAGACAAGTGGCTCAAGCTCCCTCCTTCCCGGACTCATAATCAGGGCCCAGAGAGCTCTGAGTAGATACTCTGCTTTGGACACTTTGGGAGGAGGTCAAATCTCACCAGTTTTCCATGGAGACCAAGCAAAAAGACAGAGGAGACTGTTCTACAAAGCTTTGAAGTTCAGATTAAAAGCTCAGCAGGGAGGCACACACCCTTCCCCCAACTATGGGATAAAGTGAGCTCAGGAACTGGTGGAATAAACTGGACCCTAATGAGAAAAAATAATCTCTCCTCCCAAGTGCCTCTCCACCCACCCATCTGGACATGCCTACTCTCACAAGCCCTCGGTAGGAACAGGCTTATTTTGAACAATAGAAATCATATCAGGAAAAATTTTCCTGGAATTCAGCCATGGAAAAATTCACCCAACTACTGTTTGATACCTTGATCCATGGAGCTCCCACCCACCTCAGGCACTCTACAACCCCCATAGAGTCTTTGGATAATGTCCTGTTTCAACTAAATACCACATTGCTCTTTGCCAACAAAGAAGAATTTTCCACAGGCATTGCTGACTATGTTACATTCTCAGAAGAGGCAGGTGATTCAGCATGGAAGGTTCCAAAAGAGAAGGAAAAATCTCCTTATTCCTGGGCTACAGCCCAAGTTTAAGATCAACTCTTATTCAAAGAGATACAAGAAGGTCAAGGAATTACATGCAATTTATAGCCTAGAATAAAAATGCTCACAATCAGCTCACCCAGGTGATGATGGGAAGGTCACAAGATGCACAACTAGGAAGTCAAGAGTCCTGAGTTCTCACTGACTCTTAACCAACTAATCTTCTGGCCTCTAGATAAATCGATTGACCTTCCTAGACCTGTACAATGATGGGTCAGTCAAGGATAGCAAATAGAGTCAGCTGCTAGAACAATGCCCCTGCACCTAGAAAAGAGACTTGGCAACTAAAACAGTGTTTTATATATATAACAGGCACTTGCTATTTGCTAGTTGAATGAATGGATGTGGCAAACATGCCATTTTTCTTGACTTCTGCAGCCCTGACAGACATTGCTAATCAACTATGATAGTCTTTCATACTGAAACTGGATTCAGCATCAAAATTCTTTTCAGCATAACTCTCCAGACAGAGACAACCCATCTACTGGTGCTTCCATATGATATATCTATTTCCCATGCCTGGATCATACCCTAGGATTCTTTCAAATTCGTACCCTAGGATTCTTCCACATTCAACTTTTGCTCCAAGGGAAATACTTAAGGTAGACTATTTGTCACCCAGAGAAAATAAGAAGAAATATGGCTGAATATTTTAAATCTAGTCTGCCTAAGGATCAGGATTTTTTTCATTCTGACTGGAGCAGGAAATGCATTTCATCAGTGAAGACCCCATAAGAAGAAGCTACCTGGAGTCTTTACAGGCAACTCCACATAGCTAGATCCCTGTGGAAGCCATCAAATTTATTTTCCCAACCATGTAAAAGAAAACAAGCTTGGAGGCATATTCTTGCCCCTGCAACTAGATACCTCTGATGAGGGCTAACTCCAGAAATGTCCAAGGTCTGGGATCTGGTCCATCACCTGGGTGTCATGCTCTCTCACCAGCTTCACAGAGATGAAAGGCTGTGTTAGCGAGGGTTCCCCAGAGAAAGAGAACTAAGAGACTGCACATAGAGAGAGCTCTATTACGTGGAATGGCTTGCGTAGTCACAGACTGTGAAGGCTAGAAGTCCCACGACCCATGGTCTGCAAGCCTGAGACTAAGGAAAGCCAGTCCTGCTGTTCAAAGGCCTGACACCTGGAGAGCAGCGGCTACAGAATCCAGTTGGCCTCCGAAGGCCTGAGAACTAGGAGTGCCAAGAGCAGAAGACTGATGTTCTGGCTTGAGCAGTCAGGCGGGAAGAGAGTGAATCAACTCTTCTTCCACTATTTTGTTCCATTCAGGCCCTCAACAGATTGGAGCCTGCCTGCTCACACTGGGAAAAGCAGTCCCTTTTACTCAGTCTACCAATTCAAATGCTAACCTCTTCCAGAAACACCCTCTCAGACACATCCAAAAATACTATGTAACCAGATATCTGGGCATCTTGTGATTGAGTCAAGTTGACATGTGGAATTAATTATCACAAACATCAAGGACAGCAATGAAAGGAAAAAGAAGTCACAGAAAGACAACAAAGAGTGAGATGAGGAGATGGATCTTCAGTTCCAGCCCATCAATGTTTTCAACCCCCAGTTCCTGAGCTGCCTAGAAATACTTGGCAGTATGGATCTATGATTCCCTTTGGGAGGCCTGAAAAACTGTCTAGAGGCACAAATATTAAAGCCCACGACACGGCTTTTGGAACATCATCAAAAGAACCCCAAGGGTGTGGAGCTGCTGAACTTCACGTTTGAACACAAACCTTCGTGGCAGTAGATGAAGACTCACATTCTTCGGCACGGCACTCAAGCATGTAAGCCATGACCAAGACCCTCCTCTGCCACTTTCTGTTGCCACTGTCAGTGGGTCCTTGTCTGGTGATACACCTGAAGTTTACCCCAATTGCCACACACTAAATTATCTGTCTGCTTTTCTGTAAAATGAAAGCAAATGAAGTGAGTCACTTTCCTACTATATGCGCAAAGCACTGAGGCACAGATGCTCCCTCTGGCCAAAAAGTCAGTTTTCAGTGTGCTCATCTACTAATTATTGTCTCTGAGGGCTTAAACCTAGAGAGATACATCTTTAGAAATCACTGGGCATGAAAAGAAATGGATGAGGTTTGAATTCTTAGCAGGTAGCTCTAGTTGTAGGGGGCCAGAAGAGGGGGGAGGCATGGGGTACTTTATTTGTCCCAATAGATTCCAGGAAACCTTAACTATTATTCATGCTGGCTTCAACTAAAACCCCCAGGGCAATGAATTACAAAATCAGTAGGTTTAACAAGAGCCCAGGAATCTAAGAATCAGAGAAGTTGCTGTGGAAGGAAGGGCAGGGGTGCTTCAGCTAATGACTCCCCCAGTGCTGAAAGAACTCTCTCCACACAGGTTAGTTCCCTCCCCCTCCTTGTGCTTCCACATCCTCAAAAACTGTCCCACTAGGAGAACAGAGACCAAATGCAATTATTGGTACTCTATCAGCTCAACATAGGACCATTCTTTCTTGACTAACCTAACATTTCTCTGGAAGGGAAACATACAAGACAAAATTCTAACTTGTCCAATCTGTTTAAGTCAAGACATTCTCACCAAAAGAGAATCCTATGTCAGTACCATGTTGACCAGAGAATTGCCCCTGTCTATGGCAGTCAGAGTTTGCTGCACGCCAAAGATTTTGCTCCTCTCCATAGTGTAGAGTTGTTCTTGGGAAGTAGCTGCCCAGCCAGGGAAAACTTGGTGATCTGAAAATTAAAGACCCTGTCATAAATGCAGAGGGACTTCAATTAATGCTCACTCAGTTCAAGGCATTTTCCCTCTTGCAAAGGAGGCCCATCAAGGAATGTGGGTAGAATGGATGTGGTTCAAAAGCAGATGTGTTTCTCTACTTGTGCTTCCCTCATTTGCTGGCTGGATATCAATGGCAGGGCCACACTGGGAGCCATATATTGAAGATAGCAGAGCTTTTGCCAACCTGGATCCCTAAATGTCAACAGCAAGCAGAGCTACCCCACTTTTAGCCAACAAGAAGAAAGCCCTAAGAAATAAAATGCTTGTATTAAGTCACTGCAGTTTGTTATAGCAGATAAGTTGCTCTAACCAACTCACTGTTCTTGACTAGAAGAACACGAAGCCAATCATTACTCTCATGACAAACAACAGCAGACTACCCACCCATCCCAACACTACGTCCTAAAAGCTCTTAACAGCCCCAGAATTCAGGATTATTTCCAAAATCAACTTGATCAATATTTGCTTTTACTGCCAGACATGTATTTGGTTTGTAACCTGCCACCCAAAGTGATATGGGTCAGCCCTCTGAAGAAGTGGAGGCTTCATTAGTTTGAAATTGCAAAGCTTCTCTTTAAAGGCCACCAACGTGCCAGACACCTATGTCTTTCTCCTTAACATGCATCCTGTGATGCTTAGACATTAGTTATGTGACTCTGAGCTGGTCAAATCTGCAAGCACTCAATTCCAACAGGCCACAAGGGGTAGTGTCTGAGGGTTTCTAAGTGGCCTCGGTGTAATGACTCCAATACAACTTCACACATGCTCAAAAAGTTTATCTCCTCAGAATTCCCTGGTAGCCTAGTGGTGAAGGATCCTTAATCGTTATCAATGCCATGGCACAGGTTTGATCCCTGGCTTGGGAACTGCCCCACACTGCAGGCACAGGGGGGAAAAAAGTACATCTCCCAAAGAGGCTTAGTTTGGACTCATAACCACCCCCCTCCCCCACTTTCCAATAAACCCCTGTGTAGATTCCTAACACCAACTTCAAGTTCACAATTTTGTGCCTTCCACGCTGAGTTCTCAGGAGGCAGAAGGCCCAAGAAAGGTATCATGCTTTGAAAATTCACACCAGGAAACCCATTCTTCCGTAAGCAGTCATGCCTGGAAGCTGCCTACGAGCTCTGTCAAACCATGATAGTGTAAGAACCCCATAAAGGCAGTGATATGCCAGAACCCACTCCCACATCTTGAGATAACTGATTGGGCACATCTCTTCTGAACTCCACTTTCAGTGACACCACCTTGATGGCTTGAGGTCAGCCCTGGGGAAAGCACACCATGAAAGGTGGCACGCATTACCAATAAGGGCTTTTTTTATGTCTCAGAGAACTAACAAACCTTTGCAGAACTGCCCGGCAAATAAGAATCAGTGATGAGTTCTGTCTGGCAGCCTCTTTCCTTCTCGGAAAGGACATGGACAGAGCACCCAATTCCAGAGCAGTGACCAGGCCCTGTTAGCTGTGCTCAGTGACATTTGTAGGGCCTTTGTTCTGGATTTGATGAGAAAAGAGACTAAGGGTGGTGACATTCTGTGGCAAATAATGGACACAACAATGCTGAACCACTGCAGACAAAGGGGCTTCAAGAGGTAGAGTCATCATTTTGGACACCACCAAACAGCTCCTATCTCAGTAATCAGATTCTAATTACTTGCTCTGCCACTCACCTGAGCACTCCGCAGTTCTGCTGAGGAAGGAGGAAGAAAGGGAGAGGACTAGCTAGCTCATTGTCAGGCTGTCAAGCCCAGAACTGGGCATTTCACACAGGTTAATGAAGTTGACCCTCACATAGTCCCATGTCTTAGAGTTTGAATGCCCACTTTTCAAAGCAGGGAAATGAGACACCAGGAGGTCAGAACAGTCACCTGCCTGAAGTCACACAGTGGTAAGAAGTCTGGATACAAACCTGGGTGTGTCTGCTTCCAGTGTCCACACTATTTGCATCACATTATAATGCCAACAAACCTCATTTCATTTATCTGTGGAACTGCAGGAAGAGAAGCAGTCACCCAGCCTCAGGAAATTAATGACAAACCCATATTTATTTTTTAATAAGAGCTTTGTGGAAATATTATTCCCATACCATAAAATCTGCCCTTTTAAAGTGTACAATTCAGTGGTTTTTTAAGATATTCAGAGCAGTATAACCATTACCACTATCTAATTCGAGAACATTTTCATTACCCTAAAAAGGAAACCCCACACCCATTAGCAGCCACTCCCTCTTCCCTCCTCTCCACAGCCCCTGGCAATCACTAATCTGCTTTCTGTCTCTGTGGATCTGCCTACAGTGGACATTCATATAAATGGAATCACACCACATGTGGCCTTTGGTGTCTGGCTTCCCTCACTTAGCATAATATTGACAGATCTGTTTTAAAGTTCATGGAGGCTACAGATGAAATCCACTAAGTCTAAAGGCAAACATATGCAGTTTTCATTTAAATACCAGTAAGAACAGAAGCAAGGCAATGACTATGAAATACTGGCATCAACGTGTTTTTTAATTCAATTTTACAGCATTTATTGACTGCCTATTACAAGCCAAATGCAAAAAAAAAGATAGAATCCCTGCCCTCAGAGAGCTTACATTACAGTAGGGAGAAGCAGACCAAAAAATAAATAAATAAGCATAATCAAATAAGAATAGGATATTAGAATAGGTTAATACCAAGGTGCAGAAAAGAGCAGACTTGGGGAACCATGGATGTTGGAAGAGCCTTCTGAATGGCCTCCAGAACAGTTACAGATTTCTTCATTTCTCATCTCTCTCCCTCCCTCCCTCACAAAATGCCCTGCTGTGACCCAAGTACTGTGCCAATGTCCCATGTTTCCAGATGCCTGACAGCAGGAGTACTCCCTCATCCCCAAGCCATGGCCCACCAGCCTTCCCACCATAGGCAAAAGACCAGCAGGCAGTAATGCTCACCTATCCTATGATAGGCCCATCTTCCCCCAGGCCAGGCTCCCTTCCTCTCTGAAATCCTGAGCTCAGGAGAAGAGAGGGAAGCAGTTTCTCTTCCCCTCATCTCTTCCCACCAGAGCAGCCCTGAAAACACCCCCTCCCCAGCTCCAGCCTCCCCAGGTTCCCTCACCAGACCCCACATTTACATGCATTTATCAATGACCTGCAGGGGTTCTTGCCAAATATTTCAAGGCATAGCATTTGCCTCCATCTGAAGCTTCCTGGAGCCTAATGAGGTTTCCCCAGCCCACTTCCTGCCATTTTACAAATTATTATCTACTTCGACTCTCCCACTGCTGCCAAGACTGTCTCCAAAACACTAAACATCTTTCTTAAGCCTGCATTTATTCTTATAATTAGAAACATTCCAGTTTTTCCTCCCAGGTAACTTCACCATCTCAAATACCAACAAGAGTTATTAGGCCATAACAATCTACACCTGAGTGTGAGTGGAGCCTAAAAAAAAAAAAAAAAAAATCCATTTTCTTCCAAAAGGAATATAGTGCTTCTTCCAGCATTGCATGTACTACTGTATACATATATAATTCATCATGTTTTTGAAACAGCTTTTCCTTATTATAAAAGTACTTTAAGTCATTAGAGAGAAAATAGAAAAAACATGAGAAAAGCAAAGTCCCCTCTCTCCCCACTCCTTCCGCCACCCGCCATAGTGGTCAGCCAAGAGGCCCCAAGGATCCTTTTCTCTGGTGTTCACATCCTTGTGAAATCCCCTCCATGCCTGGGAGCTGGGCCTAGCGAATCACTTCTAATGAACAGGAAAAGTCATGGATATCACTTCCAAGGTTAGATGTGCAGAAAAGAGTTAACAGAGCAGGCCTGAGACTGTCAGCCTTAGAAAGGTCTCCTTGCAAGGTTGACCTATGGCCAGCATCTGGGGGCTTCTTGGATTTCAGGACCAGAGGTTCCCAACCTTTGCCTGAATAAGCAGGGCTCACTGTGCCTAAACTGTTTGTGCAACCAATGCATTAAGGCTAAGCACTAGCCTCCCATCTAGGAGTCTGGAACTGTGATATAAACTAGGCAGAGGGTGCCTATATAACCAGCCCCCAGTAAAACCCTGAGCACTGGGTCTCTTATGAGGGTCCTGGTAAATAGCACTTCACACACAATGTCAGAACTCACTGCTGGGGGAATTCTGTGTATGCATGACTCTGCTTGGGGAGAACTCTAGGAAGCCTGTGCCTGGTTTCCTCCAGACTTCACGTCATGCACCTTTTCCCTTTGCTGCTGTTGCCCACCTGGGAGAGAGGGGAAGCATTACAGAAGTAGGAGAGTGGACCATGAAAAGGAACTCTGACAGAGGAGAAAACAGCTGCAGCCAAGGACTCGAGTGTGTAAATGACACATGAGGTAAAAGGTCCAGCTGCCATGGAGAGACTTAGTGGAGACCAGGTTAAAAAAGAAAGTTGAAGGCTATGTATGTTCTGTATGATTCCAACTATACAACACTCTGGAAAAATCAAAACTATGGAGAGAACAAAAAGATCAATGGTTTCCAGAGGTTGGGGGTAAAGGGATGAACAAGTGGAGCACAGAGCATTTTTAGAGCAATGAAATTACTTTGTATGACACTAGAGTGGTAGACATATGCCATTATACACTTGTCCAAACCCACAGAAAGCACAAGAGAGAGAGAACCCTAAGGGAAACCATGGACTTTGGACAAAATGCAGGCTTATTCTTGGTGACAAAGGTACCATTCTGGTGGGAGATGTTGATACTAGGGGAGGCTATGCATGCGTGAAGGTAGGGAGTATAGAGGAAACCTGTGCTTTCCTCTCAATTTTGCTGTGAACCTAAACATACTGTAAAAAAAAAAAAAAAAAAACTTCATTAAAAATAAAAGTTAAGGGCTGTATCTAAAGGCCTGCATAAAGTGCTAAGGAATGTGAAACAGGGAGTTCCCATGGCAGCTCAGCAGAAACAAACATGACTAGTATCCATGAGGATGTGGGTTCAATCCCTGGCCTCACTCAGTGGATTGAGGATGATGCACTGCCATGAGCTGTGGTGTAGGTCTCAGATGTGGCTCAGATGTAGGGCTGCACCTGCGGCATATGGAAGTTCCCAGGTTAGGGGTCAAATAGCCGCCAGCCTGTGCCACAGCCACAGCAACACTGGATCTGAGCCGCATCTGAGACCTACACCACAGCTCATGGCAATGCTGGACCCTTAACACACTGAGCAAGGCCAGGGATCAAACCTGTGTCCTCATGGATACTAGTCACATTCATTTCCACTGAGCCATGATGGGAACTCCTGTTCTCCAAACTTTTGATCACACAAGTCAACCATTTAAAAAAAATCTCTGAGCAGGAGTTCCCGTCGTGGCGCAGTGGTTAACGAATCCAACTAGGAATCATGAGGTTGCGGGTTCGGTCCCTGCCCTTGCTCAGTGGGTTAACGATCCGGCGTTGCTGTGAGCTGTGGTGTAGGTTGCAGACGCGGCTCGGATCCCACGTTGCTGTGGCTCTGGCGTAGGCCGGTGGCTACAGCTCCGATTCAACCCCTACCCTGGGAACCTCCATATGCCACGGGAGCGGCCCAAGAAATAGCAACAACAACAATAACAACAACAAAAAAGACAAAAAAAAATTCTCTGAGCAGACACTAATATAGGTATATACATTTATTTACTTGTAAATTATATACCTGATCTATTTTATAAATGTATCATACTATATATATATACACAATGAAAGATATAGAAAAATATAAACTAAAAAGAATCAGATTATAATATTTAAATATCTTGCTGATTGTGATGCTTTTGTAGCAGGCAGAAGCACACCATCAAATCATAATGTACATTTACTTAACGAAACTTGTAATTAAAATTTATGTGTCAGAGTCTTCCTGGTAACTTTGAATTTGTTTAGCCAGCTACTTGACAAGGCTCCTTAGATTGCCACTGCTATTCTCTTATGAAGCATCTGACAAAGGGCTTACCCCAGGCTCAGCTGTGGTGTCCACCTAGCTGCTTCTTGTTTGTGCTTTATCACTAGCATCCCCTTCAGCCTTTGCAGCAAATTTTAAGCCTCTTGTCCATTTCACCAAGGTTTATTTAGTAAAAATGAGGTACTCACACTTGTCCCTGGCCTCCCATAAACTGGCCTAAGGATGAATTCCACTCACACCCTTAGCCAGCTGAAACTCCAGCTCCTCCTCAGCTTCTCCAGAACCACTTGAGACCCAGTTAAGGTGCTGGTGTCAGTCCTCAGGCTTCATGTTAGTAAATGTACATAAGCAGGAGGTCCAGAATTTCCCTCCCATCTCCCTCTGGTACACTGTCTAGAGTGCCTGCTCCCATGTTGGAGGCCAACCCCCGCAGGAGAAAACGGAAAGCCACTGCATGCTTTGTGGGAGGGAAGAGCACATTCTAATTTGTATTTAGGAATTTCTCTCTGTAGAGGGTGGGATGGGGGCTGCCTCAGGTAGAACATTTGGGAAACTTCTCATTTTAATCTGGACTAGAAACAATGAGGGGCTGAAATCAAAGTTGCAAATAGGAAGGAGAGCCCTCTAGAGCGGAGCATGGAGACAGAGGAACTGAAATTGAATACTTATAGATGACCTCTGTTTCTCAGTCTACTCTATTGTGTCATAGCCCCCATTTCAATTATTTACATTACTTTATTGGTCCCTCCAGGGATTTGAGTCAAAATTCTGAACTAAGGCAGTGGCTGTGAACAGTGAAAAGAGAGACTGGATATGAAAATGGCTGATCCTGGCAACTGATCAAGAAAAAGGAGGGCAGGTGGGCAAGGAGGAAGAGAATTAAGATAATGCCAAGATCTCCAGCCTGAGTTACTGGAAGGAAAGTGACTCCATTTATCACCACAGTAGGAGCAGTTTATTCAAATGCCCATCAATAGATGGATGAATGGATAAAGAAGATGTGAGATATATAGATACACACGCATACACACAACAGAATATTACTCAGCCATAAAAAGAGTGAAATGTCATTTGCAGCAAAATGGATGGACCTAGAGATTATCATACTAAGTGAAGTAAGTCAGAAAAAAAAAGACAAACATTATATGATATCATTTAAATGTGGAATCTATTTTTAAAATGATACAAATGAATTTATTTACAAAATATAATGAGATGCACAGACATAGGAAACAAACTTATGGTTACCAAAGGGGAAGGTGGGGAAGAGAGATAAATTAGGAGTTTGGAGTTAACGTATACACACTATATAAAATAGATAACCACAAGGACTTAACCATAAAGCACAAGGGACTATACTCAATATTTTGTAATAACCTGTAAGGGGAAAGAATTTGTAAAAGAATGTGTGTGTGTGTATAACTGAGTCACTGTGCTGTACATCTGAAACTAATATAATATGATAAATCAACTATACTTCAATTTTTAAAAAAAACATCTGGGAGTTCCCGTCGTGGCGCAGTGGTTAACGAATCCGACTACGAACCATGAGGTTGCAGGTTCGATCCCTGCCCTTGCTCAGTGGGTCAAGGTTCCGGCGTTGCCGTGAGCTGTGGTGTAGGTTGCAGACGTGGCTCGGATCCTGCGTTGCTGTGGCTCTGGCATAGGCTGGCGGCTACGGCTCCGATTCGACCCCTAGCCTGGAAACCTCCATATGCCACGGGAGCGGCCCAAGAAATGGCAAAAAGACAAAAAAAAAAAATAAAAAATAAAAAATTTTAAAAAAAAAAAAAAAAACATCTGGAGTTCCCTTCATGGCTCAGCAGTTAACAAACTTGACTAGGATCCATGAGGTTTCAATATCCGGCCTCACTCAGTGGGTTAAGGATTCAGCATTGCCGTGAGCTGTGGTGTAGGTCTCAGACATGATGGTTCGGATCCCAAGTTGCTGTGGTTGTGGTGTAGGCCAGCGGCTGTAGCTTTGATTTGACTCCTAGCCTGGGAACCTCCATATGCCATGGGTGCAGCCTGAAAAACCAAAAAAAAAAGAAAAAAAAGGTAGGAGCAGATTCTGCTTAGAGGATAGGTAAGATCACAATCTCCTTTTTTGACATATTGAGTTAGAGTCACAAGTGGTACCTCCACAAGGAAATATCTAAAAGGAAGGTGGGGAGTTCCCTGGTGGCTCAGTGGGTTAAGGATCCAACATTGTCTCTGCTGTGGCTCAGGTCACTGCTGTGGCATGGGTTTGATCCCTGGTCCTGGAATTTCCACATGTCATGGGTACAGCCAAAAAGGAAAAGAAAAGGAAACTGGTGATATGTATTTAGAGCAGTATACTAAGCTAAATAGTGTCCCTACAAAATTCACATTCACCTGAAACCTTTGAATGTGACCTTATTTGGAAATAGTCTTTGCAGATGTAATTAGCCAAGTTAAGGAGAGGTCATACTGACCCAAAATCCAATGACTGTGTCCCTATGAGAATAAAGAAATTTAAGATACAGACACACAGAGAGGAGAAGGCCTTGTGAAGATAAGAGGAAGAAATCTGATAGAGACAGAGATTTGAGCAATGTGTGTACAAACCAAGATGCTCCAAAGATGACCAGCAACTACTGGAAGCCAGAGAAAGGCATGGAAGGATTTCTGCCCCAGAGCCTTGAGAGAACAGACACCTGCCTTGATTTCAGCTTCTGGCCCCCAGAGCTGAGGAAAAGTTTCTGTTGGTTTAAGCCACCCACTTCATGGCACTTTGTTACAGCAGTCCTAGGAAACTAACACAGACAAGTTCCTAATTAGGGATCAATATGAGGGCTGAAGTTGTAGGAGGTGTGCAGTCATCAGAAGACTCAGAGAGACAAAGAAAGATCCCAACCTGAAGGAGAGAAAAGAGCCATGTGTGATAAGCAAGTCAAGAAACCAGAGTGATACCCTGGACAAGAGATTAGGAAAAGGGAAGCAGCTTTTGGTGTAAAGAGAGGAGAAGGCGTGCAGGACTGGAGGGTAGATGACTGGGATGGGTGGTGGGGGCAGTGGAGGGCAGTGACGTGAAATCAAAGCAGGAGAATTTTGAGGCGGGTTGGGGCAGTCACTGGAGAAAGATGCTCCCAAAATACAAGGTGAGAAATGAGAGAAACTCTTACAAAGCAGGCAGTCACCATGTATCTAAAGAAAGAAACTGTGAACACCAAAAAGGTGAAGTGACCTCACCAGTATCAGTTAGAAAGTTGTTGGCTGATTAAGATATATTATGATATATTCACTGAAAACATGAGACTCCAAGACAATATAGAGAAAATCAGATAGAATTTACATCAAACTAAAATGATGACCCCTTTATGTGTGCATGTGGCAGGGGGTAGGGGGATGCTTTCGAGTTCTGCATCAGATATTCTGAAATACGTGGATTTTTTTTCTTCAACCACACTCAGTTCCTTTTATTACATCCAGTTTTCTCTCTAAAGAAAATTGTGCTTCATTACAGTTTTCTATTTTTTATTACCTTTTGAACCCACTTTCATGAGAGATGGTACATAACTTTCCCAAAGCACTTCACCTCTCTAAGAGGAAATCTTGCATACTAGGTGGCCAAGCTTGAGGAAGGAAGCCTGAGATGCTAAGCTCTCAGGCTAAGAGATGGTGCAACACAGCAGAGCAGCATCCCACACAGCACCAGTTCCAGATGGAAAGCCACTTCTTCTTTGTTATTTTTAAAAATTGTTTGTTGAGACGGGATTAAGATGGCAGAATAGAAGGACTGGAGCTCAACTTCTCTCCTAAAAACAACAAAATTCACAACTAAAGGATGAGCAATCTCCACCCAAATGGACCAGAAACCTTAAAAAAAGATACCCTACTCCAGAAGAACAAGAGGAGGACACATCAAGAGGTAGGAGGGGCGATTTCACGATATAAACAACCCCATACCTCCCAGGTGGGAAGCTCCACAGACTGAAAACTAACTGGTTCACAGAGAGAGAGACTCACCTACAGGAGTGAGATTTCTGGGCCCCACATCAAACCCTCACGTGTGGGGATCCGGCACTGGGAGAAAGAGCCCCTGGAGCATCTGTCATTGAAGGCCAGTGGGGCTTGTGCGCAAGAGCTCCACAGGACTGGGGGAAACGGAGACTCCATTCTTAAAAGGTGCACGCGGATTTTCATGTGCACTGAGTCCCAGGGCAGAGCAAGGTCTCCATAGGAATCTGGGTCAAACCTGACTCTATCTCTTGGAGGACATCCTGGGAAAACAGGGGTGAACATGGCTTGTTGTGAGGGAAGGACATTGAAAGCAAAGCTCTCAGAAATATTCAGTAGCATGCCTTTCTCTGGAGGTGGCCATTTTGGGAAAATCTGGCCCCACCCTTCAGCCAGCTGCTGAGAAGCCCCAGGGCAAACAACAATCCAGGTGGGATCACAGCCCCACCCCTCAGTGAACATGCTACCTAAAGACCCCTCAGGCACACTGATGCCTCTAATCCCAACCAGAGACTAAGCCCCACCCACCAGAGGGAGTAGAATCGGCTCCTCCTACCAGTGGGCAGGCATGAGCCCCTCCCATCAGGAAGCCTACACCAAGCCCCCATACTGACTTCAGCCACAGGGAGGCAGACACTAGAAGTGAGAGGCTACAACTCTATTATCTGTAAAAAGGTCACCACACCAAAAACCTATAAAAATGAAAAGACAGAGGACTATAACTCAGATGAGGGAGAAAGGAAAAACCCCAGAAAATCAGCTAAGTGAGGAGGAGATTCTTAGCCTCCAGGAAAAAGACTTTAGACTGTTGATGCTGAAGATGATGCAAGACATTGGAAATAAACTGGAGGCAAAGATGGATAACTTAGAGGATAACTGAGCAAAGAGATACAAGAAATAAAACATAAGAAGAGATGCAAAATAAAATAACTGAAATAAAAAATTCACTAGAAGCAGTTAACAGCAGAATACAGGAGGCAGAAGAACAAATAAGCAAGGTAGAGAACAGATTAGTGGAAATTACAGATGTGGAACAGAAAAGAGAAGAAAGATGAAAAACAAATGAAGAGAGTCTCAGAGAACTCTCGGACAACATGAAACGCACCAACATCCACATTATAGGGGTGCCAGAAGGAGAAGAGAGAGGGAAGGAGACAGAAAAAATATTCCAAGAGATAATAGCCAAAAACTTCCCTAACATAGGGAAGGAATCACCCACTCAAATCTAGGAAGTGCAACGAGTACTATATAAAATAAACCCAAGGAGGAACACCCCGAGACACATACTAATCAAACTGACCAAAATTAAAGACAAAGAGAAAATCTTGAAAGCAGCTAGGGAAAAGAAACAAGTAACATACAAGGGAACCCCAATAAGGCTATCGGCAGATTTTTCAACAGAAACTCTGCAGGCCAGAAGGGAGTGGCAAGATATACACAACGTGATGAAAGGAAAACACCTCCAACCAAGATTACTCTACCCAGCAAGGCTCTCGTTCAGATTTGAAGGAGAAATCAAAACCTTCGCAGATAAGCAAAAGCTGAGAGAATTCAGCAACACTAAACCAGCCTTACAACAAATACTAAAGGAACTTCTCTAGGCAGAAAAGAACAAGAGAAGAAGGAAAGGAAAAAGAGCAGCAAAAACAAATCCAAAGCAATTAATAAAATGGCATTAAGAACTTACATATCAATAATTACCTTAAATGTGAATGGACTAAACGCCCAAGCCAAAAGACATAGACTGGCTGAATGGATTCAAAAACAAGACCCATATATATGCTGTCTTCAAGAGACCCACTTCACTTCTAGGGACACATACAAATTGAAAGTGAGAGGATGGAAGAAAATATTTCATGCAAACGGGGATCAAAAGAAAGCTGGAGTAGCAATACTCATATCAGACAAAATAGACTTTAAAATGAAGAATATTTTAAGGGACAAAGAAGGACATTACATAATGATCAAAGGATCAATCCAAGAAGAAGATATAACAATTTTAAAGATCTACACACCCAACACAGGTTCACACCATATATAAGGCAACTGCTAACAACCTTAAAAGGAGAAATCGACAATAACACAATCATAGTGGGGGACTTTAACACCCCACTTACAGCAATGGCCAGACAGAAAATCAATAAGAAAACACAGGCCCTGAATGAAGCATTAAACCAGATGGACTTAGTAGATATTTATAGGACATTCCATCCAAAAGCAACAGAATACACATTCTTCTCAAGTGCACATGGAACATTCTCTAAGATTGACAATATCCTGGGCTACAAATCCAACCTCAGTAACTTTAAGAAAATTGAAATCATATCAAGCATCTTTTCAGACCACAATGCTATATGACTGGACATCAACAACAAGAAAAAGTCTGCAAAAAAAAAAAAAAACATGTGGAGACTCAACAACACGCTACTAAACAACCAATGGATCCCTAAAGAAATCAAAGAGGAAATTAAAAAATACCTAGCAGCAAATGACAACGAAGACACAACACTCCAAAACCTATGGGATGCAGCAAAAGCCGTTCTAAGAGGAAAGTTTATAGCAATACAAGCCCACCTCAGGAAACAAGAAAAAGCCCAAATAAACAAGCTAACTTTACATCTAAAGCAGCTTGAGAGAGAAGAACAGACAAGACCTAAAGTTAGTAGAAGGAAAGAAATCATAAAGATCAGAGCAGAAATCAATGAACTAGAAACAAAGAAAACCATAAAAAAGATCAATGAAACGAAAAGCTGGTTCTCTGAAAAGATCAACAAAATTGATAAACCCCTAGCCAGACTTATCAAGAAAAAAAGAGAGAGGACTCAAATCCATAAAATTAGAAATGAAAAAGGAGAAGTAACAACGGACACCACAGAAATACAAAGGATCCTAAGAGACTACTATATGCAACTATATGCCAATAAAATGGAAAACCTAGAAGAAATGGACAAATTCTTAGAAAAGTACAATCTTCCAAGACTAAACCAAGATGAAATAGAAAAGATGAATGGATCCATCACAAGAACTGAAATTGAAACTGTGATTAAAAACCTTCCAACAAACAAAAGTCCAGGACCAGACGGCTTCACAGGTGAATTCTATCAAACATTTAGAGAAGAGCTAACACCTCTCTTTCTGAAAATATTTCAAAAAATTTCAGAGGAAGGGATACTCCCAAACTCATTCTATGAGGCCACCATCACCCTGATACCAAAACCAGACAAAGACTCCATAAAAAAAGAAAACTATAGGCCAATTTCACTGATGAACATCAATGCAAAAATCCTCAACAAAATACGAACAAACCGCATCCAACAATACATTAAAAGGATTGTACATCATGATCAAGTGGGATTTATCCCAGGGATGCAAGGGTTCTTCAATATCCGCAAATCCATCAGTGTGATACACCACATTATCAAACAAGAATAAAAACCATATGATCCTCTCAATAGAGGCAGAAAAAGCCTTTGACAAAATCCAACACCCATTTCTGATAAAAACCCTTCAGAAAGTGGGCATAACGGGAACCTACCTCAACATGATAAAGGCCGTATATGACAAACCCACAGCGAACATCATTCTCAATGGTGAAAAGATGAAAGAATTCCCACTGAGATCAGGAACAAGACAAGGATGTCCGCTCTCACCAATACTCTTCAACATAGTTCTGGAAGTCCTAGCCACAGCAATCAGAGAAGTAAAAGAGATAAAAGGAATCCAAATTGGAAAGGAAGAAGTCAAACTATCCCTATTTGCAGATGACATGATACTATACCTAGAGAATCCTAAAGACTCTACCAGAAAACGGTTAGAGCTCATCCACGAATTCGGCAAAGTCGCAGGATACAAAATCAATACACAGAAATCGACAGCGTTTCTATATACTAACAATGAAAAAGCAGAAAAGGAAATTAGGGAAGCAATCCCGTTTACCATCACATCCAAAAGAATAAAATGCCTAGGAGTAACCTACCTAAAGAAACAAAAGACCTATACTCTGAAAACTATAAGCCACTGATGAAAGAAATCAAAGATGACACAAATAGATGGAAAGATATACCATGCTCGTGGACTGGAAGAGTTAATATTATCAAAATGACTATACTACCCAAGGCAATCTACAGATTCAATGCAATCCCTATCAAATTACCAAGGACATTTTTCACAGAACTTGAACAAAATATTTTAAAGTTTGTTTGGAAGCACAAAAGACCCAGAATAGCCAAAGACATCCTGAAAAAGAAAAATGGAGCTGGAGGAATCAGGCTCCTGGACTTCAGACTATACTACAAAGCAACAGTCATCAAAACTGCATGGTACTGGCACAAAGACAGACATATAGATCAGTGGACCAGGATAGAGAGCCCAGAATTAAACCCATGCACCTACAGTCAACTAATCTATGACAAAGGAGGCAAGGATATACAATGGAGAAAGGACAGCTTGTTCAATAAGTGTTGCTGGGAAAACTGGACAGCCACATGGAAAAGAATGAAATTAGAACACTCCCTAACACCATACACAAAAATAAACTCCAAATGGATTAAAGACCTAGATATAAGACCAGACACTATCAAACTCCTAGAGGAAACATAGGCCAAACACTCTCTGACATAAACGACAGCAACATCTTCTCAGATCCACCTATCAGAGTATTGACAATAAAAAGAAAAATAAACAAATGGGAACTAATCAAACTTCAAAGTTTCTGCACAGCAAAGGAAACCCTAAACAAAACCAAAAGACAACCCACAGAATGGGAGAAAATCTTTGCAAGTGAATCGACTGACAAGGGATTAATCTCCAAAACTTATAAACAACTTCTGCAGCTTCATACCAAAAAAACAAACAACCCCATCCAAAAATGGGCAGAAGATCTAAACAGACAAGTCTCCAAAGAAGACATACAGATGGCCGAGAAACACATGAAAAGATGTTCAACATAACTCATTATTAGAGAGATGCAAATCAAAACGACTCTGAGGTACCATCTTACACCAGCCAGAACGGCCATCATCCAAAAGTGCACAAACAATAAGTGCTGGAGAGGGTGTGGAGAAAAAGGAACCCTATTACACTGTTGATGGGAATGTAAATTGGTACAACCACTGTGGAAAACAGGATGGAGATTCCTCAGAAAACTAAACATAGAACTACCATTTGATCTAGCAATCCCACTCCTGGGCAACTATCCAGAGAAAACCACGACTCGCAAAGACACATGTACTCTGATGTTCACTGCAGCACTATTTACAATAGCCAAGACATGGAAACAACCTAAATGTCCATCAACAGAGGAGTGGATCCAGAAGATGTGGTACATATACACAATGGAATATTACTCAGCCATTACAAAGAACGAAATACCAGCATTTTTTGCAACATGGATGGACCTAGAAACTATCATGCTAAGTGAAGTCAGCCATACAATGAGACACCAACATCAAATGCTTTCACTGACATGTGGAATCTGAAAAAAAGACAGACTGAACTTCTTTGCAGAACAGATGCTGACTCACAGACATTGAAAAACTTATGGTCTCTGGAGGGGACAGTTTGGGGGGTGGGGGGATGTGCCTGGGCTATGGGATGGAAATCCTGTGAAATCAGATTGTTATGATCATTATACAACTACAGATGTGATAAATTCATTTGAGTAATAAAAAAAAATGGAAAAATAAAATAAAATAAAAATTGCTTGTTAATTGTTAAAATAGGTATATTTTCATTGGTGGTGTTTTCTACGGAAAAAGAAAAGCAAATATCTCATCTTGCACCACCCTCTTATAATACCCTGAGAAGAGAATAATATCTCCTATAGTATTCTTGCCAAAAATGAATAGATTTCATCAGGAGGAGACATCAGACAAACCCACACTCGTGGACATCCTACAAAATAATTAGCTGACACTCTTCAGAAGCATCAGTCCTGCAAAACAAAAAAGACCAAGGCATTATTCCAGGCTGAAGGAAGCCAAGGACATATGACAACTTATTGTGCTATGGGATCCTGGGTTGGCTCCTAGACCAGAACATTGGTGGGGCTACTGGAGAAACTCAGATGATTTGATTTTAAGTTAATTTCAATTGAGTTCAATGGAATTAATCTGTAGATTAATTAATATTATATCAATGTTAAATTCCTGGTTTTGATCACTGGGCTATGATTTCTAAGAAGCTAATATTTGAAGAAGCTGAGCAAAGGGTATAAGGATATTCTTTAAGATTTTTGCAATTTCTTTTGTTAAGTCTGAAATTACTCTTAAATGGAATGTTAAAATATTAATGATGTTAAAATATTAAGTGAGAATGACCATCTTCCTCCGCCATCCCCCTTTCTTCTTTCTTCAAGGTACCACCTCTCCCTAGCTATCCTGGCTTCACCACAGCCACAGCAAGGTGGAATCCAAACCACATCTGCAACCTATACCACAGCTCACAGCAACACAGGATCCTTAACCCACTGAGTAAGGCCAGGGATCGAACCTGAATCCTCATGGATACTAGTCAGGTTTGTAACCCACTGAGCCACAATGGGAACTCCCCCAACCTTACCCTCTTGTTCATCAAAAAGAATCTATGAAAGAAAAAAAAAAAGAATCTCTCCTGAGGCTCGTTCCTTCCGGGCCCTGTAAGGTGGGTGGCATCAGTCTAAGCTGCAGTGTTAGCCTTCGGTCAAGGCTCTTAACACCCACTTTTTGAACTAATGTTGCCTTTCTGGAGAAGGTGAGAACTTCATGGGAACTTCACATATTTTGTAGAACCAAAGGAGTGACACTTGAACAAGGAGTGGGTGACACCTAGCTCAAGCCATACAAAAGGAAACCAAGATCAGAATTTTCAAGTATAGCCCGAGGCAGAAGTGCTCACACCTGACTATGAACCAGAGTCACCTGGGGAGATGTTAAAACTGATGATTCCTCCTCTCCATGCTACAGAGTCAGAAGCACCTCGAGAGGGCTTGAGAATCTGTGTTTTTAAAATTCTCCTGAACATTCTAATCAACAGGTCTAAAGAGAGAGAGCTGCAGTCCATAGAAACAGGACATTTTAGGGATTCCTCAGAACTGAACAGACTCGGAGGAAAGAAGCACAAAAAGTGATGAAAGGATGATCACAGGACACAGATTTCACATCACATTTTGAGTGTCCTGTGTGAGCCAGTACTGTGAGACACATTTTAGGCTGGTCTCAGCAAAGTCTCACAAAATCTTGGTGGCTTGGGGTGGTGGGGGAGTCCTGCGCCCATTTTATAAATGACAAATCTGAGGACTTGGTGGATTTTAATACCTCATCAAAGCCTCTATGTTAGAAGGTTTGTTTTTTGTTGTTGTTTTGATTTTGGTTTTGTTTGTTTCGTTGCTTTTTGGCTTTTACTTTTACCTGCCTAAAGTTAATAAAACAAAATTCAAAGGAATAAATTTGAAGATCCAATTGACTTTATTAGATTCACGAATGGGGAGGCATCCCAGCTAGTAACCAGAAGGGTGCTCAAAGGGAAGGTTTTTATGGGAAGGTATTATTAGCAAAAGAAAAACCTTTTTTTTTTTTTTTTTTTTTTTTGAGGTCAAGATGTTTTCTTCTGGGGAGGAAGGGGAGGGTAAAGTTTTTATCATGCAGATTGCCTCTTCTGGGGGAGCTGAGGGAGGGGAAGAATGAAGAGACCCCTTCTCACCAGAAATTTCAAGAATGGTTAAGATTACATTTTGGATGGGACCTAATCATATTTAAAAGCTTTTGCACAGCAAAGGAAACTATCACCAAAACAAAAAGACAACCTATTCACAAGTGATGCAATTAACAAGGAGTTAATATCCAAGGAGTTAATATCCAAAATACACAAATAGCTCACATAATTCAATATCAAAAAAAACAAACAGCCCAATCAAAAAAGTCAGAGACCTAAATAGACATTTACCCAAAGAAGACATTCGGATGGCCAGCAAGCACATGAAAAGATGCTCAGCATCCCTAATGATTACAGCAAATCAAGTCAAAAGTACAGTGAGGATCCTCACAACAGTCAGATGGCCATCATCAAAAAATCTAGAAAAATCTAAAAATAATAAATGCTGCAGAGGATGTGGAGAAAAGGGAAACTTCCTACACTGTTGCTAGGAAAGTAATTGGTGCAATCACTACGGAAAACAGTACGGAGTTCCCTTAAAGAAACTAAAAATAGAACTATCATGCGATCCAGAAATCTCACTCCTAGGTATATGTGCAGAAAAAACAAAAACTCTAATTCAAGAAGACACATGTACCTCGATATTCACGGCAATCGTATTTACAGCCAAGTGCAAAAGCCACCCAAGTGCCCAGTAACATATGATTGGCTTAAGAATATGTGATATACAAAGACTAGGATACACACAATGGAATATTACTCAGCCATAAACGAATAAAATACTGCCATTTGCAGCAACATGGGTGGACCTAAAGAACATTATGCTTAGTGAAATAAGTCAGAGAAAGACAAATACTATATATATCACTTATACATGGAACTTAAATGATAATACAAATGAATCTGTATACAAAGCAGAAACAGATTCATAGATATAGAAAAAAAACTTACCGAAAAGGAGGAGTTACGTGTATGAAATTAACAGGTACAAACTACTAAACATAAAATAGATAAATGACAAGTGTTTACTGTTGACTATAGCACAAGGAATTATGCTCAATATTTTATAATAACCTATAATGGAATATAATCTATTTTTTAAAAAGAATCACTATGCTGCACACTTGAAACTAACAATATTATAAATCAACTATACTCAATTTTTTAAAAGATTACATTTCTAGGGAAGGTCAAAATTACAATTAAGTCAGGTATTAAGTCTTGATTTGGTATCATGGGCTTTAACCACAGTGATGCCATTTGGCCCTGTGGTTTGGTTTTCCTTTTCAGCAATAAGTAACCTTTTAAAGAGTGAATAAAGACAAGCTGCAGGAGTGCTTTTCCTACCCTCAAAGGGCTGTGGAGAACAGACAGAGTGAGAGCTGCTCCCTCCTCTTCCTGGGGACCCTACCCCACAACCCCAGAAGTCTGGCTGGCACCAGCAACTCCAGAACTCTCCAGACCGGGGTGGGCACGAGGCTTTCTGTTCATGTTTCCTCCCTGCCCAGGGTTAGGGTTAGGGTTAGGGATAGGGTTAGGGTTAGGGGCCCAGGTTGGCCTTTCCAAGGACTCCTCTCTCAGGCTGAATTTGGTGGCAGCACAGGGTGAGCCTGTAGGTTCTGCAGCTCAGCAAACCTCCAGTAGATAGTTTCCCTTCTCAAGGGTTTCCAGTCTTTGCACGTGGCATGGAAGAAGGGAAGACATCCCCCTTCCCCATGTGCGTGGGGAGATACCAGCTCCTCACCACACACCTGGCCTGAGTGCTAGTAAGACCACCACTTCCCTCACCTCCCAATCCTCTTCCCAAATAGCCTAGGAAGGGGCTGGTAGGAGGCCCCACCTTGCTGCTTCCTGAAAAACCTGGCACTGAGGCTCTGGCCCAAATCTTCAGGAAGTGCTCCTTAGCTTCTGGTTCCAGACTTGGGCCTTAGCCACCATTCAAGACTAGCACAAGTCCCACCCTATAAATGAATGAATGAGCTTTGGCATCAGACAAAACTGGGTTCCAATCCTTGCTTCTCTACTGTGAAAGTCACTTAACTTTTCTAATTATACATTTCATTCTTTCTGTTCTGGCTTCTCGAAACCCTAAGTGAATTCCATGGCCACATCCAGCAGCCTGTGTGGTGTGCATTTCTGTTGGCTTAATATTCTTCCCATGCTTTGCCTTCACTCCTGTCTCTGCATCAAGTTTTATTGTTTTTCTTTTGAATCTTAAGCGCTTTTGTTAACTACCTCAATCCTTCAAAGAACAGCAGGGAATGAAATAAATAAACTTAACTTCCCTGAAACTGTGTTTCCTCATCTAGAAAAAACCATGATAATAATTCCTACTTCAGAGGCTCACAAGGAGGATTGGTTAAGTCAGCCTGCATATTGGCCCAGCAGAGGGCCTGGAGCAGGGTGGAGGTGGGGGGCACGGGGGGCAGGTGCACCTTCTCCACCAACCTTGCCTCCTTCCAGCCAAGCCCAAGGACCTCAGGGACTCAGATCATATTTCACAGAGAAACGTTTCTTATTGATTGCTTTTGCCCAGCTCACACTGTTAGGGTGTGAGCTTGTTGGACAGTTTGGGGCCAGTCATTGATGAAAGACAGGCAGTAGCAGGAGAGGGGCAGGGACAGGAGAGGGTTACACTCATACTGTGGACTCAGGGTGAGTCCCATGTGGGTGTGGGTGCATTTCCCAGTATAGATCTCCCCATTTAATCATGCTGCAAAAGCAGCCACAAATATTACTTCCTCCTGTTTATGAACGGGGTCCCCCACCCTGTTTTCAATACTAGCTGACTTTTTGCCATCAGACTGTGGGCACAAGGCCCCAAATTCCTTCCACTGCAGGTCACAAGGCCCTGTAAAACATTTTGCCCTGGACTTCTCAAAGCTGGTCCTCATGTTCTTTCTGGAAGGTGCCCGGGTGATGATGTGGAGGGAGGTAGCGGGGAAGAATTTCTGTTTTGTTTATAAGCAAACGAGGGAAGTACGGATGGAGGAGGAGTTGGTTGGAGGGAGTGGAGGGACAGAGTCCCCTGTCTGTGGAGAGTTTGGGAGTCACAAGATTTACTTGTGTTCCTTTTCTCAAAAAGCTGCACAAAGCCTGGAATGAAAACCCCCTCCGTCTCCAAGCTCTGAGCTAATGGGCATTGTCCTAAAACACAGTGGGGCCCACATATCACCCACAAGGCCTTTCCATCACACCCAACCATGTCAATCACCCCAGCTTCAGGAAAAGCCTGAATAAACAGGTGAGTCAAGCCTCAGAGGGGCAGGAAGGGTTTATAGGTTTTCAGTAAGCATGTTTAGTTGGGGAGGGGTAAGATACATTTTTCTTTCACCCACAATGGAGTAAAATCTCCTCTGTAATGTACTCTCCTGATCCTTGTAATGCTCCAAGTACAAACTATAGAGGGTATCAGTGACATGGGCAACAAGAGGCTGCCAAGGCCCCCAAAGGCACAATGAAGCCGGTGGTGGTTTTCCCATATGTCATAGAGGCCCATCTGGGGTTCAGGGTAGAAAATCATTCTGCACATTTAAAGAATTATCACTTAATCAAATCACAGATTGGAGCTTTATAAAAGTGTAGGACCCCTTCTGGGCAATCCTAAACTGTCTCGACAAATAAAATAAGTCAAAACAGTGTTAGCCTTAAAGGCTGGCCATCTACAGTTCTGGCTTATAGAAACACACTCCCTGTAACTGACAGAGGAGATTCTTAGGCAGATGTGGGCTATAACACCAGCAGGTGTCCTGGTGACATTTTAAAACTTAAGACAGGGCTCCAATAGCCCATGGAGTCAGCAGACAGGCAAAGGAGAATTATGGCCCATCATTCAAAGTCCAGCAGGGTGGCCGTCTGTTATTGCCCTTCACCATGGGGAGCCCAACAGCTGAGGTTTTTAAAAATCACACTCACCTAGGCCTTCCATTTTGCACATATTTTTTTTTTAAGCACTCAGCATTTATAAAACCAGGAGGCAGCTTAACATTCCCATGGGCCCCACTTTCAAGTGAGAGAAACTCAAATGCCAAGAAAGCCTAGCCGCTTTACTGGGCTTCTACCAACCTCTGAATTCTAGCTCTATGCCTAGAGTATGCGCAACTCTGAGTCCTGGGAAAAATCTAAGAGCAGTGAAAACAAGCAAGCCTATAGGACAGGAAAGATCATGGATAAGGGAGATGTTGAATCATTTGAAAGGAAGATGAGACCGACTCACCCAGTAGATATACAAGTATTACTGACATGAGGAAGATCATCCTGTGGCAAAAGGGCTGTTAATCCCTAGCAGGTGGCCAATAGACCAGACAGTCCTGTACAAAGAGATAGGCAAACGCTTTCTGGAGCAGTCAAATTTCAGACCCCAGAGTCTAAGGGTGTGTGTGCCACCTTTTCAAGACTCTTAAGAGTCTACAGTTAAAATGATCTTAGCCTTTGGTTCTCTGCCTAAAAACGGAAATAAACAAAGAAAACAGCCTTTTCAAAAAGTCATGGCAGAGAGTTCTCTTGTGTCACAGTTGGTTAAAGATCTAGTGTTGTTACTGCAATGGCTCAGGTTGCTGCTGTGGTGCAGGTTTGATCCCTGGCCTGGGAACTTCTGCATGCCATGGGCACAACCAAAAAAAAGTCACAGCAATAGCTAAAAGAGGGAAACAAACCAAATGCTCATTAACAGGGTAATGGATAAACAAGTTGTAGTATATCAGCACAATGGAATATTATTTGGGCATGAAATATAATGAAGTACTGATACATGCTGCAACATGGATGAAGCTTGAAAAGAATTATACTAAGAAACCAAACACCAAAAGCCATATGTTATATGATTTCATTTATATGAATATTCAGAATAGGTAATTCCACAGAGACAGAAACCAGCTTAGTGGTTGCCAGGCACTGGAAGGTAGGGGAAATGGAGAGTGATTACTTAAAGGGTATAAGGTTTCTATTTACAATGATGAAAATTTTACAGAACTAGATAGAGGAAATGGCTGCACATTAGGAATGCACAGATGCCACTAAACTGTATACTTTGAGATGGTTAATTGCATTATGTGAATTCCATCTTAATTTTTTAAAAAATTCATAGCATGACTCAAATGGATGCTCTCCATGCTTTAGGGAGAGTGGCTTCTAGAGCAGATGAGGGAGGTGTGTCAGAATCAGGAGCAGTTAAAGCACCTGAGGACAGTGAAAGCATCAGAGGATAGGCTACTGGGCAGGGGGAAGCTCAGTATTTCACAGGATTTGCAGTCCAGGAGAGGGCCCTGGGCATATCCAATGAAAAATCTTTTAACAGGACTTCCTTTGCTGGGGAAGGGCTTGAGAAAGCATATTTTTGCCAAAGTCCAGACCCTTTCTTGGTGGCCCAGGCAAAGAAAAGGTGGCCCTGGCTGTCAATAGCCTAGGATAGAGCTCTTCTTATGGCTCAGTGGGTTAAGAACCCAACTAGTATCCATGAGGATATGGATTTGATCCCTGGCCTCATTCAGTGGGTTAAGGATCTGGCACTGCCATGAGCTGTGGTGTAGGTAGAAGATGTGGCTCGGATATGGCATTGCTGTGGCTGTGGCTGCTGTGGCTGTGGCATAGGCCAGCAGCTGCAGCTCCAATTCGACCCCTAGCCCAGGAACTTACATATGGCGCAGGTGAGATCCTCAAAAAAAAATCACCTAGGACAGCTTTGCTAGATAGAGATTTCATTTGCATAACATCACTGAAGAAAGACCAAGAGGAAACCAAAAAAGACCAAACAGGTAGAGGAGAGCACAGATGAAGCTCCAGCCCCTTCTCAAATCAGGATGGGGTAGGAGGGCACAGCACTGCCTGAACTGGGCTTCTCCCCATATTCAGAGCATACAACTCAGCAGAATCAGCCTCCTCCAGCCCACCACACACCGTCTTTTAGAGGATCAGGCACTTCTTTTCCATGTCTGCCCCACAGGCCATGAGCAACCTAGGTAAAACACCAGAGAACAGTGGCAGTGACTGAAGATGATTACAATGAGTTAGAATAATCTTATCTCAGGGTACTTTATGATCTTTGACCTCTCTTTGAATGACTTAAAAAAAAAAAAAGATTTTAGAGATAAAATGCCATGCTCTTGTCTTCTTGGTAATGAGCTTTCCATTAAAGTAAAAAGCCTAGGGAGTTTCCTTGTAGCACAGTGGCTTAAAGGATCTGGCACTGTTACTGTAGCACTTCAATCCCTGGCCCAAGAAATCCCACATGTCATGGGCATGGCCAAAATAAAATAAAATCTGGGTAAATAGATTTAGTTGCTTTAAGAGGAAAATATTACATAGCAACATTTATAGCTCTAAAAGATACTTTAAATATTTTATAAATTTTCACATATACACAGTCCCAAAACGTCTGAAATGAATAAACTGATTTTTCTACATGTTCTCCATGGCCAAGTCTAGAGGAAAATGTTTAAATAATGAATATAAATGTTTGAAAAATCAATTTTATGATTCCACTAGACTAAATTTCATAAATGATTATACTTTCTTAATGATCCTCATAATATGGAGTGTAGTAACTAACTACACAGTGTATTGCTCCTTGGATTTCTATCTGAGGACTTCCTATTATTTGCCGGTTGAGTGGCTGTGGTTTTCTACTACAGTTATAGCAAGGCAGATCCATAAGTGGATGGACTGATGATGAGGATAAGGACAATGAAGATACTTTTAATTTTTTATGTTTTTTGAAAATTCTAGTTCTTACCTTTTTCCAATTGCTTTTTTTTTTTCCTCTAACATTCAAAGAACACAAGCACTCTTTAGACAGAATTAAATGTTAAATGCAAGCAAGAAAGTAGAGTAGCTGAACTTGTCATGGTCAGGTCAACTTTACCTCATGGTGGCAGACACTCCTGACTGCTCTTATTGGTTGAATTGTGTCTCCCAGTAAATTTGTGTGTTGAAGTCCTCGCCCTCAGTGCATAAGAGTGAGACCTTATTTAGGAATAGGGTCATTGCACGTGTGAATAGTGAAGTGGAGGCCATCTTGGAGTAGAGTGGGGCCCTAATTCACTCTAACTGGTGTCCTTATTAAAGGGGGAAATTTGACAGACATGCACACAAGGAGAATGCCATGTAAAGATGAAGGCAGAGATGGGGTGATTTCTACAAGCCAAGGAAGGCCACAGATGGCCAGCACACCACCAGAAGCTGGGGGAGAGACGTGAACCAGATCCTTCCTCACAGCCCTCATTAGGAACTAACCCTGTCAAGACCTTGATCTCAGACTTCTAGCCTCCAGAAACATAAGAAAATAAAGTTCTGTTATTTACGACACCCAGTTTTTGGTACTTTGTTACAGCAGCCCTAGAAACCTAATACATCTATCTACCCAGCAGCCATTCCCCTCTTCTTTCTTAGCTTATTGAGTCTTCTGTTTGTTTGTTCTTCAACTCTACCCTTGACATGTGGACGTTCCCAGGCCAGGGATCAAACCTGTGCCATAGCTGCAGCAACATAGATCCTTAACCCACTGCACCACAAAGGAACTTCTAGCTTATTGAGTCTTTGTATCATTCATAGAGCTACAGGTTCAGAAAAAGGTAGGTCCTCTCTAGACCGAGGAAAGAGGCCATGATAGGTCTAAACCAAAATGGTAGTCCCAAAGGCACTGGCTAGTGATCAGTTTGGAGATAAGCGTGTGACTTGGTTCTCATCAAAGAGAGGTAAGGTAAACCTTTTGGAAGCTTCTGAGAGGATTTTTCTCCGGATGAAAGAAAGAAGAAGAAAGGGGGTGTGAGAAGAGAGAAAGAGGAGGAAGGGAGAGAGGTAGGATAAGCAGAGAGAGAGAGATGGGGAGTGGCAAGGGAGAGGGAACACCCTTTCTTTCCCTCTTGGACTCGTGATGGAACCTTTGAGCTTCAATGACCATTTTGTGATCTTGACCCCAAAATGGCCAAAATAATTAAAGACTTACCGGAGTTCCCATAGTGGCGCAGTGGTTAACGAATCCAACTAGGAACCATGAGGTTTCAAGTTCAATCCCTGGCCTTGCTCAGTGGGTTAAGGATCTGGCGTTGCCATGAGCTGTGGTGTAGGTCTCAGAGGTGGCTCGGATCCTGTGTTGCTGTGGCTCTGGCGTGGGCTGGTGGCTACGACTCCGATTCGACCCCTAGCCTGGGAACCTCCATATGCCGTGGGAGTAGCCCTAGAAAAGACAAAAAGACAAAAAGAAAAAAGAAAAAAAAGAATTAAAGACTTACCAACTCAGAGGGTTGACCTGCTGAACAAACTGAAAATGCAGACCACCAGACCACCAACTTCTTAAGTTTTCCTCTACTTTATGCCACTCCTAGTCCAGCTGACTGGCAATTTGCAAAAACAGCCCACCCAATATGCATGGACGTCATAGGTGCCACAGACTTAGGAAGGAAGGATATCTCATGGCTTCTCTTCAGGCTGTGCCCCTGAATGCCCTAAGAAACAAGAGAATCAGGGCTGGCAAACTAGAGAGAATTCTCAGCCTCTGTCCACAGTGCTGTGTAGTTTAGATTTTAAAATATATTCTTCTGTAGCTACATTTTTACTCTTTTGCTATTTCCATTCCATTCACTAAGGCACACATTTATGCTATTACAGAAAGTAGAACTCATTTAATGAGAGCCAACAAAATCTGCATGCTGTATACAAAAGGCCTTCTGTGTTCCTGCAGTGGTGGGAGGAGGCGAGAGGGGGGTTTTAAGTATCCCTAGCTTTTGAGTGTGCAGAGAACATCATCCTGCTGAGTCTACTTAGGAGGCCATTGTATATAGGTACTTCCTGTCTCACTTTATCAACACCCCTCTGGGTGGCAGGCATCAACTGTTGCTAAAAACTATCCACTTGATACATCCTGGGATTTTGCTATTTAGTTGTTTCATGACTACGTAAGGCTGATACCTAACTTTTGGGCGAATGTCAACTCCAACTCCAACCTTTGGAAAATCTAGTCTGGTTCAGGGACTCCCTAGAGTGGGACACAGTCCTACTGCTCAAGAAGGAAAAAACATCTACAATGTATGGTGCATATGTCATAGCCCCTGAACTGTGCTAAGTTTAAATACATCATTTCATTTACATACCTAAGCTCATTTAACTAACCTTAGTCAGTATCTTGTGCATATGCACAGTGCAGGAAATGTGCAGAAATGCCACCTAAGCCAGACTAATAGGCCTAAGGCACCCTGGCCACCAGTGCATTTGTATAATCCCAGAATAAGACCAAGGGGTGTGATGTGGTTCTTAGGTGGCTCCATAGGAACAGCGAGAATCTGATCCGTAGCAAAGCAGATTCTACAATGGTCAGAAGTAAAGGGCTAGGGAATGGCACCTGGGGAGATTGCCTGAGCAACAGTCCCCACAGGAGAGGGCCATCATGGGATCCTTGGAGGAGGCTAATGGGCCTGGACAGAAATGGGAAGAAGCCTAAGCTGGTTCAGAGAGACTTTTCCTCTCAAGTTCTGAAATTCCATATCCCTCAGAGTAATTTCTTTCCCCAGTGTGCAAGGCCCAAAAGGCACTTGCATCCAAATCCAACAGGAAAGTTGTTTAAAAAATATGGATTCCTGAACACTTTATCTGACCTACCAAATCATAACTTGGGAGGCTGGAGCCTCCAATGAGCCATCTTGAACCTCATATAAGCTAAATCGAGAACCACCACTCCAGACAATGGCCCAAGCCCCGAACCAAGCACTTATTCATTCAACAAACATTACTGTACGGCTCCATGTGCTAAGCCAAGTGCTGGGAGATGAGTAAGCGAAACTACCCTCATTACCCTCATTACCATGAGCAATAAGAGAACCCTACATAGTCTACTTCTGGAATATACTATATTTTCAAGGTCACCAAACCATCCTTTCCAAAGAAA
The DNA here is from genome assembly GCF_016906955.1 of Phacochoerus africanus. NCBI lineage: Eukaryota > Metazoa > Chordata > Mammalia > Artiodactyla > Suidae > Phacochoerus > Phacochoerus africanus. Next base: position 187,332,405 of record NC_062545.1, on the reverse strand, counting down.
AACTATTCTAATTATGGTTTGACCGACAGAAGGAAAGACCTGGCAAGAGCATGGGTTCAGATCTGAACACTGAGAAGATTTGAGTAAATAGCTCTGGAGGGCTATTCTGAGCTTCATTAAAAGATGCCCCTGCTACAAAGGGTTTTACCCCTTTTTCTCTCCTGTGAAAGTGTGAAAACAAAGAAATACTGATGAAGTGCAAATGGGAAAAGGAGACTGTTTTTAAAAGTCACTTGCCAAAATGGACTAAAAATAAAGGAAATTCTGTGGCTGAGTCCGCCCCTGAATTCTAAATCCCTACTCATTTTCCTTCTGATTTCTTCCTCAAAAGTAATATTATGAGGTAAGAATAGAGACAGCCTCATTGAAGATGGTCCTGGTGTCAGCCCTGGATAACACACTGGGGCAAACCAGAAGCATTCAGGCAGGCACAAATGAATCCCAGGAGGCAACCTTCACAGTTGGGAATAGTCTGACTAAGCTAGTAAAAAGAAATATCTAACCCAAAATATATGCACTTAGATATAACTCTATAAAGCCAATGCTAATTAATCCTCCCGTTCACATAAAATGGCAAAGGAATTAACAGTATTGCCAAGTCTCAGAAAGTGTTTGAATTGCACTGCAATTCTTTCCAAGCAGCAGGCATCTGAGCCATATGCGGCCGCACACCCTACACCCACGCAGATTCGCCCTTCACGCAAAGCATTTGGCACTTGGCCTCACAACCATGTTTTATTGAAGCTTGGTACACATCTCCCCACAAACTGCTCAGAAACCAGCAAGGCAAGTCCTGTTTCCTTCTGTAAAAGACCAACTGCTGAACATTGTTTGTACCGCAGGAACCTTTCAAGTGCCCTCTGGCATTCACCATCCCCGGAAGTTATTTTTGTTTGTTCTTCATGTTAGAAAAGAAATTGATTTAGATTAAAACTGTGGGCTATGGGCACCTTGCCTTCCATTTGGGAAAGGTCATTAAGTACACTATTCGTGTAGAATGAAGCAGATTTTCCTTTTGATTCTAAGGCTAAAATGAAAAGCAAGGTTAAGCAGGGTTAACCTGGGCAGAATCCTGGGCATAATGTATGGAATATGCTGGTGAGGTGCTCAGACCACTGAGGGTGAATGGGGGTCCCAGGAAGCCCCCATCCCTGCCTCCCACCCCTCAAGCAATGGGCTTCAGGATCTCACTGGGATGTGAGTTTAGGGGGGCATTTTGTTTCCAGACAAAACCCTGACACTGGATTTTCCATCTTCCCCAGCTGGGAGCCTCCAGATGGTTCCAGCTCCCAGAGACAGGATTATTCTGATGAAGAACTAGGAGCCAAATCTTTCTGGGAGGCCCCAGCTAAAAAAGCTCTGACTCATGATCACATATGTTCTGCAAATTACCAGGCTAAATGACAGAATAAGCCGTTATCAAGCACCTACTACATAGAAGGCAGTGCTGTTCTAGGGGCTCTGGAAGGCATGAATGAATCAAAGATTCTGTTCTTGGAGAGCTTAAAACCAGTAGATGAAGAGGAGGGAGGACAAAGGACATGTGAATAAATATATATTATCACGAGGTTTGTGGAGGTGAGGGTGGGGGTGACATTGATGACACCTGAGCTTTCCAAGTTATTCATTACATTTGGAAGTTTTGTCAACAGTATGAAGTTTATAGGCTTCTTTCCTGGAACAAAGAACTAGATATGAGGCCCTCAAGGTTTCTGGATTTCATGTTCTGCACTGATGACTCTGTTTAAAAAATATAGGGCTAACGTTCATGAAACTTGAATGTCTGGATGCTCCCTCCCTCCAGACCACCATCATGGAATTTAACTAGAGGGCAATAGATTAGACTAAACAGAATTCACGGTCTTCTTCAAACCCACCTCTCCTACCATTATTACCCTGTATGTTCCAAATACAATCATTTCTCACTAACTCACCACAACCACCTTCATCCAAGCCACTGTCTTGCAAAGCAAGATAATACCCCCATTTAGAGTAGTGTCCTTGCATCTATTCAGAGCCCTCTTTAATTTCCAAATAGTTGTCAGAGTAAGTATTTCAACACTTAGGTCAGACCCTGTTACTTTGCTACTCAAAGTCCTCCAAAGTGCTCAACACTGACAGTAAAATTTTATGTTCTCACCATGACTTCCTGATTATTTGTCCCAACCTCACCCTTCCCTTTACACTTTTTATCCAGTCACACTGGTCTTGTTGCTTGAAGCCTAGAATGCTTTATTCCCAAATATTTATGTGGCCTGCTCCCTCACTTCATCTAGATCTCTATTCAGACTCCAACTCCTCTGTCCCACTCCTGCGCATCTATCCAGAGAAAACCATGACTCGAAAAGACACATGTACTCCAATGTTCACTGCAGCACTATATACAATACCCAAGACATGGAAACAACCTAAATGTCCATAGACAGAGGAATGGATAAAGAAGATGTGGTATATGTACACAATGGAATATTACTCATCCATTAAAAGGAAAGAAATAACAGCATTTGCAGCAACATGAATGGACCTTGAAATTATCATGCTAAGTGAAGTCAGTCAGACAGTGAGACACTGACATCAAATGCTATCACATGTGGAATCTAAAAAAAAAAACATAATGAACTTCTTTGCAGAACAGATAGTGACTCACAGACTTTGAAAAACTTAGGGCTTCCAAATGTGGGGTGGGGAGATGCACTGAGGGTTTGGGATGGAAATGCTATAAAATTTGGTTGTGATGACTTTTGTACACCTATAAATGCAATAAAATCCATTAATTTAAAAATTCATTGAGTAATTTTAAAAAGTAAAATGCAAAAAAAAAAAACCCTCCAACTCTGAGAGGAGGCCCCTGATCAGTGTATCTTAAAAGATCATTTCTTTCATTTCTATCCTCTTACCTGCTTCATTTTCCTTCAAAGGAAAATTCATTTGTTTGTTGTCTGTCTCCTACCCTTTGAATGTAACTCCCATGTGTACAGGGATCAGTGCTAAACACTGCCTTTTTCCAATAATAGTTGAGGTGTCTAAGGAATAAATAGTCTAAGACACCAGGCCATTAAAATAAAAGTTCTATTACTACCCCCTCCTTAAATGTGGGCAAGTGAACCTCTCTTACTCTGTTTCTTCCCCATAAGGCAGACGTTAGAAAATGTATTTTACAAAATGAAAAGATGAGACTCTTGTCTTCCTAGCTTTCATTATTCAAATGAGGTCTGGCTTAGCATCAATGATTATATCATCCATCCAAAAAAGTTAATGAATTATAAAAATATGCTTTGGAGCCCAAAATAGTTTTATTTTGACCCTTTACCTCTTTTTATTTTTATATGTTAACTGACGCTTTGTTCTTCCTCTCCTGTTAAACATTTATTCATGCCTTTTGCCCATTCTATTTTTTTTTTTTTTGGCTTTTTTGTTGTTGTTGTTGTTGTTGTTGTTGTTGCTATTTCTTGGGCCACTCCCGCGGCATATGGAGGTTCCCAGGCTAGGGGTCCAATCGGAGCTGTAGCCACCGGCCTACGCCAGAGCCACAGCAACGCGGGATCCAAGCCACGTCTGCAACCTACACCACAGCTCACGGCAATGCCGGGTCGTTAACCCACTGAGCAAGGGCAGGGACCGAACCCGCAACCTCATGGTTCCTAGTCGGATTCGTTAACCACTGCGCCACGACGGGAACTCCTCCCCTTTTGCCCATTCTAAAATGTGTTATCTGTTTTTCTAATATTGAAATATAGTTCTTTATTGTCTGTAATATCTTTTTCTGCTCTAAAATTTGGGGGAAAATTTTTAATGTAAAATTCTAGTTTGGCAATTATTTGCTTTCAGCACTTCAAGATTTTATGCCGGGAGTTCCTGTCATGGCTCAGCAGAAACAAATCTGACTGGCACCCATGAAGACACAGGTTCAATCCCAGGCCTTGCTCAGTGGGTTGAGGATCCAGCGTTGCTGTGAGCTGTGGTGTAGGTCACAGACGCAGCTCAGATCTGGCATTGCTATGGCTGTGGCATAGGCCTGCAGCTACAGCTCTGATTGGACCCCTAGCCTGGGAACCTCTGTATACCTTGGGTGTGGCCCTAAAATTTTAAAAAAAAAATTTAAAAAGATTTTATGCCATTGTTTTCTGGATCCCATTGTTTTTGTTGAGAAGTTAAATGCCGTGGGGGTGAATGTATCTTTCTTCTCAGACTACTTTAAAGATGTTTCCTTTTGTTGTTGGTTTTCATCAGTGTTATTACATAACTAGGTATAGTTTTCATTCCATTTACACTGCTTGGGTTCACAGAGAATCTCTGTATTTATGGCTTGATGAATCAGTCTGAGGAGTTCTTGAGCATTATCTCTTTAAATATTCTTCTACCACATTCTCTCTCTGCTTATAGAACTCAAACCACGTTCTACTTGTCTCTTATACTCTTTTATGTATTTCCCATATTTTTTTTTCTACTTTCTTGCATGGATATTTCTGCCCACTTATCCTCTTTATCTGTGTCTTATTTTCTATTAAACCCACCAACTCAGATCTTAATTTCAAGTGTCTTTGTTATTTCTAAAATTTCCATTTGATACTCTTCTATGTAGATTCTTATTCTCAATGAAATTCTTCATTTTGTTGAGTCAATTTTTGGTCTGTTTTTCTAGAGTCTCTTTCTTTCTCTTGCTATGAGTTATCTTTTTTATTGAATGCTGAATGCTGTGCATGAAAAGCTGTGGAGTCTGTCTTACTCCAGGGAAGGTACTCCCTCTTCTCTGCCAGATGCTATAGACGCACATAATATCAACCCAATCAGGATCTGATCTTGCTCAAGATTTGTTTTCACTCCTCATTAGGTTCACAGTATCCCTGGGTCTTTCCTCGTTCCTAGGGATTAGGCCTCTCAGGAATCCCCACTGAGAATCTAGGATATTTCTTATGCTACCTCCTTCTTAATGGGCCCTGAACGCAAATTTTTGTCTCTACAACACTGCTTAGGATTCCATTCTGTTTTGGCAGCCTTCTGGTTGCTTACTCCACAGATACTAATCAGTAAGTGGTAAGTGTCTTTTTTTTTTTTTTTGCTTTTTTTTTAGGGCAGCACCCATGATATATAGAGGTTCCCAGGCTAGGGGTCCAATCGGAGCTACAGCTGCCAGCCTGCACCAGCGCCACAGCAACACCAGAACTGAGCCGTTTCTGTAACCTACATCACAGCTCACAGCAACGCTGGATCCTTAACCCACTGAGCGAGGCCAGGGATTGAACCCACAGCCTCATGGTTCCTAGTCAGATTCATTAACCACTGCACCACAATGGGAACTCCCTAATCAGTAAATGTCCTGATGGGAAAACCAGTACAGCACGGATCCACTTTTCTTCAGTTTCCTGGGCCCTTGACTACTGGCCTTCTTGCAAATCTGGACTCTATTTGTCCTCTCAGCTTCATCAAAGTGCTAAAAGCTCAGAAGTCCACTCTGATGCTTTAAAGCTCAACTACTTCCCAGATTCTCAGCATTTTATCCATGTCTATATTTATTAAACATCTCATGGAGAAGGTAGCACATAAAATAAAATGTGCTTATTTCAATGACCCTTCTTTCTTTCCAGAATCTGGTCCTTCAAATCATAGCATCTTTCTGATGCTTTCAAACATTCTTTTGTACTTTATCCACAATTTCTAGGTAATCTTGGCAGGAGCAATGGATTGGTATAAGTGATAAGCTTATCATAGCCAGAAACCTAACACATGCATATGAAATAACCAATTTTTAAAAATGAAAACAGATTTCAGTAAAAGTTTCATGTTTTCCCTATGATAAAAATAATTTGTTAAGGAACATAGGCAGAACGGATATAAAATAATTGTGTTTTTCCACACAGGAAAATTCTTCCGTTAGTGGCAAAGAGTTTTACAGTGGAAAGCACCTCAGAAAAGTTACCATTTTCATGTTTTCTTCTTCAAGAAGAAAATAAAACACATTCTACTTAGTCTTCATATGTGGTGGGGCAGTTTGAAAGGTTGTTATTCAAGAAACAATTTATAATACCAGGAAATTACATAAGAAAAATTCATACCTATTGAAACAAAACTGCAGATCCCAAACTTCTACCAAAAACCACATCTGGAGTTCCCACTGTGGCTAAGTGGTAACGAACCCAACTGCTATCCATGAAGGCAAAGGTTCAGTCCCTGGCCTTACTCAGTAGGTTAAGGATCCAGCATTGCTGTGAGCTGTGGTGGAAGTTGCAGATACAGCTCAGATCTGGAATTGCTGTGGCTATGGCACAGACCAGCAGCTATAGGTCCAAACTGGACCCTTAGCCTGGGAACTTCCAAATGCCATGAGTGTGCCTCTAAAAAAACAACAACAACAAAAAATCACATCCTATTTTATCCAAAATATTTGGTGGGAATGATTTTACCATTCTTGTTTTGGTTAACAGCTTCATTTTTTTGTTTTGTTTTGTTTTGCTCAAAGGATAGCATTCAGGAGTTCCCTTGTGGTTCAATGGGTTAAAGATCTGGTATTGTCACCGGTATGGTGCAGGTTTGACCCCTGACCCAGTACCTCCACATGTCATGGATACAGCCAAAAAGAAAAAAAAGATAGCATTCAGTCTCCAACTTTGGGAGCAATATCTCCACTTTCACCCAAGTGCTCTGCCACTTATATTTCACTGCTTTTCAAATTGCTTGGGTCCTTTCAAAACATACTAAGGTGTAGCGCCTTTTAAAGCAGAAAATAGTGTAACCATCCAACCACATGCATCTACTTTCTAGCTTCCTGAACCTGGAGATGTCTGGTAAGAATCAGGGGTGAAGGTTGTCATCAGCACAGGATAAAAGAGCAGGCTTCTGCTCTCCCAGGGAGAGGAGCACAGGGATCTTTTTATCTCCCTCTCACAACTTAGTTTCTCCCTGCAGCTTTCCCTAAGTTCCCTTCACAAAGGTCATGAGAGCTGGTGTTTTCTTTTACTAATAATTTAATTTTATTTGTCTATAAATATTCATTGGGCCATAGGTCACCAAGGAGAAAACGGATCTGCCAGATGGGAATCTTGACTGGATACATGTGAAGTGGTATAGAAGCTAGTAAATGATTTGCAGACTGGTACCCTAGAAGGTACCCCCCTTACCATCTCATTCTAGGATAAACTTGTAAGCCATGGCCTATCGCATCCCCTTCAAGGCCAAAACTAATGATTAAAGCAGAAAATAGCTATTAACCACATTGATCCTTTCTCAACCTAAAACCAACACTCTCAAAAACTGTTTTAGAGCTGAGGAGCCCTGACATATGGACACCATATGTCCACTGACTTATCCAAAAAGTTACAGGAGCCAGAGGAATTCATTCACTCAGAAGTGGTTCTTAAGCACCTACTATGTGCCAGACTGTGCACTAGAGGCTGAGGATTTGGTGGTGAACTCAATGGATACATTACAGACAAATAACTTATTCCACAAGAACTTTTCACGTGGCAGTAAGTGCTATATAGGAAATAAAACAGGGGAGTTCCCGTCATGGCTCAGTGGTTGGCGAACCTGAAAAACATCCATGAGGATGTGGCTTTGATCCCTGGCCTTGCTCATTGGGTTTAGGACCCGGCATTGCCATGAGCTGTGGTGCAGGTCGCAGATGTGGCTCAGATCCAGCATTGTTGTGGCTGTGGTGCAGGCTGTTGGCTACAGTTCCCATTGGACCCCTACCCTGGGAACTTCCATATGCCACTGGTGTGGCCCTAAAAGACAAAAAAAAGAAAGAAAGAAAACAGGATGATGTAACATGGAATGAAGGGATGAGGTCTGACAATGTGGTGGTCATAGAGGGTGAATTTAAGCAAGATGTGAATGACAAGAGCCAGTCATGCCAATATCTGGGAGGCAAAGCACTCCAGGCAGAGGATATTGAGTGCAAAATTCTAAGGCAAGAAAAAAGGCACATCAGGGGAGTAGAGCACATAAAGGGAGAGGGGTAGGGGGTCATCAGACAGTTAGGAGTCAATAATGTCCGGTCTCCTAGGCCACCGAAAAGACTCATTTCTCTCTTTTCTACCTGCTCCCATCTCTGAATTGCATGTGCCTGCGCTTGTGGTCAGAATTGTTCCCCAGCGCTCATTAATTAAATATTGCCAATGTACTAGAATGTTGTCACCGGGTAATAGCTTCAAGCAATGGTAGAAACACATCTATTTTTCCAAGCTGAAACAACTGATCCTCCTGGCGATATTCAAGGGCACTGACAGCACTTGAGCTGGGCTCTGTGATTAATGCAGATTTAATCAGTTTATCTGATGGATTTCTGTGCAGAGCAGTGACAGTGCCCCTGTGGACCCTAACACACTGATTGGTATACACAACAGAACCATTGTGTGGCTGAAGCCGATCAAGGACTGGACCAGTTCATCCCAGGGGCACTGAACTGTTATGAATAATCTGCTTTCTGACTGGCTCAAGTCACAGGGGCTGTTTATTAGTTTTTCCAATGAATAAAGCTTATCCACATACATAGGATCCAATTGGTTGGCCCAGATCCCACACCACATAACTAATGCCACATTGTGTTGGAATATTTCTGAACTGACATGTGGCAGGCAGAGAGATTCTAAATGAGTTCATCACTACTAGGGCCCTAACCAAAAAAAAGTCAAATTAATGCAGAACAATGGATTGGCCAAACAGCCAGCTGCTATCTTCCTGCCCCAGCACATTGTCATTCATCCCCAGAAATTGTGTCCAATTGGTTATGACAAGGAAGTTCTTGAAATATCCCAGTGTGCATAAGAATAGGAAATCTTAACTCCAGCACCTTGGCTACCTTCCATTTTGAATAATTATATTTCATACGCCAAAGAATTTCCTCTGCTTGAGGCCTTCAGAAATACGGCTAGGTAGGGTCTCAGTGTCCCCAATCTCAATGTCTCATTCCAGAAGAATCTTTACTCATGGTAGTATTAATTAGAGAAGTTTTCACACACACACACACACACACACACACACACACAGAGGCAAATATGTTACCCCATACATATGACAACTTTATGTCTACTATTAAAAAGGTATGAGCATATTAAATGAAACAGTACTCAACTGGGAGAAAGAATGTATAATTGGTTCACTCTTGGGCATTCATAGCAGAAGTTTATTGGTTTCTGCATCACAAGGGAGCTCATTATAATAGAAGCTTTGCCTGGAGAGCAGCACAAATAGGGGACTGGCCCCATTTCCTGGGCTTTTTAGGGGAAGGGTTTAGAAAGGGGAGCTGTAATGCTGTAGAAACCAGGCAGCTGGAGCCAAAAGCAAATTAAGGAGTGTAGGGGAGGGAAGCTCTCCTTCTACACTTCCAGGTTCTTTGGCTGTTCTAATGATCAAATTGACATCAGACAGATTAACAGGAGAAAAACCAATTTAATTTTGTACGTACAGAGTCCCCACAAAAATATGAGGCCCGAAAGCAATTTGGGCAGTTGAGGGTCATATGCTATCCTGAACTAAGGAACGGGATAAGGGCCTGGGGTGTCCAAGGGGAGCGGAACAATCCGTAAATCAATAAGCAGAGCAGATGTCTAGTAATTAGATATTTGCCCTGCCGTACAGACAGGTCATTCAGATGAAAAGTTATCTCTGATAATACCGCTCTATTACCTAAATTCTTTTAGGTACTTACAGGGTAAGTAGAAAGCTCTTCCTGAGTCTTTTAAGCCTTGTCTTCAGTTCAAAATAATCCGTATACCAAAGTGGTACATTTTGAAGAGGCTTCAGGAGGTACAGGTTCTGAACCCCTTCAAAACATAGAGGTTGGCTAGACACACACAAAGACACATAAAGATACATAATACATATATGTACTGGGATTAGCAGAGGCAAACTATTTTATAGAGGATGGATAAACAAAAAAGTCCTACTGTGTAGCATGGGGAACTATATTCAATACTCTATGATAAACCATATGGAAAAGAATATGAAAAAGAATATATGTGTATAACTGAGTCACTTTGATGTATAGTGTAATACAACATTGTAAATCAACTACATAATATTAAAGTTAAAAATTATACATAGTGTGTAATATTGCATGTATATACACAGACACATACATAGGTACATATCACATATAAGTACTCAACATGGGACAGCCCCTCCCCCGGTTACCCCCACACCCTCCATTCAGCAGACTGCCTAAATCATTTGCATCCTCTCCAGGCCTTTTTCCCTTCCAGAGTGGAGCTGTGACTACTTCCTTCATTCTCATGACTTTGGGAGACATTTATTCCACCACCCACACAGTATGATGGCTTTGCCATGAGTTCTGATTTGGGATTAAGAAAACATGGCGCCCAAATAGCTCTGGAACCTCCTTTTAGTTAATTTCATCAGCAAAGAAAGACTAGCACGGCAGAACAACAGATGTGGTTTGTGACCACACTCTTCTTCATGTCCCCACCCCTAGCCAGCAAGAGAGAGTGCAGGATTTCAAAGGTTATTTTCTCCCTTTTAGAATCCAGGTACCCCAGCAAGGTAACATTTAAAACACCTACCTCTTTATCATCATAATGATACCACATCCTATCTGTATAATAAACAGTATAACAACAGCGTAATATAGTGCGATGCTTTAATCAAAGACTTGGAAAAATTTTAGTAAAGATCAATCTCTATGGTGGCTTGGGGTTTGGAGTTTTCCTTTTTTCTTCCCTTTTTCTCTCCCACACTCTTTTTAACATCCGCTTCATCAAGCTTCTCTGAAGTTTTAAGTGTACCTCTAAAGATAAAATGGGGTTAGGAAACCTAAAGATGAGGCTTTCTCCTAGGCAAGAAAGACTTTCCTGGGCACACTAGAGCCAAGGGAGAAACATGATTCCCCTGGGTTATGGCTCAAGCCGTGGGAATCTCAAAGGCTTGGGAAGAAATGATGTTAGGTGATAAAGAGAAATCTATAGGGGAAACTTCTAGGAAGATAAATTTTTTTTTAAGTTCCCATATATCTAGGCAAGGGAATGCAATAAACCTGAAGCACAAGTTGGGACTACACCGAATGATGGGGAAAAGAGGAAGACACAGACAGGAGAAGGGACCCCTTGGCATTGCAGAAGCTGCCTGTGGGAGGTATTCAAAGACCAAGGTGAAGAAGAGCCCTTGATAGATACATATGACGCCTGGGTCAACACAATATTTTTGTGTCAAATGCAAACTTTCCCAGATTTCAAAAGTCAAATTTCTTTATTTCACTTGGTTAGGTAAAGTAACAGTAGAATAGGTCTTACACTATGAATTTCCCAGAGCTCTCAGGGATAGAAAAATGCTAACTACAGTAGGTAATTATCTGTTACAGAACATGGTTAATGATTATGTTCAGAAGATGTTAACAATCACGCTTAGGGAAAAGATTACAAGGCCGTCAAAGGGGTCCCTCTGGACCACGTGACTGTAATGTGGTCTGAGGAGCTTGCTTTAATGCAAATACTTGTTGTCATGGTGACAGGATAGGCAGGCACTACACAAAAGCCCCCTATTTTGGCACAATAAGCTTTTAGTTCAAGATAGACTTCATAAGGAACCAAATAAACATCCCATATGATTTTAATCTATCCATCGTTCTGTGAGGACCTAAATAAAATACAAAGAGTGAATCTAAACCTAGGAAAGTACAAGGAGATCCTGCTGAATAGCATTGAGAACTTTGTCTAGATACTCATGTTGCAACAGAACAAAGGGTGGGGGAAAAATGTAATTGTAATGTATACACGTAAGGATAACCTGACCCCCTTGCTGTACAGTGGGAAAATAAAAAAATTATTAAAAAAAAAAGAAATTCATGACAAATAAATAAATAAATAAATAAACCTAGGAAAGGTTTGGAACAGAATGGAAGAAACAGAGGCCCTACGAATCCTCACTCCCTCTCACTCACACACACTCCCATTTTCTGAACTTTAACAGTTACTGCTGGTGAAATTGTCCTTGCACTAAGACACATCATCATTGGGGGTTTTTTGCTCATTTCTTCTATTTCATTTGTAAAAAAGGAGATAGCAATTTAAATATTTTGTGATGCCTCAGAGATAATGGCTCACCCAGATTGAGTGATGATTTATGGGGGTCAAGTAATAAAGAATAGGAATTTCATTTATTTTATTGCCTATTTACCTCCTGGAGGGAAAGACAGCTAGTAAATCATTTTGGCGAGTTAGTAAATTCGGGGGTCCTTTGTTTGCTGGGCCGCCCCAAAAAAATCACAGGCTGGAAAAGAGTCGAGGGGCTGCCTCCTTCACCTACTCTTCTGAGCAGGACAAGAAAGCAGTTAATTCTTCCATTTAGAAACTCTAGGTTAAAATAAATAATAACTGAGCTTCTCTCCATTGTTCCAGTGGCTTTAGGTCCTCTTATCCGCTAAGTACTTCCTTATGTCTACCCTAAATCCCTCGTTTCCCATCTTCACCAGTTAATTATTCAATTCATGTAGAGAATTCTTTGCACGCAAGCACAGGCATTCTTAGTACTTGTCTCAGTTCAAAATTGGATTTCTTTGGAATTTCTGGTTAGTTCCTACAGGAACCTCGGGGCTTCTCTATTTCCTCCTGTCTAGAACAGAATGAATACCCCTTGCCTTCAAATATCCAGTTGAGAAAACATGGACATTTCTTTGCTCTTTTATGTGAAGCATATTGAAACTTAGTTTAATCCTTTTCTCAGAGGTCAGCACTCATGCAGGATGACATTGTTTTTGTGATCAAATAAGAATGAAAGTTTGCATTATTTTTTCAGAATGTTGCCCCTTAACATACCATAAATACCCAATGTCTCCCTGCCCTTGTTCTATTTCTTCCATGGTATGGCCCTCAAGCTGAAACAATAAGGAGAACTGTTGCTCAGGAAAAGTGTGCCTCTCCTACCTGTATCTCTTATAGGGCATCATCAGGGTCCTTTGCGTGTGTGTATCTCTTATAGGGCATCATCAGGGTCCTTTGCGTGTGTGTATCTCTTATAGGGCATCATCAGGGTCCTGTGTGTGTATGTGTGTGTGGTGTGTCTTTAATGAGCCAACACAGAGCTTTTAAATTTATTTAGTTAGTTGTCAATATTTTGCCCATGGGAAATTTCAATTATAAGTCTGAATTTCAGGCTTTTCTTTAAAAATATAAAGATGTAGCAATAATTCCTTATGTATAATAAGTGAAGGTATATAGTTGCTTCCCTCCTTAATGGGCCCTTCACTTTCCACTTTTCCCTACTTTTCACAAGTCTCTATTGCATTACACCTTACTATTTAATTCACATTACTTGCCTGGTGCCTTTTTTGCATCTCATTTCTTTACTCTAATTTGGGGTAAGCCCACAGACCCAGCTGAAATCAACTTTCTAAATGTAACCCTTTTTTTCCTTTTGCTGTGAAATCTGAGGACTGCTTATTCGCAGAAGGACATATCCTAGTGGGAACTGGATAATCAGCACTGCCCCCATTTCCCCTCCCTGCTGTCTCTGAACAAAGAGATGGACCTGACAGGGGTATCCAACAAGGAGGATTAGTGTGAAGCAGCACTTCCTCTCTTTAAAGTCCTCTGTGACCCTCTGTCTACCCACAGGCTGCATCCTTTTCTATGGCTGAGAATCCATATCTCTGTTGCAGAGAGGGGATAAGAACTCTGAATGAGTCAAATCACCTCAGAGGACCCTCCTGGACCCCCTACCTCTTTTCTTCCTGGCATGCAAGCACCCCCAGTAGTCACACTCTGGCCTTACTGACATAGAATATGGTAGAAGTGATGAGCTATCAATTCTGAATTTAGGTTATATAAAACTGTGGCTCCCATTTTGGGTGATCACTCATTCTCCCCTGGATCACTTTCCCTGAGGAAGCCAGTTGTCACATTAAGAAACAGCCCTATGACAAGGTTCATGTGCTGAGAGACAGAGAGGCCCAGCAACAAGTACATGAGTGAGCTTAAAGGTCAGATGAGGCCACAGCCACTAGTGACTGCCATGTCATGAGAGAGCTTGAGTCTGAGGCTCCCAGCTAAGCTATGCCCAGATTCCCGGTCCACAGAAATTGTGAGATAATACATGTTTATTGTTTTAAGCTGCTAGACTTTAGTGTAATTTGTTAAGCAACACTATGTAACTAACACACAGTGGATGCTAAAGCGGGTGATCCAAAGATCATACTTTGAAAAGCTCAGCTCTAACAGAACAGCTTCTTCAGTCTTCTGACTTGTGTAGGCAGGGAAATGCTGGCCTTTGATATTTCTGAGCTCTAGAATGTTATAGGAGCACCCTTCTAGATCTTCATCACCTTGATTACACAGAGACACTTGACACACAGCCCCAGTCACCAAAGAGCTAAACATCCTCTGCAGATAGGATGATGAAGGCAAGGTGCTGTGGGGTTTCTGGTCCTCCCCTTGCTTCCCAGAGCTCTGGAAGACTGTCAGGAGATCAAAGTCCTCGATTGTAAGGTAAGGTGGCCTAATTTTGCTTCTACTGAGAGTATAGCAAAAGTCAAGGCCCAGGGAGTTCCCCTCTTGGCACAGTGGAAACATATCCAACTAGGATCCATGAGGATGCAGGTTCAATCCCTGGCCTTGCTCAGTGGGTCAGGGATCAGGCGTTGCTGTGAGCTGTCTTGTAGGTCGTAGATGCAGGTTGGATCCCCCGTTGCTGTGGCTGCAGCGAGGCCAGCAGCTGTAGCTCCTGTAACCTCTAGCCTGGAAACTTCCATATATCACAGGTACTGCCCTAAAAAGAAAAGGAAAAAAAAAAAGGTCAGAGCCCAGAAAAATTGGGGAAGTGAATAAAGTATTTCTTTGGAAAACTTCATTGTCTCTCCCTTATTCCACCCTGAGGAGCAGGCTCAGGGGCCTGTTTTGTGCCTCATTCCTTCTCTGGAATTATCAGTGAATCCATAGGAAGCTGCCCTAGGTACAATCCATGTTCACATGTACATTCCACAAGGGCAGCGACCTTTGCCTGTTTTGTTTACTGCTATGTACGAGTACTTTGACTTGTACCATCATGTAGAAGGCACTCAGTAAATACTTGTTGAATATAAGTTTTAATACATCAGGGTGGGACCTGACCTATCGGTCAGAGCATGCATCTTCCACTCCCTCCCCCTCCTCCTAGCATCAGTCTGCTCACCCCAGGAGTCTGGAAGGATTTGGGGTACATCCCCCATCAGATTAGCCAGATCCCTCACATTGTGGTGACTGGAGGGCTAGCACAAGGGCACCACCCTCAGACCATCCCATTCTACCACTCTGTTCAAGGAAAGGGACCATCCCTGTACCTATCACAGAAACAGACACACAGAGATCCTGCAGGCCACCTCTGTAAAGCCAAGGTCTCAGTTCAAGAGACATCAAGGGGCTGGAAACATCAGTGGGGTCCTCTGGTGACTGCGTCCAAAGCGCCTGGTACCAAAAACCAGAAAATATAAAATGGCATTTTGGAGTTCCTGTTGTGGCTTAGCAGTAACGAACCTGACTAGTATCCACGAGGATGCAAGTTTGATCCCTGACTTCGCTCAGTGGGTTAGGATCTGGCACTGCCAGAGTGAGCTTGGAGATCAGATGATTGCCATGAACTGTGTGGTGTGGGCTACAGATGCAACTTGTATCCAGCATTGTTGTGACTGTGGTGTAGGCCGGCAGCTGTAGCTCTGATTCGACCCCTAGCCTGGGAACTTCCATATGCTGCACCTGCAGTCCTAAAAAGCAAAAAAATAAAAAATAAAATGGCATATTTTTTTGTACATATAGCAACTGGCCTAGGGCCTCATTCCACCAGCTTCAAAGGGAAATAAATCATGTTTGTTTAACAGACTCAGTGGAAGAATGTCCTGGCACAATGCCTGACACCCAGTAAGCACTCAATAAATATTTATTAAATGAATGAGAAAGATCTTAAGCCCAGCAATATATTTCTTGACTACAAGTGGAGAAAGGTAAAAATCGAATCATGTCCCCTCTCCTCCCCACAACCCACACACAGAAAAGGGCAAAGAAAGGTATCATTAGAGCAGTAGGAAGAAGCCACATCTGCTCTGTGACTTGGGTCAAAGCAGTTAACCTCTCTGGGCCATAACTGCTTCATTTGTATAAGAGAAAGTCTGGGCTTGGTGAGCCAGTGCTAAGACCCTACAGCTCTGAGCTTCTCTAAAGCACAGCGCCTCATACCTAATTACATGGTTTGTCTGCAAAAAGAGTGGGGCCTGCCTTTTCCAGGAGCCACTGTCATTCAAATCTCAGGGTTGACCTTTCTCTCAACCTTCTGCTTTGAGTAAGGAACCCAGTTACAGAGCAGGCTTCTTCAGAGTTGGTTTTGCTGTTGTTTTGTTTTTTGGGTTTGTCCTTGTTGTTGTTGTTTAACAACATTGGGAAGAGGTTGAAAACAAAAAGGTTCTAATGAAAATATGCCCTCCTTTTCAGGTTTTAATTTTTCATGCTCACTACAATGGGAAACCCCCTCTCCAGGGACAGTGAAAAAGGAATTCTCCACGTGGAACTCTTCCTGGGTCTGCCGCTGGGGTGGGAGCAGTTGGTATTCAGGAAGCCTTACTAGTGAGAAGTGGATGGGAGGAAGAAGGGAGAGCAGATTCAGGGAGCGGGTTCTTTAGGCTCTCTGCCTTTCCAGTTTTGCAGAAGGTGAAAAAATGTCTTTCTGAAAAGAGCAAAAGGAAGACATAGGGAAGGAAGTTTTCAGGTGGAAAAAAAATTAAATTTTTTTTGTAAAAATAAAGCGCTTATTTCCAGTACATATGGTATTAGTGGTCAGCACTAAAATCCTTGCTGAAAAGCGGGCAACGAAGTCAAAATCTGTGCCAGGAAATTGCAGAGATTTTAATATATGTCACATAGCGAAAGGACTTCATGCTCAGATTAGTTTGGGGAATGATTTATTGCAGGGCTTCTCAGAGCCTTTAATGTACGAATGGTACTGTGACTTGAAAGGAGACTTTCTCCTCTGGAGAGTTTTCAAAAGACACTTTGGGAAACTGCCTTATAACGCACTTCTCTTATTGGAAGGCAAATCATGCAAATGAAAAAGAATTATCCTCCCTAGTTTCAGAACACAAAACAAGATCAACAGATGTGTAAATTACTCCTTTGGGAGAGTGGAATTAACAGTTTAGTTTCAACACTGAACCGCTGCATGGAAATCAGAGGACAAAAGATCCAGGCTTAATATATTAAAGCACTTGCTGACAATAATACTGTTCCCAAATGGAGAAGTCCATCTTCAGCAAGACTGAATAACCTGTCTCTGGAATAATAATAATAACCATCCTATGTTTGCTCTTTCATGATTCTGTACTAAATAGCATTATCTACATAGATACAGATAGACATAGATAAAACATTTATGTATATATGCTATATATGATTTATGTTTATATCCATTTTTTTTATTTAATCTTTACAACCCTATGTAAGGTGATACTAGTTATCCCCATTTTGTAGATAAGTAAACAAAGGCTCTAGAACATTATCTAATCTGCCCAAGGCCACATACAGAGTAGAAAGCTAAGCAGAGATTCAAAGTCAGGCAGCAGAACCCCACTCTTCATCACACCACCACACTGCACTCGCCCCTGGAAGTTGTGGA
Organism: Phacochoerus africanus; assembly: GCF_016906955.1. Classification (NCBI taxonomy): domain Eukaryota; kingdom Metazoa; phylum Chordata; class Mammalia; order Artiodactyla; family Suidae; genus Phacochoerus; species Phacochoerus africanus. The sequence goes on along the minus strand of NC_062545.1, from coordinate 187,314,825 downwards.
TAGTACCAGCAACTACCAGTCACAACAGGGACCCGGTAGAAAGAGTTCTGAAATAGAAAGCGTGCTCTATGTGCCTTCAGGGTCCTTCCAAATAGTTACAGCAAGTTTTCCATCAACCTATACAGTCGGCTAATAATAGTATTTGCAGAAACATTAAATTCAATGTTTAAACATATTAGTGACTGCTATGTGCCTAGTATTGTAAAGAATGCAGTTGGTAAGACAAAGGGAAGTAAAAATTATCAAAGACAGTATCTATCCTCAAGGAACATATGGTCCCAAGAGAGACAAGATGACACAGAGGAAGCCATGAGACATCAGAGCCTGAACTGGCTATATTCCTAGCTAGTGCGCCCAGCCTCAGTTTCTGGGGGCACCCAAAGGACCCAGGTCTATGTAGGCTGTAGAGGATCCCAACACAGTGACTGCCTACCTGACATGATTTCACAAGGACCCCATGATGGATGAAGGTGTCTACCCAGCTTTGAAACTTTCTTCCTATATTTGCGTAAAATGCTGGTAAGAGGCAGCGAATGCCATGTGCTTGTGCATATTCAGACTTCCAATTGCCAGCTCCTGTGGCTTGTTGCCTAAAGGCTTTCTCTGGCCCCTAGAGCCCACTTTGCAAACAAAAGATGCAAGATGAGCAAGGAATGGACACAGTTTCCTACCCAGCAGCACTCAGGTAATGACAATCTAGGGTTGATGGGTAAATAGCCTACGGCCCCTTGCCTATCAGTGGTATAGTTTTGAGGTGCATGGTCTACAATGTCTCCCAAAACTTCCTAATAGGATTATGTTCTAGTTGCCCACAGGGATAACTCCCTTGATAGCATACCCTTTATCGCTTCTTTCCCTCCCTGACTTCCCCACTCTCTTCCTAATATTTCTTTGGATCACCTCCCAAATTAACCACTCGCACTGTAATAACTTGCTTTGGGGTTGCTTCTAGGGGAAAGCAACCTGGACTTGGACCAGGACATCCAACATAACTTCACATAACCTAAATGCTTCCACCTGAGATTTTTTTACCCTGATGCAAGTGAAAGATTAGGAACAGTCTAGAATTTGTTCTGAGGCCATCGGCGAGGGCCTGCAGTATCCAGCAAGGTGATATATTATTCCTTGATTTTAGAGTTGGGAAGGACATTTGAGGCCATCCAGTTTCTTTCTTCACAAATGAGAGCACTGAGGCCAGCAGGGTTAATATACTCACTTAAGGCCCCAGAGGGAAATAGAGGCAAGAAACAATTTTTTGACCACAGTGGTTGAGAACCAGGCTTTTTGAAGGCAGGTGTCTGGATTTGAGGCCACACTTGCTGCTTGTGTGATTTGTAGAAAGCTATTTAGGATCTCCAAGTCTCTATTTTCTCATCATTATAAAGTTGTGAGGATCAAGTGAGATGATCTATATAAAGCACTTAACATGGCATTCAATGGAATGCTTTCAGCTCTACATAACAAAAAGCTCACTAAAAGCTTTTTTTTGGGGTCTTTTTGCCTTTTCTAGGGCTGCTCCCCAGGCATATGGAGCTTCCCAGGCTAGGGGTCTAATTGGAGCTATAGCCGCCGGCCTAGACCAGAGCCACAGCAACTCAGGATCAGAGCCGTGTCTGCGACCTAAACCACAGCTCACAGCAACGCCGGATCCTTAACCCACTGAGCAAGGGCAGGGACCGAACCTGCAACCTCATGGTTCCTAGTCAGATTCGTTAACCACTGAGCCACGACGGGAACTCCTAAAAGCATTTTTAAAAAATAAAGAATTATAATAATTTTAGAATTGGGGCTCCTCCAAGGCTGGCTAAGCAGTTTTTATGTCACCAAGGATGCATGCTCTCCATGGTTTGCTGTGCTATCAGCAAAGTGTCTCCCCTGATGGATGCAAAATGTCTGAAGACATTTGAAGCAGCCCCACCTCATGCAACAACAGTCACCAAGGAAGCAGGAAGGCAGATTCTCCCCCAAGACACTCATTACATCAAAGAAGAAAACCTTTTCCAGAAGCCCCCTTATGTCTCACGAGCCAGTATTATACTGCATTCCATATCTAAACCAATCCCTGACAACAGGAATCCAGGTAGCATGACCGTCTTAGGTTAAAGCATTGATTAGATTAAAAACTGTCTTAGATTTAAGGTGACTGGTACAGGAGTCACCTCCCTGGAACGCACAAGGAGGAGGGACATGGGGCGGGAGGAGGGGTTGGTGTAGACTGGGGTTAGACAGCAACAATGTCAACCACAGCTGCCAGTTTACAGAGGTGCTGAATAAATGCTATTTTGGGTGTGAGGCACAGTTGTTTGTGCTCTACAATTGCAACTCTTTCTTGGTCTATTTTAAAGCTATTTGTCTTCAAAGGTAAAATTATCTAGTAGTATAAGTAACACTCTGCCTTTAGAGTCACTTTGTTAGGTTGGTTTTTGCTTTGTTTTTTTTGTTTTGTTTTGTTTTTAAGACATTTTTAGAGCAGTTTTAGGTTCACAGCAAAAATTAAGCCGAAAGTACAGAGTTCATTACACTCCTGCCCACCCATGCATAGCCTCCCTCATTATCAACATGCCTCACCAGAGGGACTTGCTACAAGTGATGAAACTGCATTGACACAATATCACCGTAAGTCCATAGGTTCACTCTTGGTGTTGAACATTCTATGGGTGTGCACAAATGTACGTGTATCCATCATTACAATATTGTACAGAGTGTGCTCACTACCTTAAAAAATCCTCTATGCTCCATCTATTTGACCTTCCTCTTGACAACTGTCTCCATAGTTTTGCCTTTTCCAGAATGTCATAGTGTTGGATCATCCAGTATGTAGCCTTTCCAGCTCCATTCCTTTCACTTAGTAATATGTTAAGTCACTTTTTACTTTACAATATAGAGAAACTTTATAAAGGTGGCTGTGGAGCTGGGGAAATAGAAGAAAGAACAGAGAAAGAAAGGCCTCGTGAAACCAGAAGGCCAACTTCACAGGCATAGCCATTTTGCCCAGGGCCTGCTCCAAGGTGGGCTTTAAAGAATGGATTTTACACTTGCACCTGTCCTCTTGAAAATCCAAATTCCCAATTGTACTTTGAGACTTTCAAGCAAAGAACAAGTCAGAAAACAAATCCTGTCAGAGCCTCTTCTATTAGATGTGCTTCTTAACACACATTGCCCTGACGGTGGCCTGTCTAACTTATTTTGTTCACCCCAGGTGGCCATCTGGCCTGGCATAGGAAATGATCAAAGCAGGAAGTGGCCCATCCAGGCTTTCCCAGGTTCGGTCACAAATGCAAATCTTAATTCTGAATGGGCATCTTTCATCTTTCAATTCCCTCACCTAGAGAAAAGGAGTTTTACCTTGATGCTCCTCTCAGCCCCGTAGCTGACAATCGGTTAGCCCCAGTGTTATCCATTCCCCTGTGACTCCTAACTTACATTTTCCCCAGGGAGGGCATCTGGTTGACCTTGCTCAATGGCCAGTCCACTACTAAGGACCTCCCCCTCAGGGAGGTGCAGCCCCAGCCTGTCAGCAGGATTGAGGCGGTCCAGGGTCACGTCATGCTTGCCTGAGTGACACGGTCTGTGAATAGGGCAGATTCTGTTCTCTGTGATGGGGATATGAGGGGAGCTGGCGGGGACTAGATCAAAGTACATGGAGGAGGGAAGAAGACACTTACTCATCAGTATTTAGCCACAAGAACTAGAGAAAGATCCCTCCGGCCTTCTCCAAGAAAGATACACCAGAAAACAGCCAACATGAGGTTAGATCTAAGAGACTGTTTTTGAGGGACCCAGAATCAGCCTGCCTCCTTCCCCAGTTTATACCCACTTTCAGGGTTTTCCACGAATCAACAAATATAAAAAATAACAACGGTGGGAAACTGCAGAGGTAATAGAAGTTGGGTACAGTCTAAACATAGGAACCCTAGTCTGAAGTTTCTGCCTTCCTTCTGACTTGGCAAACTAAAATCTCTCTGGACTTTTCCACTCCACCTCTATTCCTTAGATTAGAACTCAAATTTCTGCCTTGAGCCACAGAATTATAGAGATAGAAATGTGCAAAATAAACCCATCTCCTTGGGTTTATTTTACGTATTTATTTATTTCTGTCTTTTTAGGGCCACACCCATGGCATGTGGAGGTTCCCAGACTAGGGGTTGAACCGCAGCTGCAGCCACTGGCCTATATCTCAGCCACAGCAACACCAGATCCAAGCCGTGTCTGCAACCTATACCATAGCTCATGGCAACAATGGATCCCCAACCACTGAGTGAGGCCAGGGACTGAATCTGTGTCCTCATGGATACTAGTCAGATTCATTTCCACTGAGTCACGACAAGAACTCCTCTCCTTGGGTTTAGATAGAGAAATCAAGACCCAAAGAAGCTGTGTGACATATCTAGGAACTTGTCTTGGAATTAAGTATTTGGTCTGGCTACCCATGTATTCTGGTACCAGTGGGATCTCTCCACAGCTGCCCAGAGGGGTCTCAGAGTTACACCAGACATGTGAGTGACAAGCATCTTTGCATACACCAGACATGGAAGCTGGAAGGCCCCTGAGCTTCCATGTCCTCAGCACTGATGAAGGCAGGAACAGCGTCATCCCAGCCTGATGAGGACCATCTGGAGGCATCAGAGAACCTGAGGCGCACGGCAGTGCACCTTGCTCATAGAGCCTACAAATGGAGAGATTCAGGCAAGTGACTCTGCCCATCGTGGGACATACCATTGCTGTTACTTATGAAAGGGTACCAGCCAAAATCATTAGTCATGAAAAATCATTCAAAGTAAGGTTAGGAGATCCCATTGTGGCTCAGCAGGTTAAGAATCTGATTAGTATCTACCCATGAGGATGAGGGATCAATCCCTGGCCTCACTCAGTGGGTTAAGGATCCAGTGTTGCTGTGGCTGTGGTGTAGGCCAGCAGCTACAGCTCTGATTCAACCCCTAGGCTGGGAGCCTCCATAAGCCATAGGAGCAGCCCTAATAAGAAAAAAAAAAAAAAGTAAGGTTAAAAAATTACAAAGTTGAAGACTTAATCCAACTATAGGTTACCTGAGGAGGGGAAGACCAACTCTTGGGCAAAATCCAACCCAGGAGTTCCTGTCGTGGTGCAGTGGTTAACGAATCCGACTAGGAACCATGAGGTTGTGGGTTCGATCCCTGCCCTTGCTCAGTGGGTTAACGATCCGGCGTTGCCATGAGCTGTGGTGTAGGTTGCAGACGTGGCTTGGATCCCTAGTTGCTGTGGCTCTGGTGTAGGCTGGTGACTATGGCTCCGATTGGACCCCTAGCCTGGGAACCTCCATATGCCGCGGGAGCGGCCCAAGAAATAGCAAAAAGACAAAAAAAAAAATCTAACCCAAAGCTGAATGAAAGAATGCAAATGCTTATCCCCTGCCCTTCCTCTTGGCTTTCTAAGAAATAGGCAATCTCAGCTCTGGAGGGAAGAAACCTGGGTACAAACCCTGATTCCTTTGCTTACAGGTCATGCAGCCTTGGCCAGGCAATTGTGCTTGTCTGAGGCTCTGCTTCTTCATTTACATGACCTGGGACTGTTGTGAAAATTCAGTGAGATGGTGTGCTTAAGAGGCCCAGCTCTGCATGGGCTGAGTAGGTATTAATGAAATAATCATGAATATAGGTGTCACCATCATTGTTCCACCATGAACTAACTATGACAAAACCAAGGCAAGGGAGCTATTTCAGAAGGTGAGAGCCAGCCTTCACATCCCAGTGGCAGCACAAAGCACTGGACTCTGGTTGGCCTAAACATGGTTTCTCAACCTTGACGCAATTGACATTGACTGGAGTCTTCTAGCATAGTTAGCAAGATCCCTGGCCTCCACTTACTAAATGCCAATAGCATCCTCCCCTAGTTGTGACAACCAAAAATGTTTCCAGGCATTACCAGATGTCCCCCAGGGGCAAAATCACCCCTGGTTGTACCACTGGCCTAGTGACAAGTCCAGAAGGGGTTTCACAGCTGGGGTCAAAGATTCTGCCCAGAGTTTCTGACTACAAATCACCTGCCCAAGGTTATCTTTTTTCTGGCAAACCACTGAAGAACAGTCACCTCATATATTTTATAAGCACTGCATTCCAAGGAAGAGAATGAACTGGGGAAAAAACTCGTGAGCATGTAACATTTGTGCTTATTTACAAGGCTGCTTCATACTAATACCTCTGTGACCACTAATTTCTGCTTGAGGAAACAGTGGGATTTTCTGAAGTCCAGGCACAGACCAGATGTTGACAGGAGCCCTTTGCCCCTGGTTAAACATGGTGGCTGGTCAGCAGCCTCCATGGGGGCCTGAGAGACCCACACAAAGAGCATTCTTTCCAAGGGATTTATCACTCCCTAGTTAAACACAACCAAGACCTTGTTCCAATTCCAGGGACCTGCGTCTATAGGGGGCCCTTTAACAAGAAAATAATTCAAAAGAATAAACGAGTAAAAGAATGAATAGGGAGTTCCCATCATGGCTCAGCAGTAACAAATCTGACTAGTATCCATGAGGACGCAGGTTCAATCCCTGGCATCTCTCAGTGGGTTAAAGATCCAGCGTTACCACAAGCTGTAGTGTAGGTCTCAGATGTGGCTTGGATCTGGCATTGCTGTGGCTGCGGCACAGAGGGGCAGCTGCAGCTCTGATTGGACCCTTAGCCTGGGAACTTCCATATGCCATGGGTGCAGCCCTAAAAAGACAAAAAAAGAATGGAACCTCTCCTTTTCAGGTCACCTTCTGTTAACCCATGTGACTCAGGGTCACTACCCAAGGCTCTGCTCAAACACTTACCTGCCCATAAAAAGTAAATGTGTAAAAGACAGCAGGCTGTGACTGCAGCACACCCCTGGCTGGGGATACGTTCCCTTGGTCCCCACGCGTTGGCTCACTGTTGGTCCCTCTGACAACTTCCAGGAAAACACTGGAAGAGCCCTCTGAGTCTTGCTATGGACCAAGTTCCTCAAAAATGTGCAGAAACTGGTTCTTTCCAGGTGCAGGGGACTAAAGTGATTCCAGCATGAGTGGAGAGAGGCAAGCCCACATCAGCCACACGAAGAGTGCCCCAAGATCTGGAGCCCAGAGAGAAGAGGGTGCGACAAAGGAAGCAGGTCAGGGAAGGCAGACCTGAAAGGAGAAGGCGTCTACTGAGCACGTACTATGTACCTCACAATGAGACCTTTTCAAACATTACTGCCTTTACCTGTCACCACAGAAGGGAGCTATTATTATCTCCAGTTCTGTCAACAATAAACTCAGAGAAGTTTGGCCAGCTGAGATTGGTCTTGGACACACCAGGGATTCCCACCCTGGCTGCAGAGGTAAATCACCTGAAAAGCTTTGAAAAATACAGATGCCCAGGCCCCAGCCTCCACCAATTCAGTCAAACCCCTAGCCATGGAGCACGGCATCTTAATTTTGGAAAAATTCCCCAGCTGATTTTAGTGAGCATTCAGGTCTATAATCACTGCTTTACACAAGGAATAGAGGAGGTAGGTGCGGGCAGAAAGACCACGCAGTGGGTAGCCATTGTCTGTGTCCAATTTTCCACCCCCAGAACCACACTGTGCTGCAAAGAATCCTCCGTCCCTAACCCCCACCCCAATAGGTGGGCACTAGGAGAGGTCAGACAATTTTAATATGTGCCAAATTAAATGTCTTGGGAAGATGATTCCACAAACCCTGCATGCTCTATGATATGTTCCATTAGAAACAGCTTCGGCCTAACAGGCTTTTTCATGTAGTCTGCAATGCTGTCTCACTTTATTCCTATAGGGCACTGGTTCTCAGGCAGGGGCAGTTTTGCCCTCGAGGGGACACTGGACAATGTTTGGAAACATCTTTGCTCTTCACTACTTGGGTGGGTTAGGGAGATGCTACTGGCATCTGGTGAGTAGAGGCCAGGAATGCTACCAAATATCTTACAATTCACGGAATGGTCCCTGCCACAAAGAATTATCCAGCCCCCAATGACAATAGTGCTGAAGTTGAAACACTCTGCTGTAAAGAAGCAGTAGTCACCACTAGGTAGATACAAAGCCTTGAATACAACCCACCTCCAAGTCAGAAACCTGCCCCAAACAGCATGTTTCAAAGAATCGCAGAGACTTCAGAGACAATAAGCCCAAATAAGACTCGGGCTTTTAAGAAAATCCTAGAACAGAGCTACACAATGTTTACCAAACCACATTATAAGGCATTGCTGGCTTGACATTCCACCCAGGTAGCACATGTGTAGCAAATTAACTAAAAATGGCATTCCTTGCTACAAATTCTTATTCGTTGATTTAACAAATTTTTGTTCGGTTCCCAGCATGTTCAGGGCATGGTGCCAAATTTCCCTACGGACACTGTTACTCATGCTGGGATAGCCCTCTTTATGTTCAAGCCCAATGTAAGATCCAGGGAGATATACAGAGTCTGTAGATCCCAGCGAAATCACCCCCAGCTGGGTTTATGGTGGTTTTATTGTTTTCTGGCTCATTAGGTTACTTGGCAACCTGGGATCAGGTGTGCAAAGAACTGAAGGAGACCCATCCAAGAATCAACTCCCCCAAGGGCTGCACTGGGAAGGAGCACTGAGAGGCTCTGCACAGCCTGAAGCCCAGGGGCAGATGCCTAGCATTCCTCCCAGCTGCCCAGAGCTGCCCTCTGCCCCCAGCCCAGCCTGCTCCAGCTCCCTCTCACCTTGGGCAAGTTAGAGGCAGCCTGACTCCATCCACTGAGCCCAGAGCCATCCTCCTCCCCCACTCCCCACTCCCCTCCCCACATCCCGGCTGCCACCACACTATTACCTACAGGAATAAGTACTCCGTGGTAAGTTGCCGAAGAGATGGAAACTGCTCAGGGGGAAGAAATTGGGAGCGTTTTGTTCTCCAGGGTTAGAAAAGATTTGTCATTCTCCCTATCAGAGGTCTCATTTACACTGGGTGAAAACAACCACAAAAATAAAAACCTGTGGAATGGATTGTGCAATAAAGGGAAATAAATGCTGCAGAGGCAAACTGGTGGGGGCAAAGAGTAAGGAGATAGAAATGACACGAAGAAGCCATGTGGGAGAAACTCTCCAAATGCTCAGGGTACTGAGCCCTGGGTGATGCCTGAGGAGGGGGGCTAGGGGCTGCCCTTCTGCCAGCCACCCCCCCCAAGACACCCATGCCTGGGACCATGCTTCTCTGTGCCAGGAAACACAGCTCCCCGATCCTCTGTCCACCCCCACAAAACCTTGGGCTCAGCTGTGCCACTGAAACCAGAGACAACTGTCCCTGATATATGGGGAGAGCCAGCCAGAGCCACCTGTGATCATAGCAGACACCCCCAATATGCCACCTGACTCTCCTCAGAATTCTATCTGAAAGTTATTCCCTCAAAGATACTTCCTCTAATGCCCCAGATTCATTCTTTCACCCAACAAATATAACTGAATGAATTATATTTATTGAGTGGCTCCCCAAGGGTTAGGGGCCAGTCAGGTAATCTCCCGTCCCAAACCCCTTCTCCTCTTTTAACAATAATGATGGTAATTTACTACTTACCACAATTATTCCTTAAGGTCCATTCCCACCCCCCAACCCACCAGCCCTTCCAGAATATTGAGCCACATCTTTATGGTAGACTCTATCACATTCCCCCAGTTGATGACTCCTGGGCGCCAGGACATATTGAATGAATGAATGAACAAAAGGATGAGAAAAACCAACAGAGATATTTTCATTCCTTTTCTCATGCGAGGTCCTCAAAAAATCTGGTACTTATTTTACCCTGATGACATATGTCAATTTGGAGGAGTTTCATTTCATGTACTCACAGCCACACGTGGTTACCATACAGGACAGTGAAAGGCCAGGCTCCAGCAGGGCCTTAGCAGTCTGCCTGTTTGCTGGTAAAACAGCAGGAAAATTCAACTCTGCCACACCAGGAGACAACACAGCCCTCAAGCTCGTGGATGTCAGACTGCCCGGGGCCCATCCTGACTCTGCAACTTCCACTGGTACGACCTGGGCAAGTTACGTGATCCCCCCCACTCTGTGCCTCAGTTTCCTCTTCCATAAAGTGGGGGTGATAACTGCATCTCTGTTATGGGCGAGACATCAGCAACAATGAGCTAAGACCCATACAGCCCCGAGAACAATGCCTGTGGCCTAGTAAGTACTCGATAATGTCCGACATTCAATATCTTATATGTTTATATCACATACAGATGTTTATACTCCACCTCCTGCCACAAGAGATGAGAGGTAGCCTGTGTAGAACACATTCCGTGGGTGCGTGAAATGTAAAATAGATTCTAGATGATAAGATATGGTCTAACCTCTCCTTTTGTGCTTCACATCGTTTCCTTTGCTCAGAAGATGCCCGTCCAGAAGCCTCATAACCGGATCTTCAGACTAGAGCTCCTGGAACAAAGCAGCTGAGCCTCACTTTGCGGCATGTGCAGAAGTGCGCAGAACACTCAATTCAAGATGGCGGCAGCCGGCCGTGTGCGTAGACATAGGGCGGAGCCTGAGCAGAGGCGTGGCCTGCCCCGTGGAAATCCAGCCCCCTCTCCATTGAGAGATCTCTAAAGCAGCCCGGCTCACGGACTGGGGGCAGAGGGGAAAAGGGGAGTCCGTGCTCTAGAGCTTGAGCTCACACCTCTTCATTCTTTGTTCAAATAAAGCTTTCCTTTGCTTCTAAACCAAAGAACTCCATCTCCTTCTATCGGCTCCAATGACACTGGATAGGAGGACCTGTGTTAGGGATGGACTCTGGAAGGTCAATGGACGGACTCCGGAAGGTCAATAACATATTCCTGCGTGGACGTTGCAAGATATAGATTTGCAAAAGAGACCAACTATGGACATACAAATTGTACAGGCTAGTAAAACACTTAAATGCACATAGAGAAGAGCATTGAGACCCTGCCATGGCACATATCATCATATGACTCCGCCGTGAGAATGGGAAGTATTGGTTTAAATTAAAACCTTGTACAATTCAAATTCCACTGTACAGAGCTGACAAGCTGTATCCTCTCCAACTCAGCACAGAAAGCAAATGACATTCGCATTTGAGATCCTGTCTGGGGCATAAAGTCCGCTCAGGAGACCTGAGCGTTCAGTAGGTTCCGGGCTTGGGGCGGTTGTCTTCCTCACCTTGACTGCTGTCATTGTCATCGTGGCCTTGGAGCAGGGGGGTGACATGTTCGGAGCGAGGTAATAATACCTACCTTGCAGGAATGTTGCAAAACTTAACTGAAATGATATGAGTGACAGTGCTTGACCTAGTAGGTATGTGATAAATATTTCCTTAGGGAAACACTATCTAATGTTTGGGTCTTATTAATGATGCCACAATCTCATTAAAAAGACTTCTTTATGTTAAACTAAAAACGTGTTCTAATTTTGCCCTTTTGGACAACACAGAATGAGTCTAATTCCTCTTTCAAAAAGCCCTCAAATATATAAGGGTGACCTTTCATGCCCTCCCCACCAAACCTCACTCTTCCAGCCAAACATGCCTAATTTCCTTCAAGACAAGAATGTGTTGTCTTCAAAGTAACTGGAAATATCTGGGATCTAGTAGGTCTCAAGACACATCTCAGCACTAATAATACACCTATAGCCTTGAAGGATCCCAAACATGGTCTTGTGGGATACGGATAAAGTTAACTTCATGGTTAGGCAAATGTTTTCTTTATCATATAAAATTCATGGAACTTTCTCCATATGCTCTCCCCACCCCCAGTACTGACTGAAGGCACTGCTTTGTTTGAAAGAGCCTGTTTTAGGACCAATACACTCTTCACAGTTGAAATCCAGTTCTGAACCTTTGAAGTGACATTTATTGTGGTCCTGGGAAAGGTTCAGTGGAGGTGAGAAGTGACAGTTGAGGGTGATAAATCAAATGCAGCTCAGTTTTCATTTAAGGGCAAACTATCATCCAGTCAGCCTGGCTCAGTCCTCAGCCAGCTTGTGATTTCTTATGTAAATGGTAAACAGAACACTGAACGGTGACAATTTCTTCAGCTGCTAGGATGAGCTGTTGGCTTCTGTTCTCTGCTCAAACTTGACATCTTAAGCTGCTGGTTAGAGGAGAGTCATGTTAACAAAAACATTTTAGAACTAATCATAATCATAAAGACTCTCTTAGAAATGATGCTGCTTGTACAGGATGTTCACAACACACCTTGTCTGCTCTACTTTCTAAAACACTGAAATGAAGATTGTAATACTCTAGCATTGACTGTCTAATGTGGTAGCCACAAGCCCCACATGGCCACTGAGCATTTGAAATCTAGCTAGTTTGAGCTGAGATGTGCTATAAGTATAAAATAATACAGGATTTTAGAGATTTAGTACTTTAAATGTAAACCCTTTCTTTTTTTGCTTTTTACAGCCACACCTGCAGCATATGGAAGTTCCCAGCATAGTGGTCAAATGGAAGCGCAACTGTCAGTCTACTCCACAGCAACAGCAGATATGAATTGTGTCTGCAACCTATACCACAGCTCAAGGCAACACCAGATCCTTAACCCAATGAGCGAAGCCAGGGATCAAACCTGCCTCCTCATAGATAATAGCTGGGTTCATTACTGCTGAGCCACAATGGGAACTTCCATAAAATATCTTATTAATAAATGTATATATTGATTTTATATTGAATCAGTGTTTTGGAGATACTGGATTAAACCAAAAATTATTAAAATTAATTTCACCTTTCTTTTTACTTTTTTTCAATGAGGCGACTCATAAATTTTAAGTTACATGTGTGACTCATAACACGGCCCCCATTACATTTCTATTGAAGAGCACTAGTCTGGAAGGTAAGAGGGCAGTTGGAAATCTCTCATTTCTCTGGCTCTTCCTCTGGGTTCAGACTTAGGAAAAAGAGACCCCCATCAGAAACTCTCAGTGGGGAGTTCCCGTCGTGGCGCAGTGGTTAACGAATCCGACTAGGAACCATGAGGTTGCGGGTTCGGTCCCTGCCCTTGCTCAGTGGGTTAACGATCCGGCGTTGCCGTGAGCTGTGGTGTAGGTTGCAGACGCGGCTTGGATCCCGCGTTGCTGTGGCTCTGGCGTAGGCTGGTGGCTACAGCTCCGATTGGACCCCTAGCCTGGGAACCTCCATATGCCGCGGGAGCGGCCCAAGAAATGGCAACAACAACAACAAAAAGAAAAAGACAAAATAAATAAATAAATAAGAAACTCTCAGTGGGAGTTCCCATTGTAGCACAACAAATCCAACTAGGAACCATGAGGTTGTGGGTTCGATTCCTGGCCTCACTCAGTGGGTTAAGGATCCAACGTTGCAGTGAGCTGTAGTGTAGGTCACAGGAGCAGCTCAGATCTGGCATTGCTGTGGTGTAGGCCAGCAGCTGTAGCTCCAATTATACTCCTAGCCTGGGAACATCCATATGCCATGGGTGTGGCCCTGCAAAAAAATAAAGAAACCCTCACTGGCTTTACTGTTTATTTATTGACTAGATTAGAGCAGTGGTACTCAAATTTCAATGAACATAAATGCTATAGTCTGAACTCTGCTCCCCCAACCAAGATTCGTGTGTTGAAGTCCTAAATCCCTCCACCACCACACCATGATTGTATTGGAAACTGGGCCTTTAAGGAGATGATAAATGTTAAATGAGCTCACAAGAGTGGAGCCCTGATCCAATAAAATTACTATTCCTGAGTATATATCTGAAAAAAAACAAGAACACAAATTCAGAAAAATACCCAGACTCCAATGTTCATAGAAGCCAAGACATGGAGGCAACCTAAGTGCCCATGATGAATGGATAAAAAAGATGTAGTGTGTATACACAATGGTATACTACTCAGCCATAAAAAAGAATGAAATGTTGCCATTTGCAGCAACGTGGATGGACTTGGAGGGTAATATGCTAAGTGAAGTAAGTCAAACAGAGAAAGACAAATACTGTGTGATATCACTTACTGTGGAATCTTAAAAATAAAACAAACTAGTGAATAGAACAAAAAGGCAGCAAACTCACAGATATGGAGAATAAATTAGTGGTTACCAGTGAGGAGAGGGAAGGGGAAAGGGGCAAGATAGGGATAAGGAAGTAGGAGGTACAAACAATTACATATAAAATAAGCTACAAGGATATATTGTACAATATGGGGAAGAGCCAATATTTTATAATAACTATAAATAGAGTATAACCTTTAAAAGTGAATCACTGTGTCGTATGCCTGTAAGTTATATAATATTGTATATCAACTATACTTCAATTAAAAAGAAGAGGAGTGGGAGGAAACACCAGTGCCCTCTCTTGGCCACATGAGGACATGGAGAAGGTGGCCATCTACAAGCCTGGAAGGGAGCCCTCACCAGAAACTAATCCCTGATGGAACCTAGACTTAGACTTTCCAGACTCCAGAACTATGACAGAATACATTCTGTTGCTTAAGCCACCAGATCTGTGGACTTTTTTCTGGCATTTGAAAAGACTAAGACAATAAGCATCATCTGGGGAGCTTGTTAGACACAGAGGTTGTTGGGCCCTGTTCCTGAAAGATGCTGACTCTATTGATCTGAGACAGGCCTGGAAATCTGCCCCTTTTAAACAAGTACTCTAAGAATTTTATCTCTATTTTGAGGTACCCTGGACCAAACAAAAACTAGACTCCCGTTGGTTCCGTTGCAGCCACAATTCAGGAGCCTGGAACCCAATTCCTGGCTCTACCACTCCAGCTGCTACAGCCAAATTAGTTTGGTCGTGAGCGCCCCCTTTTGGTAAATCCATTTTGAGCATGCAACCAGCCAAACACTAGTGATAAATTATGTGTCCAACTATAAATCATTTACTGAATATTAGTAAAGTTAGTTTACATAAAAATAAAGGTAATAAGTTATGCTTTTTTCATTTTGGATACCAATGGATCATCTTTGGCCTGCGGAAGCCTCTCACAGAACAAGTTATAAACACTTCATATGTCCTGGCTTTTGCACATACACTATTCCCATTTTGCTTTCTCTGCACTTAGAAAATGCCCATTTATCCTCAGGCTTCAGCTCATAAATCTCCTTTGAGTTGCTCTTCCTCCTCCACCTCCTCCAACAGCATTTCAGCCCCTCTTGCCGCACCTCTATTGACTCACCTCACTGAATTGCAAATATTTGTTTAACCTGTCAGCTTCTTGAAGGCATGCTTTATTTATCCCCACTTTGCCTGTGCTTTACACACAGTTCCTGGCACAAGGTATGCATTTTTTTAAATGTTTGTAAAATGAGCAAACCAATGAATGAAAGTGCAATTAATCAATACCTTCTGCAAGTCATTGCCCTGCTCTGCGGAAGCAGGATCGCCATCATGTATCATGAGAAATAACCCACATAAAGGAGGGCAGAGTGAAGCTATTTGAAGCCATGCTGGGTTTTAAGCTTGGGTTTACAAAAGCACCTATAATTCACACAGAGCTGAGGATGAAAGCAAAGCAAATGGCCTAAGCCACTCACAGCATTAAAAGCAGAAAAGGTTTAGGGATGGTTTGGTTTGTTTTTTTTTGTTTTGTTACTGCTCTTTTTAATTGCTTCATTGTCTTAAGGTCGGGATCCTCCTGACAAAGTCATAACGGATGGTTTGCGAGAGATCTCAGTATATCTTTGAAGGCTAAGATGGATGGAGAATAAGAGCGCTTTTAGAGGCAGTATAATTCGTGATCTACATCTAGGTTTACATGGCACAGAATGAAAGAGACACCTAGTCCAAGCTGCAGAAATGTTATGGCTGAAATGATCACCTTTTGGAAGCATAAACCTAGGTTGGGTATGTAACAGCAAGTGTCCTCCCTCTGCAAAGCCTAAAGCCTCATTAGTTAGAAGCTTGTCCCCCCTGTTTCATCATGTGCATCTTGCTGTCTCTGTCCCCAGGCTTCCCCTATCCAGGAGTGACCATGGGCAGCCGCAGCAGAACCGTGGCTAGAAGAATTCTCTGAATGCTGTCACATGTGTGCTGGGACCCACAGGAGAAGAAAAATGCTTTGTCACTTCCCTGTTTACACAAAAGCTTTCCCTCTTAGCAGGAACTTACTTGAAAGAAACAAAATTGTACATAATTGGTTTATCTTCTCAGACCCACTTAATAAGATTGACCCTGTGATATACTAGAAAGTAAAATACACGCCTATTTATGAATCACTTTTCAAGGTGATTATCAAGAAACATTAGCAAGTAGAAAGTTTTCCATATTGGTCCCCCAAGAGTGGGGTTGCCAGATTTAGCAAATAAAAATATAGGAGTCTGGTTAAGTTTGAATTTCAAATAGACAATGAATAATTTTTTTTGGTATAAGCATGTCCCAAATACTTCACGGGTCCTGCATTTTGTCTGGCACCCCACCTGAAGGGGAAAATTTTCTGTATAACATTTGTGGCAAAAATTTATCTCTATGTCCCTTTGGAAATACTTGCCACTAGTTGACAGGTATATGTTAGTAAAAACATGAGCCTGAGAGGTGAGATAGACAAGTGTCTTCTACTTCACCCTCTTATTGATTCATCAGTGCTCCATCCCAAGTATTTTTTTGCATATCTGTCCTGCACCAGGTACTGGATTAATTGCTGGGGAAATAAAGGTGCTAGAGAATAACATGGTCCCCGACTTCTTGGTACTTATACAGTAGCTATGTGACCCTTAAGCTCTCTGTACCTCATTTTACCTTCTTCATTCCATAAAATGAAGTGGTTGATCACCATAGGATTATATTTCCCACACTGGTTTTTTGCTAATAGATATTATATCAAAGAAGGTTTCCATGGTCAAAAATTTAAGAAATTTGAGTTAAGGAGAGTTAATGATATTTTACTGTGAACCTTCACAACATTTGAATGTGTTCATAGTCATCATGATTTCTAATGGTGACTTACTCCAGAATTATCCCTTGAAGGAACCACTCTAGGGACTGGTGTTCAGTGGACTAGAATTTGGGAAACATTATCCTGATACCTAAGATCCTTTATAAATCTGGATTCTGTGATTCTGTACTTGCCTTTTTTCCCTTCTCTACCTAAAATCTCCTTCAAGGTGAATCTCCTTTAAAACTCCCAGCCCAGGAGTTCCCGTCGTGGCTCAGTGGTTAATGAATCCTACTAGGAACCATGAGGTTGCAGGTTCAATCCCTGGACTTGCTCAGTGGGTTAAGGATCTGGCATCGCCATGAGCTATGCTGAAGGTCACAGACGCGGCTCGGATCCCATGTTGCTGTGGCTGTGGTGTAGGCCGGCAGCTACAGCTCCAGTTAGACCCCTAGCCTGGGAACTTCCATATGCCGAGAGAGTGCCCCTAGAAATGGCAAAAAGACCAAAAAAAAAAAAAAAAACCCACAAAAACAAAAAACTTCCAGCCTAACTCTTCCCACCTCTTCAAAGATTTCTCTTTGGACTTCACCCCAATCCCCACTTCCCCAACCCAACACACCTACACACACCCACACATCACAGAGCAGGGTAATACCTGTCAGCACCTAGCACTAGGCCTGGGCCATAGAGTGAGTAATGTCAATCAGTAACTTTTTAAGGAATAAATAAGTGAAGTAATACATAGTGCCAACAGAGTTATCCCATTCCCAATTTTCAAAGCACTTTTCTTGTTATGATGTAACTATTTCTTTAACACTCACTTCCTATTTATACTGGGAATATTTTGAGAACAGCAAAGAAATATTAATTTTTCCACCCCTGGTAAATGAATACAGTCTCTGCACAAAATTTGCTCCTAATAAACAATAATAAATAACAATACTGATTGTGTCACATTTTACACCAGGCACTCGCATGAACTGTTTTATTTAATCTTCATGACAATCTCATAAAGGGTGTTGTGGTAAATACCGTGGCTTGGCTTGTTCAACCTCTAGACTGCAAAGCTGAACTTGGTGTTTTTCAGATTCCTGTGGCGCTCCCTGAGTTTTGCATGTCAATCGGGTTTTGCTGGTTCTAAGTATTTATGAGTTTGGGTAGGTAGAAATGAGGCAGAGGCCATTTCTTGCCACTTCTGAAAGCTTCATTCTGACAAGCAAGGCTGTGGGGACATGAGATTTTTCTGCAGCAGCATTGTAGTCCTTGTCCAGCTTCATGGACAAGGCAGCTTCATGAAGCGGAGGCAGTGGCAATGTGACATTTCTATCATATGTTCCTGAACTCAACATTTCCCACAGTGGCTTCAGAGGTCAGTTTTGTGATGGGGACTCATTCCAGGAGGTCCATATAAGTGATGCTCCTCCAGCCCTGCCAACAACAATTGTGTGAGTAAATAACTCCCTGTATTAAGCCCCTTTCTGCTTAAAATACTTGGAAGGGTTTCTATTTTTTGTATTGAACACAGAATTACTATAATTATCTCCACTCTCCAGAAGAGAAAACTAAGAAGAAGAGAAATTAATTCCCTAAAATCCCAGTCTACTAAGTGGCAGAGACAGGATTTGAATTCAAAGGCCAGATCTCTTAGTTAAATTCCTCCCGAGATCACACTGTGGGGGGAGGGGGGAGCCTAGGAGGCTGAGTTGGCAGTTGAATTCAAGAAGAATAAATTGACTGCACTTATCAGGAGAGTACTTAAAACCAGTAAAATGTGTGCAAAGATTAATCTGCAAGTTTGTTTCTCAGACCGTTATTTAAAATAGAAGATATCAGAGGCAAGATGGCAGAAGAGTAGGGGGATGCGCTCACTCTCTCCCACAAACACACACACAAAAAACATAACTACATGTTAAACGACTCACACAGAACACCAACTAAATGCTGGCAGAAGAACTTAAACCTCCAATAGTGGCAAGAATCTCGTGACATAACTGGGTAAATCAAGAGAAAAGAGGAGAGTGAGAAAAGGGGAATCAGGGCTGGACTGGCACTCCTGAAAGGGAACTGTGGAGGAGAAAGGGAACCCACACCCTACTCAATGGAAAGATCAACCGAATTGGAGGGAGCAGTAGGTCTGAGATCTGAAAAGCAGAGTGAGAGCCAAACAGATCACCTACTCAATGGAAAGATCAACCGAATTGGAGGGAGCAGTAGGTCTGAGATCTGAAAAGCAGAGTGAGAGCCAAACAGATCATCTGAACTACTGGCGCAGTCACCAAAAACCGAGATGCTCTGGTGGGGCTGGGAACTGAGACCTCAGCTCTGGAGGTTAGTCCCCCAGAGTGGGCTGGGTTTGGCGGTGTGGTGAGGGCCTAAGGGATTAGGAAGAAGTGTATGGCGGGTGGAGGGAGCAATACGCTAAGGGCTGGGGAGTGGAAAGCCACAACAAAGGGAACCTGGGGGAAGAACTGGACCTGCAGGAGAGACAAGGCACCAGTGTTGGGGAGGGGAGAGGAGGAGGGACAGGCCACAATAGAATACTCCTTGCACCCCAGCAAGAGCGCCTGCCCACCAGCTAGCAGAGAGCAGTGCTTCCCAGTGCATGCCCCCTCCCCTACACCGTGTGTGCCTGACCTGAGGCTGCCTGCCATCCCAGAGGGCTGGCCTCACCACTCGGAGGAAGCCAACCACCTCCGGGGCTTTCCCTGGCCTGGCCTTCCCACCCTCTGGAGTGGCAACACTCCAGCAGAGCAGCGCCCAGCACCACCCACCCCCTGCTCCACGGCCCAGAAGCACTGGGGCAAGCCCTGCCCGGCCATGGGAAGTCTGCCTCCATCGCGGTGAAGACCTGCCAGTCCCGCCTGCCCTCAGGAAGTCCTCCTTTGCTTCAGAGTGACCCTGCTAGTCCTGCCCACCCTTGGAAAACCCCCTGCTGCCTCAAAGAAGACCAGCCAACACTACCAGCCCTCGGGAAACACTCCACAGCAGTGCCAGGGCAAACCCTGCCTGGCCACGGGAAGTGCAACTCCACCATGGAAAAGAAAATAAAAAGCAAAATGAAGAACCTCAGAAACCATTCCCAGTTAAGCCAACAGGAGAACTCACCTAAAGCAATCAACAATGAAACAGAGCTCTGCAGACTGACAGACTTGGAGTTCAAAAGGGAGATAGTGAAAATACTGATGGAATTAAGAGAAGATATGAACAGTAATTCAGACCCCCTCAGAAAGGAACTAGAAAATATAAGGAGGAGATAAGAAAAAACTAGAAAATTCATTTGCAGAGATACAAACTGAGCTAAGGGCAGTAAAGACCAGAATGAATAATGCAGAGGAACAAATTAGTGACGTGGAAGATAGAATAATGGAAATCACGCAAACAGGACAGCAGACAGAAAACCAAATGAAAAAGCATGAAAGCAACATAAGAGACCTATGGGATAATATAAAGCAGGCCAATCTACACCTAATAGGAATTCCAGAAGGAGATGAAAAAGAAAAGGAGATTGAAAATATATTTGAAGAAATTATCACTGGAAACTTCCCAAATCTAAAGGATACTGATTTCAAGACACAGGAAACAGAGGGCCCCAAACAAGTTGAACCCAATAGATCCACACAAAGATATATTATAATAAAAATGGCAAAAGTTAATGGTAAGGAGAGGATCCTAAAGGCAGCAGGAGAAAAGCAAAGTGTAAATTATAAAGGAACCCCATAAGGCTATCAGCTGATTTCTCTACAGAAACTCTACAGGCCAGGAGGGAATGGCAAGAGATATTTAAAGCACTTAAAGCAAAAAATGTGCAACCTAAAATACTCTATCCAGCAAGAATATCATTTAAAATAGCAGGGGAAATAAAAATTTTTTCCAAAAAACAAAAGCTAAAAGAATACAGCAATATAAAACCCATTCTAAAAGAAATATTGAAAAGGCTTCTCTAAATCAAAAAAAAAAAAGAGGGGGGGGAAGAACTAAGATGGAGGAAACCACAATCAGAGATCAGTCACTCAAATAAGCCAGCATACAGATCTATCACGAAGATGTTCAAAACAAAATAAAATTAGGAGAGGATTAAGATGGTGGAATAGAAGGAATGGAGCTCAACTTCTCTCCTAAAAACAACAAAATTCACGACTAAAAGCTGAGCAATCCCCACCCAAGTGGACAGGAAACCTTAAAAAAGATACCCTACTCCAGAAGAACAAGAGGAGGACACATCAAGAGGTAGGAGGGGCGATTTCACGATATAAACAACCCCATACCTCCCAGGTGGGAAGCTCCACAGACTGAAATCTAACTGGTTCACAGAGAGAGAGACTCACCTACAGGAGTGAGATTTCTGGGCCCCACATCAAACCCTCACGTGTGGGGATCCGGCACTGGGAGAAAGAGCCCCTGGAGCATCTGTCATTGAAGGCCAGTGGGGCTTGTGCGCAAGAGCTCCACAGGACTGGGGGAAACGGAGACCCCATTCTTAAAAGGCGCACGCGGATTTTCATGTGCACTGAGTCCCAGGGCAGAGCAAGGTCTCCATAGGAATCTGGGTCAAACCTGACTCTATCTCTTGGAGGACATCCTGGGAAAACAGGGGTGAACATGGCTTGTTGTGAGGGAAGGACATTGAAAGCAAAGCTCTCAGAAATATTCAGTAGCATGCCTTTCTCTGGAGGTGGCCATTTTGGGAAAATCTGGCCCCACCCTTCAGCCAGCTGCTGAGAAGCCCCAGGGCAAACAACAATCCAGGTGGGATCACAGCCCCACCCCTCAGTGAACAGGCTACCTAAAGACCCCTCAGGCACACAGATGCCTCTAATCCCATCCAGAGACTAAGCCCCAACCAACAGAGGGATTAGAATTGGCTCCTCCTACCAGTGGGCAGGCATCAGCCCCTCCCATCAGGAAGCCTACAGCAAGGCCCCATACTGACTTCAGCCACAAGGGGGGCAGACACCAGAAGTAAGAGAGGCTACAACCCTTTTATCTGTAAGAAGGTCACCACACCAAAAACTTATAAAAATGAAAAGACAGAGGACTATAACTCAGATGAGGGAGAAAGGAAAAACTCCAGAAGATCAGCTAAGTGATGAGGAGATTCTCAGCCTCCAGGAAAAAGACTTTAGACTGTCGATGCTGAAGATGATGCAAGACATTGGAAATAAACTGGAGGCAAAGATGGATAACTTACAGGAAACACTGAGCAAAGAGATACAAGATATAAAACTTAAACAGGAAGAGATGCAAAATACAAGAACTGAAATAAAAAAATTCACTAGAAGCAACCAATAGCAGAATACAGGAGGCAGAAGAACAAATAAGCGAGGTGGAGGACAGATTAGTGGAAATTACAGATGTGGAACAGAAAAGAGAAAAAAGATTGAAAACAAATGAAGAGAGCCTCAGAGAACTCTGGGACAATGTTAAATGCTCCAACATCCATATTATAGGGGTGCCAGAAGGAGAAGAGAGAGAGAAGGGGACAGAAAAAATATTCCAAGAGATAATAGCCAAAAACTTCCCTAACATAGGAAAGGAACCACTCACTCAAATCCAGGAAGCACAATGAGTACCATATAAAATAAACCCAAGGAGGAATACACCAAGACACATATTAATCAAACTAACCAAAATTAAAGACAAAGAGAAAATCTTGAAAGCAGCTAGGGAAAAGAAACAAGTAACATACAAGGGAACCCCAATAAGGTTATCAAGCCAGATTTTTCAGCAGAAACTCTGCAGGCCAGAAGGGAGTGGCATGATATACTCAAGGTGATGAAAGGAAAAAACCTCCAACCAAGATTACTTTACCCAGCAAGGCTCTCATTCAGATTTGAAGGAGAAATCAAAACCTTCGCAGATAAGCAAAAGTTGAAAGAATTCAGCAACACTAAACCAGCCTTACAACAAATACTAAAGGAACTTCTCTAGGCAGAAAAGAAAAGGCCGCAATCAGAAACAAAAATACCACAAATGGCAAGGCTCACCAGTAAAGGTACATATACAGTAAAGATATGAAATCATCCATGCACAATTATACCACCAAAATCAGAAATCATGAGAAGAGGTGGGTACAAATGCAGGACACTGGAGATGAACTTGCAATTAAGAGAACAACAACTTAAAACAATCTCATATACATATAGACTCATATCAAAACTTCAGAATAACTTCAAACCAAAAATCTACAATTGATACACAAACAAGGAATCTCTGGAGAAGAAATATATCTCATAGTGAGTAAGTGCATAATCCACCATGAAGGGGGTCATTTGACATCATTCTTGGAATGCTGAAGTCTTCTTACATCTGATTCTGATTTCTTCTCCATCAAAGAATTTATGATAATTATAATTAAATAATGCAACTGTACAATTAAATAATATAGGTCTACAATTGTATTATTAATAACCATTTCTCTCCATGGTACAATGTAAAGTCTATAATGTCTTGTTTATCACATCACCTAGAATGGTGTAATGCCTTTATTGAAGAATCAATGAGTTGGAACAAATTGTGAGGACATATTTATATAGTTGCACTGTTTTTAACCAATTTATGCATCTTATATTTACTTATTTTCAGAGGGTGTATTATTTTTGTTATTCTTACCAGTTAAGTTATTCTTTTTATTATGCTATATAAAATATTTAATGGTATATAAGGCTTTCTTCTTTATAAATTTTAGTTGCATAATACACACAATTTTAATATAATGCTAATTTTTAAAGAAAAATTGAAATGTAATAGGTAATACTAAATAGAAAAGATGAAAGCCATACAAAATGAGATAAAGTATAGAATAAATTTCCTATTTGTCTCAGCATATTTTCCATTCCACTTCTCCAAAGGGAGTCGCTTAATATGTTTCTTAAGATCCATGATATAATAATCTGTGTGAATGTGATTGTGTTTAAATATATGTATTTTATTTTGTAAAAAAAAAAAAAAAATTTAAAGAACAGGCATTCTTCCTAAACCATGCAAACCAATCACTAGATATTATTGAACATGAAAAGAAAATTGTATACAGTGATGAATATATTTGCTTTGGAATTAGTTAACTAGCTAGTTACCTACAATTATAAAAGAGCTATGAAGATACAGCTGAAGGGTAAGATTTAGAATGTTCTTTAATTACTGTATGATAGATAGTTTCTTACCACTATGCACTCAGAATTGTCAATTCAAACTGTTTCCAATTTGAATTCTACCAAGTTTTCTTAATTAGTTTATAACAAGATTTGCTTAATTAATGGAGTTTTTATTATTGTTGTAATTAAAAATAATTATGAAAAAAATAAATAAAAGTTTAAAGACTTCCTAAAAATAAATAAATAAATAAATAAAATTAAAAAGAAAAAAAAAGACATCAAAATCATAAAATGTGGGCAAGGGAAGTAAGGAAATAAATAGATTCTTTTTTAATTTTCTTTTTTTTAAATTTTATCATGGTAATGAAGTATTTGAACCTACAGGACTATCAAGCTAAAACACACAATTATAGGAAAGGGTTAACATACTTAAAAAACAGGGCAACCACAAATAAAAACCAAACATTACATTCACAAAAAATGAAAAGAAAAATACTCAAGCAGAAAATAATTGGAGACCATCCAACCAAAAAAAGGAAAGCAAGAATGGAGAATCATAGAATCAACTGGAAAACGAGGTTTAAAATGGCAATAAATAATCATCTATCAATTATCACCTTAAATGTCAATGGACTGAATGCTCTAATCAGAAGACACAGAGTGGTGGGTTGGATAAAAAAGCAAAAACACTCAACCTGCTGCCTAAAAGAAGCTCACCTTAGGACAAAGGACACATATAGATTTAAAGTGAGGGGGTGGGAAAAAATATTTCATGCCAATGGACATGACAGGAATGTAGGAGTTGCAATAGTCATATCAGACAAAATAGACTTTTAAACGAAGGCCATAAAGAAAGACAATGAAGGACACTATTTAATGATTAAAGGATCCATTCAAGAAGAGGATATTACTATTGTCAATATATATGCCCCAAATATAGGAGCACCCAGATACATACAACAAATATTAACAGACATAAAAGGATAAATCGATGGGAATACAATTATAGTAGGAGACTATAACACCCCACTCACATCAATGGACATACCCTCTAGACAGAAAACCAATAAAGCAAAAGAGATCCTAAAGGAAACAATAGAAGAGTTAGACTTAATTGACATCCTCAGGAACTTCATTGACATCTTCAGGACACTACATCCAAAAAAAATCAGAATAAACATTCTTCTCAAGTGTGCCTGGAACATTCTCAAAAATTGATCACATGTTGATCAACAAATTTAGCAGCATAGAAGTTATTTCAAGTATCTTCTCTGACCACAATGATATGAAACTAGAAATCAACCACAGGAAAAGAAATGAGAAAAAATCTACTATATGAAGATTAAAGAACATGCTACCAAAAAACCAATGGGTCAATGAGGAAATCAAGAAGGAAATTAAAAAATACCTCAAGACAAAAGATAATGAAGGCACAACCTCTCAAAATCTATAGGATGCCACAAAAGCAGTACTCAGAGGGAAATTCATAGCAATGCAGGCCTTCCTCAAAAAAGAAGAAAGATCTCAAACTGACAACTTAACCCACCACCTAAATGGATTAGAAAAAGAAGAACAAAAAAGACCTAAAGTCAGAAGAAGGAAAGAAATCATAAAGATCAAAGAGGAAATCAATAAAATAGAGATTCAAAAAACAATAGAGAAATGCAAATCAAAACCACTATGAGGTACCACCTTACACCAGCCAGATGGCTATCATCAAAAAGTCTACAAACAATAAGTGCTAGAGAGGTTGTGGAACCCTATTACACTGTTGGTGGGAATGTAAATTGTTGAAACCACTGTGGAAAACAGTATGGAGATTCCTCATAAAACTGAAAATAGAACTACCATTTGATCCAGTGATCCCACTCCTAGGCATCTATCCAGAGAAAACTAAGACTCAAAAAGTCACAAGTACTCACATGTTCATTGCAGTGCTATGTGCAATAGCCAAGACATGGAAACAACATAAATGTCTATCGACAGAGGAGTGGATCAAGAAGATGTGGCACATATACACAATGGAATATTACTTAGCCATTAAAGGGAACGAAATACCAGCATTTTTAGCAACATGAATGGACCTAGAAATTATCATGCTAAGTGAAGTCAGCCATATGATGAGATACCAACATCAAATGCTTTCACTGACATGTGGAATCTGAAAAAAAGGACAGAATGAATTTCTTTGCAGAACAGATAGTGACTCACAGATTTTGAAAAACTTACGGTCTCCAAAGGAGACAGTTTGGAGGGGTGGGGGTATGTGCTGGGGTTATGGGATGGAAATCCTATAAAATTGGGTTGTGATGATCATTGTACAACTATAAATGTAATAAATTCATTGAGTAATAAAGAAAACAAAAAACCATAGAGAAAATTAATAAAACCAAGAGATGGTTCTTTGAAAAGGCAAACAAAATTGACAAAACCCTGGATAGGCCCACTAAGAAGAGGAGAGAGGAGTTCCCGTCGTGGCACAGTGGTTAACGAATCCGACTAGGAACCATGAGGTTGCGGGTTCGGTCCCTGCCCTTGCTCAGTGGGTTAATGATCCGGCATTGCTGTGAGCTGTGGTGTAGGTTGCAGACGCGGCTCGGATCCTGCGTTGCTGTGGCTCTGGCGTAGGCCGGTGGCTACAGCTCCGATTCAACCCCTACCCTGGGAACCTCCATATGCTGTGGGAGCGGCCCAAGAAATAGCAACAACAACAAAAAAAAAAAAAAAAAAAAAGACAAAAAAAAAGAAGAGGAGAGAAAGAACCCAAATAAACAAAATTAGAAATGAAAAAGGAGAAATCACAATGGATAGTGCAGAAATACAGAAAAAACATGAGAAGACTATGAACAACTGTATGCCAACAAATCTGACAATCTGGAAGAAATAGACAACTTTCTAGAATCTTACAGCCTGCCAAAACTGAATCAAGAATAAACAGACCCACTGAACAGATGGATCACTAGAAATGAAATTGCATACATCATAAAAACACTCCCTACAAATAAAAGCCCAGGACCAGATGGCATCACAGGCAAATTCTACCAAAAATTCAAAGAGGATCTGGTGCCCATCCTCCTTAAACTTTTTCAAAAGGTTGAAGAAGAAGTAACATTCCCAAAGACATTCTATGATGCCAACATCACCCTAATTCCAAAACCAGACAAAGATACCACCAAAAAATAAAACTATTGGCCAATATCTTTGATGAATATAGACACAAAAATTCTAAACAAAATTTTTAGCCAACCAAATCCAACAACATACCAAAAAAATTATACACCATGTCCAGGTTGGGTTCATCCCAGGTTCACAAGGATGGTCCAACATACACAAATCAATTGTCATATACCACATTAACAAAAGAAAAGTCAGAACCATATGATCATCTAAATAGATGCAGAAAAAGCATTTGACAAAGTCCAACATCCATTCATGATAAAAACTCTTGCCAAAGTGGGTATAGAGGGAGCATTCCTTAACATAATCAAAGCCATTTATGACAAGCCCACAGCAAATATAATACTCAATGGATAAAAATTGAAAGCCTTCTCACTCAAATCTGGAACAAGACAGGGATGCCCACTCTCACCATTGCTATTCGACATAGTTTTGGAAGTCCTAGCCACAGCAATTAGACAAACCAAAGAAATAAAAGGCATCCAAATAGGAAGAGAAGAGATAAAACTGTCACTGTATGCCAACAACATGATACTATACATAGAAAACCCTAAGGACTCAACCCCAAAACTACCCGAATTGATTAACAAATTCAGCAAAGTAGCAGGATATAAGATTAACATTCAAAAATCAGTCGCATTTCTGTATACTAACAAAGTAACTTTAGAAAATAAATACAAAAATACAATACCTTTTAAAATTGCACCCCAAAAAATCAAATACCTGGGAATACACCTGATGAAGGAGGTAAAGGACTTATATGCCAAGAACTATAAAACATTAATCAAGGAAATTAAAGAAGATATAAAGAAATGGAAAGTTATTCCATGTTCCTGGATTGGAAAAATTAATATTATAAAAATGGCCATACTACCCAAAGCAATCTATAGATTCAATACAATCTCTATCAAATTACCCATGACACTTTTCACAGAAATAGAGCAAACAATCCAAAAATTTATATGGAACCACAAAAGACCCAGAATTGTCAAAGCAGTACTGAGAAACAAAAACCAAGCACGAGGCATCACTCTCCCAGACTTCAAGCAATATTACAAAGCCACAGTCATCAAAACAGTGTGGTCACCAAAACAGACTTACAGACAAATGGAATAGAATAGAGAACCCAGAAATAAACCCTGACACCTATGGTCAATTAATCTTTGACAAAGGAGGCAAGAGTATAAAATGGGAAAAAGAAAGTCTATTCAGCAAGCATTGCTGGGAAACCTGGACAGCTGCATGCAAAGCAATGAAACTAGAACACACCCTCACACCATGCACAAAAATAAACTCAAAATGGCTGAAAGACTTAAATATAAGACAAGACACCATCAAAATCCTGGAAGAGAACATAGGCAAAACATTCTCTGATATCAACCTCATGAATATTTTCTCAGGTCATTCTCCCAAGGCAATAGAAATAAGAGCAAAAGTAAACCAATGGGACCTAATCAAACTGAAAAGCTTTTCCACAGCAAAGGAAAGCAAAAAGAAAACAAAAAGACAACTTACAGAATGGGAGAAAATAGTTTCAAATGATGCAACCGACAAGGGCTTAATCTCTAGGATATATAAACAACTTATACAACCCAACAGCAAAAAAGCCAATCAATCAAGGGAAAAATGGGCAAAAGACCTGAATAGACCATGCTCCAAGGAAGATATACAGATGGCCAACAAGCACATGAAAAAATGCTCAACATCCCTGATTATTACAGAAATGCAAGTCAAAACTATCATGAGATACCACCTTACACCAGTAAGAATGGCCATCATTAATAAATCCACAAATAGCAAATGCTGGAGGGGGTGTGGAGAAAAGGGAACCCTCCTGCACTGTTGCTGGGAATGTAAGCTGGTACAGCCACTATGGAGAACAGTATGGAGGTACCTTAGAAAACTATACATAGAACTTCCATATGACCCAGCAATCCCACTCTTGGGCATCTATCCGGACAAAACTCTACTTAAAAGAGACCCATGCACCCGCATGTTCATTGCAGCACTATTCACAATAGCCAAGACATGGAAACAACCCAGATGTCCATCGACAGATGATTAGATTAGGAAGATGTAGTATATATACACAATGGAATACTACTCAGCCATAAAAAAGAAGAAAATAATACCATTTGTAGCAACATGGATGGAACTAGAGACTCTCATACTGAGTGAAATAAGTCAGAAAGAGAAAGACAAATACCATATGATATCACTCATATCTGGTATCTAATATACAGCACAAATGAACCTTTCCACAGAAAAGAAAATCATGGACTTGGAGAATAGACTTGTGGCTGCCTGGGGTGGCGGGAGAGGGAGGGAGTGGGAGGGATTAGGAGCTTGCAGTTAACAGATGCAAACTATTGCTCTTAGAATGGATTTACAGTGAGATTCTGCTGTGTAGCATTGAGAACTATGTCTAGATACTTACATTGCAACGCAATAATGGGAGGAAAAAGTATGTATAAATGTATGTGTAACTTGGTCCCCATGCTGTACAGTGGAAAAAAAAATTTAGAAAAATAAAATAAAATAGAAGATATCCAGAAACAATCTCAATATCCAGTAATAAGAACTTGTTACATGTTATTGTGGCATATCCACAACATGGAATATTATGCAGACTTTTAAATGATGTTGTATAAAGCAACAATAAAAGAATATGATATACAGCTCTATGATAATAAATTTGAAAATCTCAATGAAATAAAAAATTTTCTAGGAAAAAGTTTATCAAAATTCACCAATGTGTAATAAAAATATGGATCTGTAACTTTGAGAGCAATTGTAAAAGTTGTAAATAATTGCCTCTGAACAAAACACCTGGCCTCGATGGCACCATGGATGAATTCTCTTAAATTGTCAAGGAACTGATCATTCGAAGGTTGCCCAAACCTGTTACAGAACATAGAGAAAGAAGTAAAGCTTTCCAGTTCTTTTCAAACAGCGTGAATACTACTGACTTCACAACCTGACAAAACTTTAAAAAAAGGAATCCAGCAGTACATTAAAAGAGTAATATATCAGACAAGTTTTCTTCCAAAAATAATTCAGTATTAAGATATTTATTCATGGGCCCCCATATGAATAGGCCAAAGGAAAAAAAAAATGTGATCAAATACATGCCTAAAAAGGAATTTAGTAAAATTTGATACTCATTCCTCATAAAACTCTTAACATGGTAGGACAATATGGCTATAGGAATATCTGGTTATATGTGTAACATAATCCTTTATGTATATTCAGAGAGGGGTAGGGGTGGACAAATAAATATGTAGATCTCAAAAGAGCCAGCTTAACATTTAATACTGAATAACTATAGAAATACTTCTTAAAATAGGGAAGAAAGCTGTCTACTGTCTTTACTATTGTCTAACAATATTCTGGTGATTAATGCAATTGGACAAGAGGACACATGTGAGTTTCAGCAACCACAAAGCTCACAAGTACCAGCCATTGCTCTAGTAGACTTGGCTGTGGAACCAGCAGAATGCCAACTAAACCCTTACATGACCAAGGCTTCCTCCAGACTCTCTCTCTCCACATCCACCACAGACTCTTTATCAATATAGCCATGAAAGGATGAGTGTTGAAACTCATTCTCTGTCTACACTGTTAGCCCAACCTTTCCCCAATCCATGAACCCCAACACCCATTCTTCATGTTGTCTTTGGACTCTGATAGCCCCATATGACCCACCAGTCCTTCATCCTAATTCCAAGCTTCTGCCCTATCTCCTCAGGACTAAACACTTAGTCTGGCCAGGCAACTAAATACTGCCTTGGCCTTTATAAGGACCAATGGGTTAAGACATGACTCTTCCCAGAGTTCCCTTTTGTGGCTCAGTGGTTAACAAACCCGACTAGTATCCATGAGGACTCGGGTTCCATCCCTGGCTTTGCTCAGTGGGGGTTAAGGATCTGGCATTGCTGTGAGCTGTGGTGTGGGCCGCAGACGCATCTCGGACCCCGAGTTGCTGTGGCTGTGGCATAGGCCGGCAGCTACAGCTCTGATTCAACCCCTAGTCTGGGAACCTCCATATACCATGGATATGACCCTAAAAAGACAAAAAAAAAAAAAAAGACTCTTCCCCATGGCATATTTTCTTTTTCTTTTTCTTTTTTCTTTGTATTATATCAGCTGTTTGAAGATCAAAACTCTTACCCGACAGGAAGAGCCCTGATGGAGGGAACTTCAGGTAACAGTGGCAGATACTTGGTACTCAAGAAGGAATTTCTGTCCTAGATGAGCCTTTCAAAATGATATGGTTAATGCTTCTAGCTATGTTTAAAGGCTGTTCTGCATTTGACTTGTTGCTGTTCATTTAGTAATATTACGTCTTGTGCCTGCTTCCAAAATGGAAGTAATTTGCAATAAGAAAGAATAAAAATCACCAAAAGTAAATATCATATGAGGACTTAGATTCCTGGAAGCCAAGGCAGAAAATGAAATGCAATATGTCACATGCCTCTCACTCCTGGGTAAACAACAAAGGTCTTCCCAGTATTACATTCCAACACACACATGTGTGTGTGCATGCATACATGCACAGACATGCACATCTATATGCCTCTCAGAACTGTTCTTCCAGAACTTTCAAAGTCATTTGATAAGAATTCTGCAACAGAAATCAAGACTCTGCCCATAAATTTAAGTCCTTTTATTGGGAGATACTTCGTTGGGGAGGAGGGTACTGGCATAGCATAAAGGTAAAGCAGATGGAAGCTTTAAAAAAAAAAAAAAAAGCAAAGAAATCTGGCTGATTTTGGTCACAAAGGTGAAAGTAGGCTTGGACTTTCTGTCATGGCTCAGTGGTAATGAACCCAACTAGTATCCATGAGGACATAGGTTCGATCCCTGGCCTCACTCAGTGCGTTAAGGAGCTGGTGTTGCCATGAGCTGTGGTGTAGGTGGCAGATGCAGCTCGGATCCTGTGCATTACTGTGGCTGTGGCATAGGCCAGTAGCTACAGCTCCCATTAGACCCCTAGCCTGGGAACTTCCATATGCCACAGTTATGGCCCTAAAAAGCAAAAAAAAAAAAAAAAGAAAAGAAAGAAAGTAGGCTTAATTAGTTCAAACATGAAAAACACCATAGAGCCTAAATAAGTTTTCCACAATGTGTTCTTCATTTTCATTATTATTATTATTCATTACTGTAAAAGTGTGGCTTATTTTCAATTCTTCTGTTTTGAAGCTGGTGAGACAAGATGATAAAGTTCTGAGACAACGTTAAATTACCAGTGCCTCTTATTGGAAAGCAGCATTTTTCTTTTCAGGGTTCTGTACCACCATTTTTCTTATTCATTACTGATACAACATCAAGCTGTGAACTTCTACAAGGCTGAAAATAACCCCTGCAACCAATCTTCTTCAACAAACTAATCATCTCGTCCCTTTAGGAAGTACGAGATATGGAACAGTGGTGATGCTTATGAAAAATAACTGTATTTGTAAGAACCCACTGGATTCCACACTATAGCTAAAGAAATGTTAACTGTGTTTAATGATCTTGCCACCAGTACTCTCATTGAGGTAGGCAGGGCCTGCCACATCATTTTAGGACAGAGGTTCTCAAACATTTTGTCCTCAGATACCCCTTTATATTCTTACAAAAATTATTAAGCACCTCAAAGAGATATTGTTCAGATGTATTATTAGGATCAATATAATATATTGCTAATTAGAAATTAAATCTGAAAGAATTTAAATACATATTTATCAATCTTAAGAAAAAATATAATACATGTTAAAAAAATTCAATACATGTTAATGTTTTTATAAAACACATTTATATTTTCCAAAACAAAAATATTAATGAGATGAGTGATACTGCTATACATTTTTGTGACTCTCTTTAATGCCTGGATAGGTAGACTCTCATATCTCCTTCTGTATTTTATCTGTTCCAATATCACAGTCATATAACATCTGGAAAAACACTCATGAGAGAATGAGAGTAAAAAAGGAGGCAACAACTGGGTATTGTCATTAAGATAGTTTTGACCTCACAAATCCCCTGGGAGTGTTTCAGGGACTAATACTAGGGTTTCTTCAACACATTTTGAGAATTGCTGCATTTGGATAAGACTGACTCTCATAGAAGCAAAATTAAATTTACCATCTAGTGAAGAAAGCACTAGGATTACAAGAGTAAAAGTTGCATTCTCTATATACAAGCTAAACAGAAGTATAAAACACAATATCTAATTTAAGGGGCTTAAATTTTATAACCCAATAGAGTAGTAGGTTATATTGCATTATTTTTCAAAATATCAGCTGCTCCTTTTACCAGCTCCTCCTAAATGCCCCTCCCCCAACAGAGACTCTCCCTTTGGGAAGATTATACTCTTCCCACCCTACTGTGTTCATGTCTGGCCATCTGACTCACTTCAGCCAATGAAATGTAAGAGGAGGTGACATTTGCTACTTCCATGCAGAAGTTTTAAGGATCATTGATGGATGCTTTAATGGATGTGATTCCTCCATCCCTCATCTCCCTCCCGTGAGACTCACCATGTCCCAGGAAGGGGCTGCTTTTTCAGTCTGGGTCCTGAAATGAAGGCAACATGGAGCACAGCAGCAGTCAATCCATGAAATACATGCAACAAAGTTCACCAAGATTTGTGGAGTTATTTGTTACTTATTTGTGGGACAAGTACAGAAAATCTTCCACATCAAAGAAGCATCATAATAAGAGTTCCTGTCATGGCTCAGTGGTTAACGAACCCAACTAGTATCCATGAGGACTCAGGTTCCATCCCTGGCCTCGCTCAATGGGTAAGGATCTGGCATTGCCATGAGCTGTGGTGTAGGTTGCAGGTGCAGCTCGGATTCTGTGTGGCTGTGGCATAGGCCCACAGCTACAGCTCCAATTTGACCCCTAGCCTGGGAACCTCCATATGCTGCAGGTGTGGCCCTAAAAAGACAAAAAGACAAAAAAAGAAAAAAGGCACCTTAATAATTATTTCCACATATTAAATAGTATAAAACAAGGAGTAATCTATATCAGTATCCTCAATTTGTTAGCAAATATTGAAATGTAATGAACATTATGGAGTAAGTCTCAATGCTAGACACTGAATATCCAGGAATGACTAAGACATGGGCTCAGGGAGGAAGAAGGTGATTGGAAGCACACTTTTGATGTTACCTAGATTGGAAACTTAGCTCTGCCACCCAAACTGTGTGACCTTGGATACGTTTCTCTGAGACTTACTTTCTCACCTGTAAAGTGGAGATAACAGTACCTACTTCAGATGATTGTGAGAATTATATGATGTGATTATACCAAGTATGTAGCAGATAGCCTAGAGTAGTGTGTATTTTCAATAAAGATTATACTCCTTTCTCCTTTGTCTCCCCACCTCCCAACCCCAACTCCAAAACTACAGGGTCTTAGGACTCTAGACTTAACTCTACCTGCTGGATTCCTCCGTTACTTTTCTAAATTTTAATCTCTCCAAAAATAAAATCATTGCCTATGTACAACATAAATATAGATACACACAAAAATATATTCAGTCTGTCACTCGACTAATACTAATTAAATACTACACTCACTTTACAAATGAGAAACCTCAAGCAGTAAGAGATCGCATAACTCCCCCAAGGTCAGCATACATATATTTACTTCATTTTCTTAATGGTTGATAATATTCAACAGTATTAATAGCTTACAATTTACAGAACCATTCCCTTTCTGATGGCCATTTTTAAGTTGTTATGTGTTTACCATCACAACAAAGAAACATCCTTATACAAATACCTTTTTAATACATATATAAGTACATTTCAGGATAAATTCTTAGAATTGGATTGCTAGGTCAGAAAGTGTAGGAATTTAAATTCTAATAGGTACTGTGAATATGCCTTTTAGAAGTATTTTAGTTTGGGGTTAGTAGATGCAAACTAATACATTTGAAGTGGATAAGCAATGAGATCCTGCTGTATAGCCCAGGGAACTATATCCAATCATTTGCGATGGAACATGATGGAAGATAACACGAGAAAAATAATGTGTATATATATATATATATATATATATATATATATATATATATATATATATGTATAACTGGGTCACTTTTCTGTACAG
Source organism: Phacochoerus africanus (assembly GCF_016906955.1). Classification (NCBI taxonomy): domain Eukaryota; kingdom Metazoa; phylum Chordata; class Mammalia; order Artiodactyla; family Suidae; genus Phacochoerus; species Phacochoerus africanus. Next base: position 187,279,657 of record NC_062545.1, on the reverse strand, counting down.
CAGAAATTGATAGAACATTGTAAACCAACTATTTAAAAAAATTTTTTTAAATAAATAAGAATAGAGTTCCTAGAAAAAAATGTTACCAAAAAAGTTTGTTTGTTTTGTCTTTTTAGGGCCACACTTGCAGCATATGGAGGTCGAATCGGAGCTACAGTTGCCAGCCTACGCCACAGACACAGCCACAGACACAGCAATACCAGATCTGAGCCACGTTTGCGACCTACACCACAGTTCACAGCAACACCAGATCCTTAACTCACTGAGAGAGGCCAGGGATTGAACCTGTGTCCTCATGGATACTAGTCAGGTTCATTAACCACTGAACCATGACGGGAACTCCAAAAAAAGTTTTGCTTTTCACTTTCTTGTTCTTCAATGACTATATGTTTGTGTCAGCCACAGATCTGCTTATAGTAACTCATCAAAGGTCTGAATCTTATGGTCTCCTAGGACTTTTTCAGATCCTGTGCCCCAAACCACCCCAGTCCATCTTGATAGCACCATAAAATGAAAAAAATTTTTATTCTAGAATAAAAATGTATTAAATACTTATGTGAATTTTTGACATATATGTATTAAAGGTGTGCACTGAGCCCAAAAAAAAAGTATTTGCTGATTTATACTCCTGCCCTTGGGGGATGAACTGCCCTTTCCTCAGAGCCTTATTTACACTATACCCCAAACCTTTAGCAGCCTGTGCCTCTGGATCAGTCAGTGTTTACCAAACCACATTCCTGAGAATATCCTCTATCCTCACTGGATGCTGTTTAGGAAAGGCTGCTGCACGGAAGCCCTTTTTTGTGCCTGGAGGGCAAATACCTTCTTTCACTGTTTTCACACACAATGCATTCGGGATGTCTGGCTGGAAGTGGGCTTTGTTCTGTTCTGAACTACATGAGAATAATTCATCTGTCTGAAAGATAACTTGTATATTGATCCAAAAACATTGCAGGAGTGTAGCTTTTTCATTGATTATTTGATAATGGGTCATTTCATTTCTATCTACTTTTGACTTCTCTGTCTAACTCAGATTTTTAAAAAAAGCAAAAAACAGGTAACTCTGAGCACATAATTCATCTCTGTGGAAAGCATTTTGCCTGCCAAATCACATTAGCTCAAAAAGCAACCCTGCAAACCTCCAAGTCATTCAGAACAATACATTTCTCTTCCAACCTGCCTTATTCTTATTTAATATTTAGACAAGAAACTGAGGGGGCATTTAGTTTGAAGCAAATTGCATCTCATATTTTCTTGGAATGAGGTAAAAGCAAATCTAAAACATCTTTCAATGAAGTGAGCCCACATTGACAAGAGCACTTATAATCGCTTCCACTGTATGTTCTTAGCTAATTTACGACTATATTCATTGAACTAATAATGATCAGCTGGGGTTCACAGAGGTCTAATACCTAGGGCTCTATTCAGGAGCTGCTGGCCTGATATTTAAATATTTATTGATGATAATTGGGTGACAGAAAAGGATGGGCTCAGCCAGAAAGAAATTCAATCTGCTTGCAAAAGCATCCTATCCAAGATTCCTCCTTAGGCCACATACATACAACGCCAAGAGAAACAAGAGGTAAAAGAACATTGCAGATACATGAAAACTAAGAAATTGAGTCTTATAATTATTTTGTTCAGTTAAAGGTAATGGTAAATTTCTTAAACATCACTTTTAAAACCCAGTTGGCAAGAAAAAGAGAAGAATTTGGAATTAAACACCACTTTCCTGGATTCTGAATTTTCCCTTCTATTTTTAAAACACATTTGAGTGCTACTAGGCATTAGATCTGTCTAAGGACTAAAAGGAGGCTCAGGAGAAAAAAACGAAAGAGGTTGAAAGTAGAGAAAAAAAAGTCAAGAGAAGGAAAAGAAACTAATCAGAAAGAAAACACAAAAAAAAATCATGGTAAAAAGTTCCTTTTCAACACATGATCTACCTCATTAGCACTTAGAAATATTTAATCATTATTCCCCCATCCCCCAGTATGATTCAGCCTGCTGCCTCTGCTTGACAGATAGGAAAATTACAGGTAATTTAGATATCAGTGTTAATCGCCTTACAGGAGCATGTATTAGTCAAGCTATGCCTGGTTATGCTGCAGTAACAAAGAATCCCAAAACCTTAATGACTGAAAACCACAAAGGTTATTTCAGTCTCACACCACATGTCCATCTTAGTCTGCAGGGCATTCCGCTCATCACAGTCACCCAAGGATACAAGCTGACAAAGCAGCCAATTTTCCAGGCAAAATGAGAACCTTTCATTGGCAATTAAATGATCTGGCCTAGAAGTAAGTAGCACTGATGACTATCATAGAGGTCATTCTTAAGATGGGTCTTATTTTTAATCCCTTCTCACTAAACTTGTGAACTTGAACACATCATTAAACGGTTGGAGGTTCAGATTCCTTACCTGAAAAATGAAAATAATACAGTTTACTCATGAAGTTGCTACAAAGAATAAATGAGATGATAAATATATAGAACCTAATGTATACTTGGGGCTCAAAAAATGATAGATTCTTGGTTCCTACCATATTAAAAGACTTCCAAAGAGCCCAGTGGATTCACATGGATATGTGTTTTTGCTCACTTGCACCACATTTTACACAAGATTCTTTAAAATATATATTAAGCCACAATGCATACATATCTCAAAGCTCTCACTGCTATCTGCTGTGGTTCCTAAGAGTTTTATTCTGTACCCAGGGAAAGGTGACCTGGTGATTGAAGAATTGAGTCAAAGTTGTTCCACAGTCAAGAAGGTATAATAACCAACATCGTGTCTCCTGATGTCCACTGAAATCCTTCATCTCACTGCTACACCTACCTACCTATTGCACATGGGGGCAAGAAGGGAGAACAATGCACTTCACCCCAAGAGCATCTTTGGCAGCAAGCTTTCAAACAAGAAGCAGGTAAGTCAAAAGGTTATTTTCTATTCACACGCAATGATTACTCTTCACTACATTTCTCATAATAACTAGGAAAACTAAAAAGATCCAAAAATGATTACAATTACAATAACCATAATAATGGTTAGCATTTATTAAGGATTTACCCTATGCCAGGTGCTATTCTATAAACTTTTAGAAAGTTCTCATTTTACCTTCATACTAACACTAATGGTAACATTATCCCATTTTGCAGATAAGAGAACTAAGTTTCCATGAGGTGAAGCACCTTGCCCAGGGTGTCCTAAACAGTAAAGTCAGCAGTCAAGCCCAGACAATTTTATTCCGAATCCCATTGTTTCAGCCTCCTCACTATGGCTCTAAAAAATATACAGTCACTATTTTGAAACTCTGCTTACCAGAAAAAGGGAATGGTGGTTGATGCAATTGCTCCATAAGTTCAACGGCTAAGAACTGTAGGTTCATTCAGACATACTGTTGTATTCTTATCTATCATCATACTCAGCACCTCCTAGCATCAGACAATTAATTGACAAATACATTCTTGAATATGTAAAGAAAGAGAAAGAGGCGGATTGGAGCACAAAGAAGATGTTCAACTGATATTTACCGATCTCATAAGTGGCAAATTTATCATCCCCAATGAAGGAAAGTCAAATACTCTCCCTATGCTAAATCAGTAACATCCTGGTTGTAGATGAAGTTCAGTATTTTAACTTTGTCAGTCCCTTAACACACATGCATACCAGAATCTGAATATTGAATCTCATTGCATCATTGCTTTTCATAATCCAAGGAAGATTGTTCATGGAGCAAAGTGTTTTAGGGAAGTATCATAGGTTAGAAGTAGGAGAAGGAATTCATACTTGTCTTCAGGGACACGGGGGGAACCCATGGATGGAGCAGGACATCTCCTTCAGTCCTGACAGGTACTATTTCAGTGTAATGGGACCAATACAAGAGAATTTAGTGCTTATTATTTTAACATTTCCCTAAAAGAAAAATTTTAATTTCATATCTATGAATTCTCAGGGGGAACCACATAGTTTGCACTAACCCCAAGATGTCACAGCTAATGCTCTGTCAAACAAAACAAATCTCTCTCCAAATGAAGACAACAATATTAAATGTAATTCTCTATGTGCTTTTAAAAGCATAACCAATTAGTGGTCACTCAGTCATGAACCAATAGGACTTACAAGGTGCCTCTTCCAGATTTTGCAGAACTATTTGGAAATTAATGGGATGTGATTTATCAGGCTAAGCCAACGAGCGATTTCCAAGTTCTTGTTCCCTTTTTCTTTCATGTGATGACACAGCAGGCTGCAATTCACAATTTCTGTGATCACAGTGTGTGATCACTGTTGCTAAGTGGAAGCTATGTGGGTAATAGCCATTGGCCAAGGTAGGTTAGGATGGCATTCAAGGCCTTGTCAGTCAATGTTCCTCATATCACACACTTCACAGCTCCACATCTCCTTAGCTGTGTTTGTTGAGAAAGATTTAGCCCCAGTAAGCTGGTGAATGGCCCATGACACATTACAGCAATGGAGATCAGAAACATAGGAACATTAAAAACTTACTGGGTGAGTTCCTGTTGGCTCAGCAGGTTGGGGACCTCGTGTTGTCTCTGTGAGGATGCAGGTTCAATCCCTGGCCCCATTCAGTAGGTTAAGGATCTGGTGTTGCTGCAAGCTACAGTGTAGGTCACAGATGCAGCTCAGATGCAGTGTTGCCATGGTTGGGATGTAGGCCAGCAGCTGCAGCTCCAATTTGACCCCTGGCCCAGGAACTTCTACATGCCCTGGGTGTGGCTATAAAACAACAAACAAAAAATTTGCTGGGGATGTGGAGTTCAATACAAATGCATAATCCCTATAACAAATATATAACAGTCGCCAAAGTTATCAACTTGTTATCAATGGCTTTCAAGTCAAGTGGAGTAGAGCCACCTTCAGTGTACCAATAGAAGATCAAGGTAACCCTGCTTGTCAAGGAGCCTTGATTCAGAAATGATGGAAGAAATTCTTCTGCTTATGGCCTAAGCAGACTTGTAGCTCACAAGACCATGAGTGGTCTTCCTCATAGTTTTGTTTTTCTGGGCACTTGGCACCACTGTGAACATATCCATGAGCTTGGGGTAGGATGTTAGTTGTTATTTCCCTCTAGGCAGAAATGAACTATCAAATGGCCTTATATAGGAGCTGTAGCACCTGTACCACTGATAACCAAAAGTGCTTTTTTCAAACTAACAATAGTACCTTGGTCTTGCCAATAAGCCTCAAAATACATCAGGTCACAATTCTTGCTTAGCTACTGTTTTTTCCACTGTTGCATCAAGTGTCAGGGTTTCACAGAGGGGCTCCTCCAAGAGAAGAAAGAGAAAATAGAAGGTCAAGAGGGCAAAGTGCCTCTCCCCCACAACAAATCTTCTGTTTTCTCTGTTTGATGCAGCAGAGCTATGGTTTTTCACTTGAGGAGGCAAATGGTTCCTTTAAAAATTTGACAACTGGAGTTTCCTTTGTGGCCTAGTGGTTAACGAATCCAACTAGGAACCATGAGGTTGCAGGTTCGATCCCTGGCCTCACTCAGTAGGTTAAGAATCCAGTGTTGCCGTGAGTTGTGGTATAGGTTGCAGATGCAGCTTGGATCCCACGTTGCTGGGCTCTGGCGTAGGCCGGTGTCTACAGCTCTGATTAGACCCCTGGCCTAGGAACCTCCATGTGCCGCAGGTGTGGCCTTAGAAAAAGACAAAAGGACAAAAAATAAATAAATAAATAAATAAATATTTTTTTAAAAATTGGGAATTCTCGTCATGGAGCACTGGTTAATGAATCCGACTAGGAACCATGAAGTTGTGGGTTCGGTCCCTGGCCTTGCTCAGTGGGTTAAGGATCCAGCACTGCCATGAGCTGCGGTGTAGGTTGAGATGTGGCTTGGATCCCTCACTGCTGTGGCTCTGGCATAGGCCGGTGGCTACAGCCTGGGAACCTCCACATGCCGCAGGAGTGGCCCTAGAAAAGGCAAAAAGGCAAAACAAACAAACAAACAAAACAATACTGACAACTGCTATTCTAGAAGATGCCCAAGTTATCAGAACTGAAAAGTCAGTGTATAGCATGCCTCATCCAAGAGAAGCAGCTATGCATATAGCAGTGTCCTGGGTTTCCAGAGTAAAGTAATTTCCTTTCTCAACAGTGAATATTAGTTACCCCTCAGCTCTCCAGGCAGAACCAGCCTGAGTGCCTAATGGGGACACTACTTGATTAATATCTTTTTTAAAATGTCATATAGGGGAAGGAGAAGAGATAGGAACAAAACAAGTTAAAAAACAAAAACAAAAACAAAACAACAGCACTGTGCCACCATGGAAATGCTACATTGTTACTTTGCTTCATGGGAATTTACCCAGCCCTCTTCCTAGTGATGGTCCAACCCAGACACTGAAAGGTTCACACACTCAAGAAAGCGAGAGACAAAAGAAGCTGCATAAAGGCCATATCTGTGCTCAAAAAGCCTGTTGTGACCTATCAGCTCACAGTCCTGCTGAGTCTACAGAGAGAGAGAGAAACTAGACCCCAGGCTGAATCATCTGTAGTCAATTCTGGATGCAACCCCAGACAAAACAGCAGTCAGACACCCTGGCACCAAAAATACAACCAAGAAAATGCTGGGGAAGGATCTCTGCTTAAAGGTCTGTGATCCCAATAGACCCCTATAGCAAAAAGTCCTTGACTCCAAATGCAGCAGGCTGTTTTCATTCTGGTTGTGCCTGCAACATGCATAGCCTGATGTGCAATGAGCCTGAGCTGCTCTGATGTCCATCCATTAAGCAAGAAATGGTATCCAAGTTAGAAGAGTCGGATGCACTTCCCAGAAGAACCCAGACCCCAGGATCTAAAGGGGTCATGTCGATCCTAGAAGTCTCTGTGTGGGACCTTCCATGAGCCACCACCCAAACCTGTTCTGTCTCCAGAGGACCAGAAAAGGGTAGGGGGTCTCACTAACCAGGGAGGAGGATGGGACACAGAAAGTAGACGGTGGGTGAAGAAAGAGACACAGGGCTTGTGCAATGGGGGTCTCGGAATGCCCAGCCAGCTCTGGTTCTGGACCAGAACAACTGTTTCACGCAGAAGTGCCCATGCTTATTCTTTGTGCATCCTGGGACAGCTCCCTGCCTTACCTTTACCCATGTTCATGCCTTTAATTCGATAACACTTTGCTTTTCAGAGCAAGCCCAGGTAACTACTGCTTCCAAGGCCATACCCCCAAGAGATCATATGCCCAATGGAGCTCCTTTGAAGAGCCTGGGGCGGGGGGGCGCTAAGTTTAAATGACTTTTCTTCTAAGCTGTGCCTCCAGAATTTCCAGTCTCAGTTTGAGGAGCATTGTTCCCACAATGCACCTCTCTGCCTCAGCGCTGTTGACCTGAAGATTTTCAAGGTAGAAAAGGACAGCATCACATGGATTGTGCACTGCTGGGTTGCTTTGTCTGACCTCTGAAGACCTTATCCATCTTTTCTGCAATCTGACCCATCCTAAGGGACTCTGAAGTCATAAAGTAATCCTTTCTCTCCCCAAATGAAGCAGCTTCTTTCATAGTGATATCATGAAGGCATCTCCTCATCATTAGTTTGGAATGGAAGTTCAGCAGCTTTTCTCTGGGATGGCTTTGCTCTGGTATTTCCCTTATGATAGAAGAAGCACTTGGGGATATTTAAAATATCTCCAGATCCCAAAGACTTAAAGCGAATTTTTAGAGCTTCATTAGCTCATAAAGTCTTAGGTTATGTCATTGTTGTATGAGAGCCAATAGAAAGGGATCTGAAATATTCATCTCTAGTGACCATGTGGTTTCTCACAGTGAATATTCTCTACAGCCAGGGGCCAACAATAACCAAGTGACTAGCCAGAAGAGGTGGCATTGTCAGAGGAACCAGGATTCTCACTCTTAACATTTTCTTAGTTCAGTGGGGAAAAAGTTCCAGTTCTTATTTTTCTGTTTGCCAACAAAATGCTCAGCTCTCTAGGATTTATTTGTGAAGAGCCCCACAAGAATTTGGCAGTTACATCAGAGCAAGGGGGCTTAGAATGGAAAGTCATAGCAATAACTTTCTATTAACACTAATTCACAACAGAGATTTGCAGTTCTTGCAGGCTGAGCCACTGCTTAGCTTATTAGGAAGGAAAGACATACAGTTCAGTCAAAGGAGTTTGGACCATTTTAGCACAATAAGGTTTGAGGCTGAAAGCATACCCACCAGTGATAGACAAAAGAGAGATGAGCCATCAGGTAGGACCAGGTAAGCAGCAAGGAGATGAAAGATGGTAGCAAATGTCCCAGTCCTCTGGTTATGAGCCCCTACCCCAATCAAACTTGCCATGGAGATCCTGGGGATCAGGCTCTGAACAGAGTCCACAGTGCCCACACTAGAGCCACCAGGCTCTACTTCTTGCACAGTCTGGTTCATGGACAGTCATCTTTCCTTAAAACTGAGTGGCATAGGTGAGTGACCTAGAGGAAAAGTTCAGAAGGAACTTTGCTTTGAACTCCAAAGCCATGTTAGATTACTTTTAGCCTAGATTTCTTAGGCATGGATTAAGGGCTAAAGGTTTACTTGGGAAATAGGATGTCAGGGCAGTGAAAATGGGGAAAGGAAGGTCAGTCGGGGAAGGATGCAAAGTAAATGCATATTAATGTCTTACTATGCTGTCCACTGCCTCCCAACAAGTCTTAAAGAGATGCAGCCATTGCACAATGGGTGGCCCCGCTTGGCCACACAAGACATCTCTGGTCAAGCCATAAAGAGAACAAAATGTACCTCAGGACTATACATCAAAGGGAAGAATGGAGAGGGAATTTATCTACCCATCTCCAGTCTTGTGAGCCAAGATGTAGTCCATTCAACTTCCCCACATTTCTGAGTTGCCTGGAATGGCCCCACCCCTTAGGAAGCCAGACACCCCTCCCCCACCCCATATAAGGCTCAATGCTCATTCACATCCCAAAGTGCCAGGAGGAGGCAGAGGCTCTGGGCATAAGAACCATACCAGAGCCTTGCCAGAGTCAACCCACATTATAGCAGATGGGATGAAGTGAGCCACTGCATCCAGGAGGCAGATGAGGCTAAGAGAATGAGAGGCACCTAAGATATGTCCATAAAATGACATGACATTTAGGTAAAGGAAACTGCTTCCTCCCCTTACTCCTGATTTTCAATGAAGCTGTTGACTGTTTTGAGCCCATCACTGGGACTGGCAGAAACTGGAGTTAGGAAGCCTGAAGTGAAGCCAGGCTCCCTACCTCTCTGCCTTTCTAGGTGACCTTCTGGAAGGGAAGATGCCTACTGCCCTGATGCACCTGCTCCCGGAGACAAGCCTTCCACTCTCAACCCGCAAACATATTAGTGATGAGATGAGATCAGGTTTGGCCCATGGGGTGACTGGGGGGCTCCTCTCAAGTTCTTGGCTTGATTGTGTACATCAAAAAGCCAAAAAAGAATTCCACATCCCCTTTCCTACATATTGAGACAGCAAATCATCAGGCTGAGGGTTTTAGGTCGGGCTCTGGAGGCAGACAGACTAATGTAAGTGGGCCCACCACCCCTCAGTTATGTGACCTCTCTCTCTGTTCTGTAACAATGGGCATAGAGCTAGGACTGCTTCATAAAGCTGTTGTGAGAATGAAACAAGACATTCCCTGGCAAGTACCTAGTACATAGAAGTCATGAAATACGAGCTTTTAATTGTTATAAATAGAAATTCTCTTGCCTATTACTACTTCTTTTTGTGTGTGTATCCTCACTGCCAAAAAGTTGGGAGGTAAATTGTGACTTCATTTGACATCATCATTTACAAACTTTTTTATTCCTCCCAATTTCTTGCTCTTCTGTATTTGATTATCATGGGAATATCCTTTGTAATAAGCTGTGTATTTACCTCCTTTCCCAGCAAGCTTTCCTCCTTTAACCTGCCCTATCCCATTTTTCCAGCTAAAGAAACTACCCTCTGGCTTGTGTCCTGCACCCAACACCCTTTCTCAGGTAGGTGCCTGGCTGAGCGCTGACCCTTCCATGTTTTATGTCCGGAGAGGGTTACCCACCTCATTAAAGGTGAGCATGACCCAAAAGGACCCAGCTGTCACCATGTGGACTGCTGGGCTGCAGAATACTGAAGAGGAGGAGCTGCAGGAAGAGTTCTAGAAAGATCACTCCTCAGATGCTGAAGCCTCCACAGGCCAGCTCCCTGCCCCAGACCATCAGCAGCCAACATTCTTCTGGGGATGAGGAAGCACTCTACCCCCATTCTCTCCCCCCTCCCCCGCAAATGATACATTCTGTTTCCCAGAACAGTGGATCTCTTGGGTAATGGAACATTTATTACCCAAAACTTGAAATTCAAAGCCTCCCTCAGATATGAACAAAAATGCAGTTTCCTTGGGGCCCTAAATCTACAGATTTCCATGTAACTTCATTGGACGCCCAAGGGTCACACTCTCCTGAGTGATTCCTTCACAACTACCAAAAGCCTCCCCCCAGCTCCGAGCCAGTGGCTTTCCTGGGCTAGAGGCCTCCCAGCACCACCCTTCCTCCTATAAACAGAGAACAGGGAGCTCAAGGCTGCCTCCATCCCTGAACATTCCATGCTCATTTGCAGGGCTGACAGCCCCACAGGCCAGGGAAGTTGCTTGATTGGCTGAAAGAAATATGGCAGCAAAAGTGCCAGCCACCTGGGGTAGAGAGACTCACATGCATAAATAATGAATGATATTTTATTTCATTTCATTTCTAATTTAAATTATTCCTCTGTACACAAATTATGATTTCTAACATTGATATGATACCATTACCATAATCAAATTTCCTTAATTGTCCCTATGTTGTCCTTTATTTGTTTTTGGTTTTGGTTTTTTGGCCACACCTGAGGCAGAAGTTCCCAGGCCAGGGTTCAAACCCAAGCCATAGCTGTGACAATGCCAAGTCCTTAATCATCAGGCCCCCAGGGAACCCCTAATGTTGTCCTTCAGAGTCTAATTTTTCCCCATTCCAGGAGTCAGTCAAGGGTAACACATTGCATTTAGTTGAAATGTCTTGTTCCTCTCCTTTAATTCAGAATAGTTCCCAGACATTTTATCTTTTATGACATTGAATTTTTGAAGAATGCAGGCCAATTGTTTTGCAGAATGTCCCCAAATTTGGATAAGTGTGATAGTTTCTTTTGATTAGATTCAGGCTCAACATTTTTGGAAAGAATTCTACACAGGTGGTGTTGTGTCTTCATGTTGCACACCAGAGGCCATGATGTCAACTTGTCCATTTTGGTGATGCTGAGTTTGATCATTTATTTGAGATGGTGTCTGCCAGATTGCGCCTTTGTAAGGGACCTTTCCCCCTTTGTAATTAGCAAGTAATCTGGGGGATGATACTTGGAGACTTTGTGAATATCCTCTTCCCCATCAACTTTCACTCTGTGGTTTTAGCATCCATTAGAAATTCTTCCCTGAATTAACTATTACTGTGGTGGTTGAAAAATGATGGTTTTGTAATTCTATCCTCTTTCCATATTTATTAGCTGACATTCTTCTACAAAGAAGGGCTTTTTCTTCTCCCTTCCCTCTTTTATTTATTGTAAATGTAGACTGGTAGATTCTTTTCTAATTCTTTTTAAGTATTATTATCCATTACTGTCATTATGACCATCATTATTAATTTTGATGTTCAAGTTGTCCCAATTTGGTTAGGGGAGCCCCTTCAAGCAAATCCTATGTCCTTTTGACATGGCCCTTTCAGTTTTGAACACACTACAGTGGTATTTAGAACAAAAGTCAGAGACGGAGGGAAATATGGAAGAAGGAAGAGGACCACAGAGAACTGAACAAGAGAATAGTTATGGTCACGGTGGCAGTTCTTTCCAGTCAAGACAGGGATCACATCTTCAGCCAGAACTTCCATTTGCCCAACATGGGGGGTCAGGAGCTCTGGGGACAGGCTTTGCAATAGCTGACGTGCATGGGAAGTCTCTTGGGAAGAACTCACAATATGAACCCTGATAGGTTCAAAACTACTAGGTTATGCCTGGATCTAGCCTGTTTTCAGAAGGATGTAGAACTCGTCTCAAGGGAGGGGAGCTGAGTGTCACTGGTGGGCCTTTGTTGTTACAGAAGAGTAGAGGTTCACAAGATTAGTGTGGGGACACTAGTCTGTGAATCCACCTCCAGCCAGTCCTGAAGGTGAGAGAGGCAAGTGAGATAATGATAAACCAGTTACATGTGGAAGTTTAAGTAGCACTACTCCTGGCCCCTTCCAACTGGTGGTAACACAAGGTAAGGGAGTCCCTCTTCCTTTTGGCAGTGGAGTCCCATGTAGCTTTGTTTCTAGGGAAGCCATGAAGAAATTTCACCTGGCAGAACAGAGCAGATACTGCAGGTGGAGACTTTACAGATACCTGGGGACTGATTCCCAGAAATATTTGAAATGGGAGAGAAGAGGGACTATTTGGCTAATTCTGCATGAACAGCTGAGGCAAAAGCAAAATGAACATGGGTTACAAGGTAAATAGTACCGTACCTGAATGGCAGAGTTGGAAGTTATAATTAATTACCACTGGAACAAAGGCTCATTGACATTCTGCTATGTCTCAAGGTCAACTAGTAAGTGATATCCATGGGGCTTGAATTCCCAGTCCAACATTCTTTCCTTTTCAAAAGAGAAATGAAGAATTCTAGAAGAATGGAAAGAGAAGAGAACAAATCACCATACAGAGAAATACAAGGGAGACAATGACCTACAAATAGCCTTGGAAGGATCTGTATGCCATAACCAAACAGACCAGCCCAGAAGAGTACAGCTAAATGGATGGGAAGGGTCAGGCATATGCCTTACTACCTCTGCCTCACATGACCAACAAACATGGTCTGCAGAGAAATGAAGTAGAGAGAAGGAAGTGTAAACTGAACCTCAAGGAAAACAGAAATGATCACAGAGGAAACAAGGCAAGAAGCCAGAGAACAACGCAAGTCAGTGCTTAGCCTTTAGTATCTTCCATTCTTTTGTGGAGGAACACAGTCTTCAAAAGTATTCATGAGAGACCAAGATGCCCCTGTGAAAACACTGCAACAAAAGCTCAAGATCAAACCTGAATGAGAATAGCAGCCAGGCCCTAATACAAGCCTTTGCTTTTCAATTTTAAATCCCTGAGCAACATTTAGAAGAAAAATACACTTCCCTTCTAAGGCTAAGTTTGCTTATATGCATTATCTGCTGCCTCCCCCTAGTGATAGCCTATGAGATGTGCACTAAGAATCCACTGGTAGAGTTGAAAAATTAAATGACCCAACAATGATAATAATAATAATAGTGCCTCTTTATACTTGTGCAATATTGCAGTTCCTCAAAATGCTTTCACAAACCTACCCTCTGTTTCCTGATGACAGCTCCATAAATTGCTCTGACACTGCTTTGGAGCCTATTAATCAAAATCAGAGAAAGAGAAAAACTTACGGGTCTGGAGTGAGCCCAGCACATGAAGCCCGTTGCTGCCACGTATCCCTATGTGATACCCAGCCATGGATTTAAACTCTGTACCTCTGTTTCAATATGAGTGAAACTGAGTGAGACCGCATGTATCATAGAGATGCAATAGGACTCAGTAAGTCATATTTAGGCAGTCTTGAGCACTGAGCCACAGGTGCACAGGTAAGACCTATAAAAATGGTATGGTTGCTGCTTCTGCTGCTGCTGTTAACCATATCTTTAAGGAGGTTTCCACTGCTTTAGAAACCCATTTATGTTTTCTGAATCTGCTGGGAGGCATCTTACTGAACATGTTGCTATAACTACCTAAATCTATTTTTTTTGTTCAGTTTTCCTTATCTTCCAGTTATTTCTCCCTTTTTGACTTCGCTTTCGCGCTGTCATACAGTTCATGTCTGAAGGAGAAGAGCTCTGGCATTGCAAGAGTCCCTTCCTGACATCTCTCAGCTTTGATCTCAAGCACAGATCCACATGCACACCCAGAGGACACCCTTTCTTGATGCTCCTTGGGTGCCTGTGAGAGTGTATCTGCCCAGCTCCAGGCACCTGGGGAGCCCAGCACAACCAGAAGAGCACGTTCAGACCAGAGTGGATTCTCTTTCTCTCCAAGCTCCCTGGTGAATAAAGAGGAACTAGTGATCTTGAGGAAAGGCAGAAAAATCCATAAGGAGCTTTTTTTTTTTGGCTTTTTAGGGTCACAACTGCAGCATGTGGAAGTTCCCAGTCTAGGGATCGAACAGGATCTTCGGCCGCTGGCCTACACCACAGCCACAGTAAATCGGGATCTGAGCCACATCTGCGACCTATACCACAGCTCATGGCAACGTCGGATCCTTAACCCAATGAGCAAGGCCAGGGATCAAACCTGCATCCTCATGGATCCTAGTCAGGTTTGTTAAACACTGAGCCATGACAGGAACTCCCCATAGAGAGCTCTTCAAGGCTCTAAATTAGTTGTATTATCACTGAGCAAGACTTATTCTCAATCTCGCTCTCTCTCTCTCTCTCTCTCTCTCACACACACACACACACACAGGTTCAGAGCAATTACACACTCATGAGATCTGTCTGGGGACCGTGGGAAGTAATTCCCATAGTCAGCTACCAAAAATAGCTCTAGCACCAGGACTGAGCAGACACCAGGATGAAGAGCAAACAGCTTGTTCCTGAGCAAACACTTTTAACACAACAGGAGTCACCCAGGCAGCCCTCGTAACAAGCGTTAGCTTCTGTCTCCACTTCAAAGAGTCTTTGAGTCAAGACTCCTCCGTGTCCCTTGGGGTCTTGTGAGATAAATGAGGGAGAAAGAAACAAGGAAGGGAAATCAGGGACTACACTTATCCAGGTACTTCCTCCCTCCTGCCAAAGAAAACGCCATCCTCGCCACCTCCAAGGTGTCAAGGACTGGAATACTTTTTAACTGTGCAATAGGAGGAGACTCCAAAATTCTCAGATCTGGGATGTGAGACATCAGGCACATGGCCAAGCCTGTGTATGCTGCTCTGCAGAGAGGTTTGAGAACTCACACTCCAGTCCCTAAGCAGAAGCAGGATATGCCATCCTGGTCTTGGCTCCTTAAAAGCTTCCAGTAAGTCCTACAAGCCCATGCCAAGGGCCAACAGAACTATATCAAAGCAAGGACCCAGTCTGCAGACCTAGGGAGCCATTTGGGAATAAGAGCCCCATCATATTTGCACCCAAATTGAACTGAAGGATTCTAGTCATGTGTATTGAAAAAAATCCTAAGATGATTCCAAGTGCAAGGTGATGATGAATTAAGGATGCAGGACCAAGAAGTTAGAACTATTCCTTTGGGAGACAAACATTTATTGAGTCCCAAGTGCCAGGCATTGTGTTACATGCTTGACCTAGTGTATCATTTAGTCCTCACAACGATCTGGTGAAGAAGGTGCCAGGATCCCTGCTTGAGAGGGATGATGAGATTGTGGCTCCAAAGGTTTAGATCATTTACCCACAACCACGTAGCTTGAGGGATAAAGGGATTTGGAACCAATTCCTGGTTACTTGGAAGCAATCTAACTACAATGCTGATATCCTGAGAGGCAGCAAATGTCAATGTTGCTGAGAATTGTCACCGAGAAAGATGGCACATCCAGTTCAGCACAGCTTGATTCAGGCAGCATTTAATAGGCAAGCCACGCACCTCATCAGCCTGGACCAAAACCTTGACTGCAATTGTCAGGTAGGGACCATCCCATTCAGGAACTTAGAGGTTATCTTTAACTTTATGAAGCCAGCCAAAGAGCCAGAGAAGAATGGCCACCTCCACTCCAGGGAACAGAGATAACATAGGCTTTACCTCCCACTGCCTGCATGAAACCTTGACCAGGCTGCTCAGTGGCTGTTCAATCTTGGGCAAGTCAATGAATCTCTCTGAGTCGCACTTTTCTCATCTGTGCAGTAAGATAATAAGACAACCTATTTCATTTAGTGTTAAAGTTAAGTGAGATGATAAACTCAAAGTACTTAGCACAGCAGCTGGAACACAGTGATCATTCAATAAATGTTCGCCATACTATCACTGCAGTTCATTAGAATTATACACAACAAAATGTAAATGATCCACAGTGAGGTGGATTTTGATACTAACTTCCAGTCTCTCCTTGCTAGGAATCGATGAACAGCTTGAGTCAGGTATGGCCAAGGGAAATGTCTTCCTTTTCTTCGGTTTTGCATTTTATGCAGATTCTGTTCTGTGTGACACACGCCCTCCTCCTTCCCTCTTCACCCCTATGTCTGCGGACAGGCAGAGCTTCCAGACTGGCTGTTAGCATTCCCAGGGGCTGTGATGGAAGTCTGGTGGTAGTACCCTGGGGTCTGAGTAAGAGAGCTGTCCAGTCTCTCATCTGGGGTTCAGCAGTGCCTTGCTACCATGATGTGTCCCTTTCCTGGAATCAGAGTCTTAAATATGAAATGCAAGGAGGACCCATATTTGCTCCAAGTCCACATGAATTGTAAATCAGTCTTTATCGACTGCATTTTGGAGGGAACCATACTTTCTTGCTTTACACCACGTGTTGGCCTATATGTACATGGTATGGCAATGTATTCATCAGGGTTCTCCAGAGAGAGAATCTGGAGGATGTGTGTGTGTATGTTCACATACAGATTCATCATAAGGAATGGGCTCATGTGATTTTGGAGGCTAAGTCCCAAGGTCCGCAGGGTGAGTTTGCAAGCTGGAGGCCCCGGAACGCCCATGGCATAATTCTAGTCTGAATTATAATTCTGAGCAGGCTTGAGATCCAGGAAGAGCTGATGTTTCGGTTCAAGTAATAAAGGCAGGAAAAACCGATATCCTAGCTCAAAGGTAGTCAGGCAGAAGGAATTCTCCCATACTTGTGAGAGGGTTGAACTTTTTTGTTCTATTAAGGCCTTCACCTGATTGGATGAGGCCCATCTACACTGGGGAGGGCAGTCTACTCAGTCTACTGATTCAAATGTCACTCTCATCCAAAAATACACTCATAGACACTCAGAATAATGTTTGAGCAAAGATCTGTGCACCTGTGGCCCAGTCAACACATAAAATTAACCATCACAGGGAGTGTGTGGTTTTTCTGTCTGAGCTATTAACGCTCTCTCTCTGGTTCCTCTACCTTCTGGCCATGATTTAGCCATGATAAAGGGTGTATACTGTGCCCGTTCTGGTGGCAAGTAAACTTCTAGAATGAATATGAGCTGAAAAGCACCTCTTATAATACAGAAGCAAAAACTCCTCCAATAAAATTTCCTGAGCAGTAATGTCATGAGCTGTAACACAGTGAAAAGGAAATCGCCACATCTTGGTGACCAGACCTGGTTTGAATCCTGGTTCTGCCTCTTCCTGGGTGGTAGATCTTGGAAATATTAATCGCTTCAATCCTCAATTTTCTTTATCCTCAAAGTGGATATAATAATACCCTACTCTTGTAGGGAAATCAAGAGGAATCAAGTAACATGTAAAATACTTGACCCCTGTGGGTATTAAGTGGAACTTTTGTCATGGTTCACATGTAACCTTAAAAATGGCCCCAGCTGCAGCAGCTGAGGATCGCCCTTCCTAATCATGCATGATCCTTCACCACCTCCAGGCTAATGGCCCTTACATGGAGCCTCTTGTGTTATTCTTGCATTAATTGTTTCAGAAATCTGTTAGCCACAACCCTTCCAAGATTCCTCCTGTGCCCCAGGATAGCTTACAACTCTTCACATTAAAAATGAGCAGCTTCGGAGTTCCCGTCGTGGCGCAGTGGTTAACGAATCCAACTAGGAACCGTGAGGTTGTGGGTTCGGTCCCTGCCCTTGCTCAGTGGGTTAACGATCCGGCGTTGCCGTGAGCTGTGGTGTAGGTTGCAGACGCGGCTCGGATCCCGCGTTGCTGTGGCTCTGGTGTAGGCCAGTGGCTACAGCTCCGATTGGACCCCTAGCCTGGGAACCTCCATATGCCGCGGGAGTGGCCCAAGAAATAGCAACAACAACAACAACAACAACAACAACAACAAAAAGACAAAAGACAAAAAAAAATGAGCAGCTTCGACTCTTCATTTCTTACCCTAAGCCCCCTGGGACATGTTTAAAACAATAATCAAGGCAGCATAACCAGTTGACACAAGTCTTGAATAAAAGCAGCCTGTGCCTAATCCTATTCCTCTCAAGATCATTAAATGGCTTTCAGTCCCATTTTAAATAAAGCTTTTCTTTGCAGGGGATGAGACAGAGGTGTTTCACTTTATCCTAACATCACTATGCTGGCTACCTGGCTTTTCTTCCTTATTCCTCCTAAACTCCCCTCCTCCTCATTCTTGCCTCTCTCAACAGCCACCCAGTCTGCTGTATTTTGTTATAACAGCCTGAATGGACTAAGACATGCTTAAGCCAAGTCATAAATGAATGCCACGATGGTTGTGGTTTTCACAGAGAAGTGCTTTAAGAGTGAAACTCTATGTACAGAATTGTCATATCAACATATCATGTGCCTACTCAACAATAAGAAGGGAGAACATCTAGACGAAGGTAGAAACACACCTAAGTTATCTATCACCCTCTCCTGCACCTCCTGCTCCATCCCCCCCCAACTCCACCCCCTGCCTGTACCTTCCAAATCAGGGCTTAGCTGAGATGATGTGTGCTCCCAGGAGCTGCCCCTGACCTGGCTCGGTGGCCTGTCATTGGATTTCCCATGATCTGTCACCACCCCCCGTGGTGCCCTGAGCTCTATAAAGACACCATCATGTCTTGTGTTCTCTACTGTGTCCCAGCTCCGGACCTTCTTCCAGATTCCTAGAAGGTGTAGAATAAACACTTGTTGAATGAATAAAAGTCACAAAAGTCCACAAACAAATTGCAGCAAACCCATATTGCTAGGGAAATGCCCTTATTCCCACCCCAAAAGCAAGCAAGTAAGCAAACACAAACCATTTTAGAAAAGAAGCCAAAAAGGAATGGGCTTAACCTTGATTTGGCCCAATATCAGGATGCTGCTTCATCAATATGAAGATCTGTACATAATCCCAACATTGGAACCCAAATTAGAAAGAATAAGAAAGACAAATCGATGAATTAGGTGGTGCTCAAGGAACCAAAATGGGCTTCCTGGCAACCAGGGCCCAGTTCCCCTGCCACCGACTCGCTTGAGCACCAGTGCTGGCCCCTGCCCACTAAGGGCTGCTCTAGTTCCCCTGTGGGGGAGTTGGGGGGGGGGGTGAACATCACACTCTCTTTTCTCACTACAGCCCTCTGGGGTAATTGGCTTTGCTGTATGTGGGAACATGCTCAAAGGCTGCAACCTGCTGTGGTAACTAATAAGACCCAGTGGCCACATTCAGACAGCAGACCATGCTCCTTGCCCACCATGCACTGTCGGCAGGGCACTCTCTGCATGGCTCTCCTTCAAGCACTGCCTCTTGGATCTGGTACCAACCCTGTGTCCTACATCCACAGGCTTGGAGGTTGCTCACCTGCACTTGCCTTGAGGGCAGGAACTGCTTAGTTCTTCCTCAATCCACAGGCATCTCGTGGTACATTCAGCTTTTGTCTGCTGAGGTCTTTTTTGGACAGAACCCAAGACAATTCCACTGGCTTGTTCCCTTGCATGACTCATGTCTGGTCCATGGAAGATAGCCACATATTCTGCCTTCTGAAAAATGTGGGTAATACAGGCCATCCAGCATAGTCATGTCCCTGCTAATTTGCCATCAAAGTGACCATCTCCTGGCCTTTGGAATTTCTACCTACAAGGTGAATGCTGGTTTTTAACAAGTGGGGAGGAGTGATTAGGAGGCCTATGGTTGACAGGAAAGATGAGACACAGCATTCCTAGATAGCATAAGAATTAAGGAAGCAGATTTTTTTTTTTTAATGGCTAAAGGATGATCAATTTTCCAAGGGAAAGGGTTTCCAGAGGGAGAAGTGGAAAGATTCAGATGGGAAGAAAACAAGCAGAGAGACTAAGTCAGTGGGTAGAAAGCACAGGGCAGGGTGAGGATGAAAACCTAGGAAAGAATATGTGACTGGAGAGTCTAACCATTAAGGTCCAATCAAGAGACAAAACCCCACAAAATATGAAGAGGGAAAGTTTAATATAAAGAATTATTAAGATACCAGGCATAACTGATAACAAGGCAAAATAACTCTAAATAGTTCCTTCGGACTAAGGTTGAGTACCTAGAGAAGGACAGAGCTGGACAGTGAGGCAGGAATTCAAGCCTCACTGGAGAAGGCTGGTTGCAGCCCAGAGAGAGCACACCAGTTCACTGGGTTTCCCTGGGCCACAGCCGCTCTGCAGTTGATGAACATGCAGGAACACCCATTCAGGGTGCAGTTGACAGGAAAGCATGGCCAAGAAGCATTGTATCAGTTTCCTACTGCTGCTGTAAAAAAAATTACCAAAAGACCTAGTAGTTTAAAACAACACAAAATAATTCCCTTATTATTTTGGAGGTCAGAAGTCCCACATAGGTACTCCTGATACAAAGTCAAGGTGATGGCAGGTCTGGGTTCCTTCTAGAAGCTCCAGGAGAATATTCTTGTCCTTGCTCTTTCAGCTTCTAGAGTTGAGGTCTTGGGTTACCCACAATTTGACTCAGGAAGTGGAAAGCTCTCCAGGGACTCCAAAAAATGTACTCCTACAACGATACTTCTTTCCAGATAATCTTCAAAAGGAAATCACTAGCAAAATGAAACATGCACCTAAAAACACTTAGCATGGTACCTGGAAAACAGCACTCAATAAATATTTGTAATTAGAGAGTTTCTGTTGTGGCTTAGTAGTAATGAACCCGACTAGTATCCATGAGGATGGGGGTTCCATCCCTGGTCTCGCTCAGTGGGTTAAGGATCCGGTGTTGCTGTGAGCTGTGGTATAGGTCACGTATGTGCTCAGATCCGGCGTTGCTGTGGCTGTGGCTGTGGCTGTGGCCGTGGCTGGCAGCTGCAGCTGCAGCTCTGATTCAATCCCTAGCCTGTGAACTTCCACACTCCATGGGTGCAGCCCTAAAAAAGCAAAACAAAAAATAAATAAAATAAAATAAAATAAAAGAATAAGACTTGTATGTTGTTTTTGTTTTTGTTTTTGTTGTGCTGCATCCATAGCATATGGAAGTTCCTGGGCCAGAGATCGAATCTGAGGCACAGCTGTGCTCTGTGCCACTGCAGAGACAACTCTGGATCTTTAACCTACTGTACCACAGTTGAAAACTCCTGAATTTTAAAACTAATGTTGAGCAAATAAAGCAAATGACAAAATGATTTATATAAAGTTTGAAAATATGCAAAACACTATTGCATGTTGTTTGGGGATACTTGTATATGTGTTAATCATATAACATGAAACTAAATGATAAACATACCCCAAAACTATTAGAATACATAAACTCAGCAAGGTTGCAGTACATATGATTAATAAACAAATCTATTCCATTTCTATACACTAACAATGAAATATCAGAAAGTTTTTAAAAATCCAGTTTAAAAATACATAAAAAAAAAATCTAGAAATAAACTTAACCAAGAAAGGTAAAAACCTCTACTATGAAAACTATAAAAGACTGATGAAGGAAACTGAAGATGATTCAACAAAATGGAAAGATATAGTGAAATCCCCAA
The DNA here is from genome assembly GCF_016906955.1 of Phacochoerus africanus. Classification (NCBI taxonomy): domain Eukaryota; kingdom Metazoa; phylum Chordata; class Mammalia; order Artiodactyla; family Suidae; genus Phacochoerus; species Phacochoerus africanus. The sequence continues at coordinate 187,258,098 of NC_062545.1, read as the reverse complement.
ATTAAATATAATCCCTATCAAAACACCCACGACATTTTTCACAAAACTAGAACAAAAAATACTAAAATTCATATGGAACCATAAAAGACCCAGAATTGCCAAAGCAAGCTTGAGGGAAAAAAGAATGAAGTTGGAGGCATAACCCTCCCAGACTGTTCAGACTATACTGCAAACTACAGTAATCAAAATAGCATGGTATTGGCACAAAAAGAGACACATAGATCAATGGAACAGAATAAAGAGCTCGGAAATAAACCTAAGCACCTATGGTCAATTAATCGAAGACAAAGGAGAAAAAATACACAGTGAAAAAAAGACAATCTCTTCAAAAAGTGGTTCTGGGGAAACTGGACAGCCACATGTAAGATGAGATTAGAGCATTTCCTCATTACACCATATACAAACATAAACCCAAAACTGATCCAAGACCTAAGCCTAAGACCTGAAACCATAAAACCCCTAGAAGAGAACATAGGTGGAACACTATTTGACATCCACTGTAGCAATATTTTCCTGGATCAATCTCCTAAGGCAAAAGAAATAAAAGCAAAAATAAACAAATGGGACCTAATTAAACTTAAAAGCTTTTGCACAGAAAAGGAAATCATCAACAAAATGAAAAGACAACCTAAGGAAATGGGAGAAAATATTTGCAAATGAGCAATTATTATATATTATTATATATATTATATATTAATATATTATATATAATATATTATATATATATATATATAATATATATATATAAACAGGTCACATAACTCAATATCAAAAAAAGCAAATAACCCAGTGAAAAACTAGGCAGAAGATATGAATAGACATTTCTCTGAAGAAGACATACAGATGGCTAACAGGCACATGAAAAGATGCTCAACATCACTAATTATTAAGGAAATGCAAGTCAAAACCACAATACCACTTCACACCTGTGGGAATGGCCACAATCAAAAAAGTCTACAAATAGCAAATGCTGGAGAGGGTGTGGAGAAAAGGGAATCCTCATACACTGCTGTGGGAATGTAAATTGGTGTAGCCACTCTGGAAAACAGTATGGAGGTTCCTTAAAAAACTAAAAGTAGAACTACCATATACGATCCAGAAATTCCATTCCTGAGTATATTATCAGGAAAATGGGAAGACTTAATTCAAAAAGATACATGCACCCCAATGTTTATAGCAGCACTATTTACAATAATCAAGACATAGAAGCCACCCAAATGTCTATATATATATATATATATATATATATATATATATATACATATATGCACACATGTATATATATATATACATTCACGCATAATGGAATATTGCTCAGCCATAAAAAAGAATAAAATACTGAGAGTTGCAGCAATATGGATGGACCTAGAGAATATTATGCTTAGCAAAATAGGTCAAAAACAAATACTATATATCAATTATACATGGAATATAAAAAATAATACAAATGAATACACATGCAAAACAGATTCACAGATAACAGAAAACAAACTTATGGTTACTAAAGGGAAGAGGAAGAGGAGGACAAATAAAGAGTATGAGATTAACAGATACAATCCACTATATATAAAACAGATAAGCAAAAAGGATATACTGTCTAACACAGGGAAGTATACCCATTACCTTATGGTAACTTGTAATGGAATATAATCTGCAAAAATACTGAACCACCATACTGTACACTTGAAACACAATAATATTTCAAACAACTGTACTTCAAAAAATAAATGATAAACATTACCTTCAGTGTAGTAGCTACCTCTGGAGAGGGAGGGAAAGGGGATCAGGGAGAGGTATTCAGGATGCTTCAGCTGTACCAACCGTTTTGTTCCGTTTACTTAAAAAGAAACCTCAAGCAAATTTGACAAAATGTTAATATTTGATATTGAGTGGGGTACACAGGTTTTTTCTATTATTCTCCATGATTTTCTGTATATTTAAAATATGCATGGAGTTCCTGTCATGGCTCAGTGGTTAATGAATTTGACTAGGAATCATGAGGTTGCGGGTTCAATCCCTGGCCTTGCTCATTGTGTTAAGGATCCAGCATTGCTGTGAGCTGTGGTGTAGGTTGCAGACACGGTTTGGATCTGGCGTTGCTGTGGCTCTGGCTACAGCTCTGATTAGACTTCTAGCCTGGAAACCTCCATATGCCACAGGAGTGACCCTAGAAAAGGTAGAAAGACAAAACAAAACAAAACAAACAAACAAAAAAAACCCCTTGACTTTTAAAAATTAAGAATGGAAAGACAACCAAATCCCCACAAATCAAAATCTGTTGGGCAAAAAAAAGTCCAGAGGAAAACGTATAGCCTCTAAAAGGAATTAGAAAACAAGAAAAATGGAAAATAAAGGAAATAAATTTAAAGACAAGAAGTTGGCAAAGTGCAACAAAATAAATGCAAAGAAAATAAAAAGACTGAAAATGGTAAAAACACAGATGAAATACAAAACAAGATACAAGAAGGTACTGATAGAATTGCCCAATATAATTAAAAATCATTAGAACAAACTATACTAGACAAGCAATAGCCCTCCAATTTTTGGACTCAGAACTCCTTTACACTTTTAAAAGCTTTGTTATTTCAATTAACATTCAATGTAGAAATTAAAGCCAAGAAAAAATATAAATGTTCATTTAAAACTTTATTTTAAAGTAACAGCATAATGAACATGTTCTCATGAAATTTAACTTAATTTTCCAAAAGAAACAAACCAAAAGATGTAGTGAGAAGACTGGCATTGCTTTACATGTTTGCAAATTTCTTTATACATGGCTTAATAGAAGACCACTGTTTGTGCATTGTCTGCTGTGATCTATCATTTTGGTTTAAGTATATGAAAAAAAATATGGCCTCATACAGATAGATCATTGGAAAATAGGGGAATAGCTATTTCAGATAATTGTTGATATTCTTTGACACAACAGCAAAACTCAACATG